>NC_081840.1:98949205-99302539 GCF_963259705.1 Myotis daubentonii
AGTAACAAAGAGGTAGGGAGAACATTAAGCCCAGAAATTTAAAAAATAGTTGCCAAATATTTTCTCTCTGAAGCAGAGCTTCGCACACTTTTACATGCATATCAATTATTGGTGATCATGTCCAAGTGCAGATCTGATTCAGCAGGTGGGGATGGGCTACCCAAGAGCCTGCATTTCTAATGAGCTCCCATGTGATAACAAAGCTGCTGATCCTCCAACCCAGAGTTCTCAAGAAACAGAAAATCTGAACAGACTGATTAATTCTAAAAAATTGAATCAGTAATCAAAAACCTCCCAACAAAAAAAGTCCTAGATCAGATGTCTTCACAAATGAATATGTTTTTTTTTTGTTTTGTTTTTTAATGTTTGTTGTTTAAAGTATTAAATAAATCTCTTTTTTTCCCATCAACCCCTCCTGGCCACTCCCACCCCCCAGCACATGCCTCACCCCCCTAGTGTCCATGTCCACTGGTTATGCTTATATGCATGCATACAAGTCCTTTGGTTGACATCTTACCCCCTCCACCCACCCTCCCCTGCCTTCCATCTGAGGTTTAATGGTCTGTTTGATGTTTCTCTGTCTCTGGATCTATTTTTGTTCATCAGTTTATGTTGTTCATTATATTCCACAAATGAGTGAGATCATGTAATATTTATCTTTCTCTGACTGACTTATTTCGCTTAGCATGATGCTCTCCATGTCCATTTATGCTCTTGCAAATGGTAAGAGTTCTTTCTTTTTTATAGCCGCATAGTATTCCATTGTGTAGATGTGCCATAGCTTTGTAATCCACTCATCTGCTGATGGGCACTTAGGCTGTTTCCAATGAATATGTTTTTATTGATTCCAGAGAGAGGAAGGGAGAGGGAGACAGAGATAGAAATATAAATGGTGAGAGAGAATCATCAATCAGCTGCCTCCTGCCCTCCCTTTACTGGGGATCAAGCCCAAAACCTGGGCATGTGCCCTGACTGGGAATTGAACTGTGATCTTCTGGTTCATGGGTTGATGCTCAACCACCGGGCTTCACAGGTGAATTTTACCAAATTTTCAAAATACCATTAGCTTAAGGTTTATCATAAATGTTTTCTTAATGTAGTGTTTCCCTTTATCATTATAAAGTGTCCATATTTGTCTCTTGTTTTCTTTATTATCTTGAAATCTATTTTGTCAGGTATAAGTATGGCTACACCTGTTTTTCTGTGGATTTACTTGGAGAATCATTTTCCACCCTTTTACATTGAATCTACTTTTGTCTTTCCAGCTTAGATGTGTCTCTTGTAGGCAGCATACAGTTGAGTTTTGTTTTTTGATCCACGCTGCTACTCTGTGCCTCTTGATTGGTGAATTCAGACCACTTACATTTAGGGTAATTATTGACGTGTGAGCATTTCCTACAGCCGTTTTATCTTCTGCTTTCTGGTGGCTCAGTGTCTCCATTGGTTCTTTTCCTTTGTGTTTCTGTTGTTGTTTTTGTTTGGTGGTATTCCAGACTTCTTTCCTCTTTTTTTAAAACTATGTGTCTTGGTTTGGGGATTTGGGTGTGTGGTTACCATTAGGTTGATAAAGAATGAAGTTGCATCTCCTTAGTTATAGAAATTCTGTTCAGCTTATCTTCAGATGGTTCTCCCGGTTGATTGTTCTGTAACTTAGTTGTAACTTTGGTGTGAGCACAGCATTCACCTACTCTATCTTCCCATCTCTGCTTCTAAAGCACTTTCTTCATTTGACGCCGGGGTCATTCCTTTCCAGGTTTTCCTCCTCTCTCACCAAAGCTCTTTCTGGGTCTCTCTGCTGCATTCTCTTGCTCTTCCCAACGGCCACATAGTGGAAGTGCCCAGGCTTGCCTCCTAGCCCACTTTGCTTCCTTTGCTTCCTGACTCAGCCCAGGGCTTCCCATCTAATCCCCTGATTTTAAATACTACACGCTATTATGCCTCCTAAATTCATATCTCTAGCCCCAATTTCTCCCTAAAATTCAGACCTACATATTCAGCTTTCTATCATCTCTACTCGGATGTCAGCTGTAATATGGCCCAGACCAGAGTCACCATGTACTGGCAGCCAGCAAGGGGGCCAGATGGGCTAGAATCCAGCCTTTGTCCTGTTTGCTAAACCGTGAGTTCTGGTGTATGTTCTGCCCTCACTGTAGAAGAGGTACCTTCTTCCATGAGGAGTGCTTTTTCTAACTCTCACAAAGTCACCTTACCGGTTAGCCGTGGCTGGGGCCAAAATACATCTTTTGTTTTCTCACTACCTCAAACCTGATGCTTTCAGGATATGGCAAGATTCAATTGGGAAGGAGAAGGAGAAGGAGGAGGAGCTGAAGAGGGGAGGAGGGGAAAGAAAAGGAAAGGGGAACAGAGGGAAAGGGAAGAGTGAGAAAACATGAGGAGTGTAGGGGAGAAAAGGGGAGAGGAGAGGAGAGGAAAGGAAAACCAGCCTCTTCATCTCTGCTTTATCCGATCCGATTCCCAAATGTATTCTGAACCTGACCTCTTGTCACCCCCTCTTCTACTACTCCAGAGATTTTCAACCTTTCTCATCTCATGGAACACATAAACTAATTACTAAAATTCTTCAGGACACCAAAATATATATTATATTTTTTGCTGATTTGACAAAAAAAAAAAGGTATAATTTTGATTCATTTACACCGGATGGCTATTGTTGTGTTGACTAATTGTTATTTTTTCTTATTTGACAACCTAGGGGAAAAGAGGTTAGTGCCCCTGACTAAATAGTCAGGTACTGCATGTTTTAAAAATATTGTGGCACAATGCTTGAAAATCACTGTGCTACTCTAATGGTCTAAGCCAGTTGTTGGCAAACTCATTAGTCAACAGGGCCAAATATCAACAGTACAACGATTGAAATTTCTTTTGAGAGCCAAATTTTTAAAACTTAAACTATATAGGTAGGTACATTGTTATTAACTTAATTAGGGTACTCCTAAGCTGGCCTTTGCTAAAAACGTCCTCAATCTGAGGGGTCGACCTGAGCGAACGTACCCCCACTTCTTCTAACACAACTTCCTCAAAATAGACTCGCCCCTGCTGAAAACCGACTTCTGCGCATGGGCCACAAAGTTTCAATCACGCTGTACGTGCGCACCTGCACGTGGTATTTTGTGGAAGAGCCACACTCAAGGGGCCAAAGAGCCGCATGTGGCTCGCGAGCCACGGTTTGCTGACAACTGGTCTAAGCCCATATTATCTCTGGGCTACGGAAAAGCTTCTCACTGGCCTCCTGGGCGCCATCCTGCCCCTCTGCACAGACAGAAGCTTTCTAAGATACAAATACAATGGGGCCTAGACTTATGAGTCTCCCAACTAACAAGTTTTTTTGAGATACCAGCTGTCTCTCAGCCGATTTTTTGCATTGAGTTGACAGAGTAATTTGAGTTAACGAGCTCCTTAATGAGCTCCTTAATGAGCTCGGTCTGGGAAGGAATTAAACTCGTAAGTCAAGGCCCCACTGTATTATCTCACCAGTCACCTACTTAAATTCCTGACTTAGCCAGAATCAACCCCAACCCTTCCATACAGATTACAACTTTTGCAACTTAATCTTCTTCCTCTGTACCCTAAACTCACTAAGCTCCAGCCACACTGGCCTCCTTCCTGTCTCAGATACACCAAGCTCCTTGCTGCCTCAAGAGCTCTGCACGTGTCATACCTTCTCCCAAACCTTCACATAGCTACCTCCTTTTCAACATTCAAGTCTGAAGTACATGTTACCTTTTCAAAAAAAAAAAAAAAATCCTTCCAGACCAAACTGGCTAAAACAGGGCTCCCCTTCCCACCATCACTTTCTGTCACATTTGTCTAATTTATCTTCTTTCTGGCATCTCTCACCTCCTGAAATACAATATCTATCTCTCTGCTTCCTTGGCCATCTGTCCCACCATCTACTTTCCACTATGTCTGTTTTGGAGGTGTGGGATCTCTCTGCCCCGTTCTCATCCTTTCCCCAGTTCTGGGAACAGTGCCTGGCATATAGCAGGTGTTCAGTGACTTGACTGGTTAAGTGACCTGAGAGGTAGAAATATGCAGGTTGAAGAGATCCCATGTAGACAAAGGAAAGGAAAAAAGAATGGGAATCAAAAGAGGGGAAGGGAAGGAGAAGGAAATGGTGGACAGGGACCGGGCTGAGAGGAGAAACAGCCCATATATAGCAGGACAGAGAGAAAAGATGAGCAGAGCAATGGGTGGTACCTTGGCACCACAAAGGGAGATCCTCTGAGCCCAGGCCTGGCCCCCTGCCGAGGCCCTGACGCCTGTGCCTACACATTACTATGGGTATGGTCTTGGTCTTGTGGCCCTGGGCAACAAGTGGCTAGACAGGCTCATGACCACTGGCACTTAATTCTGCCTCCAACCCAGGTGAAAGTCTGAAGGCAAGCTTGGTGAAAAAAAGAAAAAAGCTAGTCTGTTAAGAGCTGAGTGTGTGCTGGGCCTCGTATGCTTACCCCACTGACATTCTAGGGGAGCTTGAAGCAAGCCTCGGTCTCTGCTTCCTTCCACATTCCCAGGGCCCCGGAATCGTACTGGAAGCATTGAGAATAAACCACGATGGCAGTGAGGGCATTTACGATGGCTGCTGCTACTAGAACTTGTTCTTGAGTGAGGTCAAAGAAAGGTCCAGAAGTCACGCTATGAAATCATCCTTACAGCTGTTTTCTCAACATTCTTATAATTTCTTCTCATCAATTGAGGAGTGGAGGCCTTCGACCAGATGAATGTGCATCTTATGCTTTTAAAACAAAAACCTTTTTGCAGGAGTCTTCAGAAGTATTATGTTCTTGGAAGAGCAAAGATGGGACTCCCTCCCTAAAGTGACCCCCACTGAGATCTATTGGCCACCCCTGCACTCGGTGGTCACCTCTGCTCTGACATCTAATCAGTATTAACCAACTCAACACTGCCACTTCAATCTGGTGGGCAAAGGGGCACCAAGAGAGGAAAGAGAAGGAAGATAAATGTAGGGAGTAGAAGCACAAATGCTCAGCCAAGTGCTCCAAATTTACCCCCACCGCCACCAATTAGCAATTTCTGGGTGCTGTTTTCTTCTGGGATTTCAGTGTCCCAGGGGTGCTGAGATCACAGACACACTGTTTGTAAGTCAGCACACTCTGAATGTGTTTATCGCAAACCCATCTCAGACTTGTTTCTGCGCCTCAGTAAACATATTGTCATTGCAGGCATCGAATGACATCAACAGGCTCTCTGCCAATTTACTGTCTGGCTAAAATATCAGGGCTCTGCCTGAACAAGGGATGTTGCAGGAAAGTATGTTGCAAAGCCCACCTGGATGAACTCTCAGAGAGAGTTCACAGATTCTCTCTGTTAGTCTTTGCTATATGTCAAGTGTGGGTTTTATTCCCCTACATTTCTTCTTGGAACAACAGAACTCTGGGCTCCTTTGAATAGTATGTGATCCTGCAGCACCCAGTTAGCTGAACCTTAAGGAGACTCAAACTCTAACCTTGTATGGTCTTAAGCGGGAGAAATGACTTGCAGAACACTGAGCATTGACTGCCCACATAAACATTATTTTGATGGCAGGGAATCAAACTGTGCAGTAGGCCACGTGATTTACAAAGGAAAGATCTGCTAATTGAGCAACATTGCTCAGCAGATGGACTGCAGCCCAGAGCATAAATATAGCTAGATTCTTAATTCTCAGTCTATGCTCACACCCAGCCACATAGTGCAGTATTCTTTCGATCCTAATACAAAGTCAAAGAGAAGAGGCCAATGTTGCAGTTCTCTGAAAAGTAACCTGCTGTGCCAAGTAAGGACCTGACTGGTTGGTTAAATCAAATCTTTGTTTTGCCTTACCCAGCTAGAAAGTCAATGCCAAATCTCAGAAGAGCTCTCCTCTGGATTCCAAGTTGCTAGTGCTTCAAGAATTCACTTGGTGCCCTGGCCAGGTGGCTCAATCGGTTGGAGTGTTGTCCCATACACTAAAAGGTGGCAGGTTTGATTCCTGGTCAGGGCACATACCTAGGTTGCAGGTTTGATCCCCAGTTGAGGAACATATAGGAGTCAACCAATCAATGTTTCTCTCTCACACAAATGTTTCTCTTTCTCTCTCTTTTCCTTTCTCTCTAAAAGCAATAAACATATCCTTGGGTGAGAATAATAATTAAAAAATAACTCAGTTGGCAATTGGTTTATTGATGTTGATCATCTATACAAATTCCCCCTTGCTCAAGTTCAAGGGAACATGGCATCAACATTCCCTTGTTCATTCATCAGCTCAGCTCATTTGTCATTCCAAAGTGCAGTTGATCTCCCAAAGTCACTGGTTCCTGGTGGATGTCTGTCTCTGGTGTCTCTTCCCCCATCGATGACTTGAGTGTATTCAGCTGATCTTGGTTAGGGGTCCCCTTTCTCCTCCTCTGTTCCCTGGGAATCTTTCTGGAATCTGTGTTCTCTCCTTCGAAGAGGGTGATGTTATCAGAGGAAGGGGAACAGGCCCTTGGGGCTGGCACATATGTCCAGGGCAAGAACTGCTGTCACCTCATGTGCTGGTTCTCTCACCTGAGTCTCACTGCTCCCTTGACCTCCAGTGTCCCATTAGCTGGAACCTTTACATCTCTCTTTGATTCGCTTATGTTTTGGTTTACATCTCACTGTGTCTGTCAATTGTCAGGCACAGCTGCAACAGGGTACTAGCAAGAATAAAATTATTTACACATTTGAAATGCAATGTGGCTTTGTGACAGGACCACAGACCATCATCCATTCCAGACCTTTGGAATAAAGTAGAGCCACAGGGTGTGAGGCTTTGGAGAGGGGTGGTCTAGAAATAGATGTTATCTTTCCTGTCCAGGCTGATGGACATAAAGAGACAAGTATTTGGGGCTTTAAAATGTAATCAGTAGACTTATTAGGAGGAAGCAGGGCTTTTTGAAGAAATGTCTCCTTTCAACTTTCAGTGGGAAATACATTAAGAGGAGCTGGGACATCTTGTGTGATAATGAAAAGAAGCAGTCAGAGGCTAATTAGTCACGAAAAGGATGCAGGAGCCATCACAAAAGAACTTCCATTGGCCAAGATGGAACGATGTAAGAACAACAAGGATTAGTGAATGCAATTGATTGAAACACCTAAAAGCCCATGAGTTCAGTTTATCATCATCATCATCATCATCATCATCATCATCATCATCATCGAGGCAAAAGCAAAGAAACCAACACAAAACAAAACAACAATAACAACAAACTCTTTGGATGCCACTGGAATTAAGTACGGTACCAAATTCTTACTCTGAAAATAAGCACACAAAGGTAAAGAATTAAAGCACCTTTCAGGCTTTTCTATATGAACTATATTTGAAGGTAACCAAATAGCCCTTATTAATGAGAAAAAATCACTTTATTAAGAAATCTAATACTTGTGAAAAGGTAATGGATTTTTTAAAACAGCCTTCCACAGCCTCTAATGAAATGATTGATTCAAGCTACAATCATCACTAAGTAATCTGCATGAGGATGGATTGGGGAAGAATTTTACAATAGAAGACTCCCAGTGTCACCTCCTGACCCCACTGCTTGACTGAGCATCACACAGATGGACAACATAATGTCTTGCACCTGCTGATGAGATGTGGTAAGAACTGCTCAGCTACCTATGACATCTCCTTGCCAAAACATTTGACTCCAAACCAATCAAGCCATTAGAAGTAACTTGCATAGACAGGAAAGACAGAACCCAGAAGAAGAAAGCATATGACATCAGAAAGAAAGAAACAGACAAGTCCATAATGTAGAACATTCCACAAGACAAATGACTCAGTCTCTGTAATCAATCCCTGGCATTCGGAAGAAGTAGTGGCTTCTCCAATTTAAAAAAAGAACCTATACTAATAAAAGGGTAATATGCTAATTAGGCCAGGTCGGCCATCTTCTGGACATCTGACTTCCTTCCGGACAAAGCCATGGTGGTGGGGGCCAAGGTAGAGGCAGTTAGGGGTGATCAGACTGGCAGGGGAGGGCTGTTGGGGGCAAGATCAGGCCAGCAGGGGAGGGCAGTTAGGGGCAATCAGGCAGGCAGGCAGGTGAGCAGTTAAGAGTCAGCGGTCCCAGATTACGAGAGGGATGTCCATAGGGATTGGGCCTAAACCGGCAGTCAGACATTTCCCAAAGGGTCCCTAATTGGAGATGGTGCAGGCTGGGCTGAGGGAAACCCCCCTCCCCCGTCATGCACTAGTTAAGAGATATAAACAACGAAAGCAATGAATAGACCTTATTTGGATCCTACCTAAAACAAACCAACTTCAAAAATAAATTTTTAGACAGTTGAGCAAATTTAATCATAGATTGGGTATGAGATGACTCCGAGGAATTACTGTGTGCTATAATGGCACTGTAGTCATATAAGAAAATATCCATATTTTTAAGAGATACATACATCAGTATGCAGTGTTGAAATGATACCAAGTCTTCAAATAAAGGGGTTCATTGCACTATCACCTCTGCTTTTGAGTGTGTTTGACATTTTCATTTTGTAAAATCTTTAAAAATTCGGAGGACAAGGTGAATCTTTTAAAAAGTAAAAATGATAGTGAGTGCTAATTAATATCATACCTAGCTTTGCATTTTGCTTTAAATGTTAAATTAGAAGTTGTCAGCATCAAGTTCTCAGCATTTGTTTATGCATTCTTATAGGGGAAAACATCCAGTAATAAAAATTAGAATTGTAGAATATCACTAAGCATACTATACACTGAACAGGTTTATAGAGCTATTTTTAAAAATTACTTTATAGGCATCAGTAACTGTTAAAAAAAGTCTTCCCAAACCACACAGATGCTGGGGCAGGGAAGGGAACTAAGAAGGCTGAGAACCATGTATAGAGACTGGAGTCCTCTGGGGCAGACGCACCTCTCACTCTCCTGCTAAGCTGCAGAAATTGTCTGGAGGAGTTCTGGGAGGAGCTTGGTATGTGCCTCTGGATGTTGCTGGGTGCCACTCAGCATTACTCTCCAATATCTGCTTCCCCTAATTCTGGGCACTGGTGGAGGGTGTATATATGTGTTTATTTCCCCTATCCCTTGCATTTTCACTTGGCTATCTGATTCTTTTGACTCATGAAAAATGAGCAAGAATGATATGTGTCACTTTTGGGTGGGATCATTTAAGAGGCAGTGTTTGGTTCTCCACCTGCCCTTCCCTGATGCAACCACAGCCACCAGAGAGACCCTGCCCACCCACCAGTATGTTCCAGACACCACCTATGAGGTTGAAAGCTCCCTCCCCCACTCTCTATTTCTTTCCATCTCTCTCTCATAAGCCACTGACGTTAGGAGGGTGTTGTTACTGCAGCATAACCTACATGATACTTTCTAATACTGATTGCAAGTGGAGTGAGCAATGTGTGTTTATTTTTAATTTCTTTGTTTTACTTTGTATTTCGTGTATTACTACTACAATAATATTACCAGTTAGTGAGAGTTTACTATAATAAGCACTTTACACATATAACTCTATTCAAGGATCACCACAAGCTATTCGTAAGATTTTATTATCTTCCTTTTATATCTGAGACAAAAAGGGGCTCACAGAGGTTAGGTAGCTTGCCCAAGATCACACAGCAGGAGCTGGTATAAGGCAGAGCCAGGACCAGAACCCAGACAGCTGGATTGTAGAAAACAACTCTTACTTATTAAACTACTAGAGGCCTGGTGCATGAAAATTCATGCACTGGAGGGGGGGTCCCTCAGCCCGGCCTGCCCCCTCTCACAGTCCGGGAGCCCTCAGGGGTGGGAGGCAACCCGGTGATCAGGGGAAGGTGACGCTCCATCACACCTCTGCTGCTGCCACTGCCGGCAGCGCAAGCTTTGCCAGCCCTGGTTACCTGAGCCTCAGGCTGGCCCTGTGCAGCTGGGCAGCTGCCATCCAAGGCTTGCCTATGCCTCGGGCCGGCCCTGGGTGTCAGGGGGGCTGAGGGGACTGGGGGACTCCAGAAGCAGGCACGCAGAGTGGCTGGGCCCACCTGGGGGCGGGCCCGGCCTTGCCACGTGCCTGCGGCCCTGTCGGGGCTGAGGGGACTGGGCACCGCCATCTTGTGGCTGTGGGCGCCACCATCTTTGAGGCCGTGGCAGTTAATTAGCATAGCCCCACCTTATTGGCTGTGGGCACCACCATCTTTGGCGATGGCATGAGGGTCAATTAGCATATTCCCTCTTTATTAAATAGGATTCTCTCTTTTTACTCTACGAAAGTCCCTTCCTACATTCACAGGCGTTCTCTTCCTGCTCTAATCAGTTTGTTAAATATTGTTTCAAAATAAACTTTGTTTCAGAGAGCAATCTAGAGCAACAGTAATTTTGAGGCTAAGTCTTTGAGGTTTACAATTAGTCCTTGATTCGGGCTATGTTGCATTGTTTGCTTCTCTGTTGCATCTATGACAATAGTTTTTTTTTCCAGGAACAAAAACAAAAAACTCATAAATGGCTCTGTTTATTAGAGGAAATTTTGCCTTGCAGATCACTTCTAACTGGATGAACAATCACTGTGAAGCATTTGAAAGTTTTTCAGTTTCTGTTTGAGGCTGACTGCATGGGCAGCTCTCATCTGGTGCCTGCTCGGTGAGGGGGGGAGTTGGCCTCAACTGGAGGCCCAGCCAAAGCACCTTTCTGCTTTCATCTTGGAGCTTTCTCCCAAACATACTATGTGTCAGACTCTTTTCTAAGCAATTCACATGTGTTGATCCTATGAGGTAGATACTGTCATTACTCCTTATTTCACAGATAGGGAAACCAGGCTCAAAACAGTTAAGTAACTTCCCGAAGATTTCATAGCTCTTCACCACAGCAGCCCCCTGCTTGTCCCCGGCCATGTTTCTAGGAAACGCCAGTGGAGGCTGCCTGGAATAAGGCAGTGGGGCCACACCTCCCTTAAGAGGCCCCTCACCCTCTTCCTTTCTGTGTCTCTCACTGGGTTTTCTCCCCTGAGGCTGCAGTGGGACTCCTGCAGGAGTTTTGTGGCATGTCTCAAAGAGGATGTGGGCAAAAAGTGGGAATGATAAACTCGGTCATCCCCATGGAGACCCCACAGGGAGGATTCCCTTGTGGACCGGTACCAGTGAACCCAGCAAACTCCTGCCCTTTCTGACCGTTTCTGAGAGGCCCCGACATCCTTTTGGCATTCTGCTTAATTTAGAGTCAGAATTGAGAGGTCCATAGGATAAGAGTAAAAACAGCTTTCTCTGAGTATCATGGTAAAGCAAGGCTTTCCTAAGGGTGTCCAAGACCCCAGGCAATTTACGGAAAGTGATATTTTTTCTCAGCCCTCATATATTGGTGTATTGCTAAACTCTGATGAAACTTAGTATCAAGGGCAGTCTTGAAAAAATGGAGGTTACTAACGGTCAGCCTTGGGATGGGTGGTGTGTACTGTGAAGTGCCTTCTAGATTCTCCTTCAAAGAAAGGCCTGTTACTCTCCTGCTGGGCGTGCCTGTGACCAAGCATAGCCCTCAGCCCCTTTAGGGATTGCCTCAGCTGCAGAGAGTGGCCTTACCCCAAATCACACCCTGTCCAGCGGCTGACCCACGTGGGGTACACAGGCCTGACCATCTTGGTCCAACACTGGAGAACCACTGTGGCTCCCCATGGGGGAGACAAGGCTGTCAGCGAATGTCACTGCAGCTTGACTCCCCCCTCTGCCCACCTCTGTTCCCACCCTGACTTCCACAGGGTTGCTCTCAAGGGGCTCCCACAAACATTCTACACACTGAACTCCGTCTCAGGTCCACTTCCCCGGGGCTGATGCATTAGGATAGTCCCATCCTGAGGTGGGAATAATATGTGAAGTAAGTAGGAGCCAAGGTTGTATTACTACAAGGATATCAGCTGGGCCCTGGCAGGGGGGCCACACTTGCCAGAAGAAAGGCTGCCCTTTCCAATTGCACAGCAGGGCTATATGGACTCACACAGTCCTGGTGGTGGCCTTACATTTTTGCTTTGGATGAAGTGGTGAGTGGTTTAAAAAGGGGGAGAGGCTTACAAAGTTCCCTGAGTCCCAGCATCTGTTCTGGCTCCAGCTCTGGCAGCCCAGCTGTTTTAGTTACAGTCTAGTCGTTCTTGCTTCGGTGGGTCCCTGGTCCCTGGTGGACTGTAAACTCATTCTGCTCTGAGTCATGGAATTTACTAATGGTGCAATGAAGACATTTGAGGAAGGCATTATACCTACCTGCTTCTTTCTTTGAATTCAAAAAAATATTGACTTGTACCCATGCAGTTATTCTAGGCACCAACCAGAGACCTTAGTATCAGCCATTACCTGTGAGGAGGGAAGATATCTGGGGCACAGACCATAGCCTGAGCCAAAATCACAAGGTTCTTTATATAATTACATATGGGGAGCTCACCTCTGTTTCTATTATTAAGAGGTTTTTCTGTGAGACACAAACCACTGGTCACAGGTAATCAAGAAGAAATGTGTTTCCTTTGCTAACAACAGCTGCCCAGGCCCTTGTAATCATTACTCCTAGTCAAGAATTATCCCCTGATAATCTCTCCAGACAGGCCCCAAGAAGCAGTTGGCTGAAGAGAAACTCTGACTGTCTGAATCTGGGTTTCAATATGTCCAGGTGATGCATATAAATAGACAAGTTCTGAAGCACACCTTCTCCTCCCTCCAAAAAATCCTCCTCAGTCACTCAATTTGCTTCCCTGTGGGTGCTGTTCCCTTCCATTTCTCTCTCTTCCTCTTCTTTCTCTATTTCTTCTGTCTCCTTTCCCTGTTCTACCCGAGGAAGACTGGTCAAAGACTTGTTTACTTATTTATGCACAGTCTTGTTCTAGAAAGACTTCTTTAAAAAAGATTATAAAACACAACAAGATTATCTAAGTGTAAAGTGGGTCAAGGAGAAGGCAGAACGAGGGCTATGAAAACATAAAGCCCAGGAATAAGACAAAGAGACTTCTAATGCCAAGCCAAGCTCCTGTGCTCTGTGCTCCACATTCTAAAGACGTTTCATAGTTGATTATGCTGCTTCCCATGATTGGCTCTTCCCTCTCTGACTGTGTCATTATCCAACGTCATGGTCATAAATACCACTTATACACTGATGACGCTATAGCAGAGACTGTACCCATTATCTAGAACCCTAGCGATAGATGTTGTTAAATGTGACAATGCACCTGTGAAAAGATTACATTTCATACAACCATCGACAGCCATATAATTAAGTTCTGAACAATGAGATGCAAGGGTGGGTGTAAGGAAGGTATCTCCAAAGAAGCTGACTCAGCAGGAGATGCAGTTGCCCCACTCTTCCTACACCTGGAATTAATGGTGAGAGCTCCTTGAGGATGGCCCCCACATGCTGAGGGTGACAAATCAGAAAGATGGGTGCCTGGTTTTTTATGACACTGTAATGCCCTTATAGCAACTCTGACTTGCCAATCTCCAGATTACTGCTATTTGGGAGAGATAAGCCCTGGTCTTTGTTTGGGTACTGATATTTGGGATTGCCTGTTATGTGCAACTATGCCTAACTTGAAATCTTTGTCTCTAGCTCTAATCTTTTCAGGTACATATTTAACATTTTTACTTGAATGTTGACTAGGCATCTTAAATTGAGCAAAACCCAAATAGAGCTTTTGATATTGTTTCTTCTCCTCTTTCTTAAACTCAGTCCTTCCAGAATCTTCCTGATCTTAAGTACCACCACATGGCCAGTTCCTCAGGACAAAAACCAAGGAGTCATCCTTGACTTCTTTTTTTAAATATTTTTATTGACTTTTAGAGAGAGAGAGAGAGAGAGAGAGAGAGAGAGAGAGATAAAACATTGATCGGCTGACACCGGCAACCTTTCGGTGCACAGGTTGACATCAAACCATCGGAGCCACACCAGCCAGAGCATCATTAACTTTATTTTACTTCACTTTGCTCCATCAATAAATCCTATGGGATCTACCTCCAAAATATATCTTCTGCCCATATACTTCTCACCACCTCCCAGTTCTCACCATTGTAGCAAATATTCCTTATTTGACCAGTTCCCATTGATAAACATGTAGGTTTTTTCCTTTGTTTTGTAATTATAGATAATACTGCAATACAT
Source organism: Myotis daubentonii (assembly GCF_963259705.1). Classification (NCBI taxonomy): domain Eukaryota; kingdom Metazoa; phylum Chordata; class Mammalia; order Chiroptera; family Vespertilionidae; genus Myotis; species Myotis daubentonii. Next base: position 98,963,289 of record NC_081840.1, read on the forward strand.
CCTTTTACAAGTACTTGGTACATATTTGTGAATACATATGTAGACTAAATCCCTTGGAGTTGAATTGCTGGACTGAGGCTATAGACATTTTACATTTTGACATGTATTACTGAATTGTCCATTTTCCACATGAAAGGACTTTCCATGCAGGAAGTTGTACACCTCCCAACTGGCTGACGCCCTCCAGAGGGTCCTTAACACCACACTTCCTATGTCTGGTGTGTGGCGCTTCTCATCTCTGCCTTATCTTACCTGGAGCAAGTATCTTACCTTTTTTCCGCATTTGTACATTGCCCATTTCTAACCCCCTCAACCCTTCCATTGAAATGAAAGGTTTAAATTTGCACTATTCATGTGTAATATGAAAATACTTTATCTAGCTTATACCTATTTTCACATTTCTATCATTCCCTTTTGACTTTATGATTTATTTATTCAGTCTGTTTCCTATGACTTCTAAGACTCAGAGAATCCTTTGTGGGGAGGGGACATGATTTATCCTTTTTGGGGAACGAGGGAGATCATTTGAGTGAGGGTTCCAAAAAAACCCTATAAAAGTTATTTTTTAACTCAGGTGTTCTCCCATTACTGGCCTCACTTCTGTGCTATTTACTCTTCATTTTCTGCCATTGAACACAGTGCACATGCTTGTAAAGTAGGTTTATTATTCAGCATCTTCTCCCACATAGAATGCTTTCTAGGGTTGTAATTTCCTAAACCAACAATTTCCTTTAGAGTCACGGTGAACAAGTGGACTTCGGTTGTGAACCATTGCTCCTAAATGGGCATTGGGACCTGGACTGCGGGCCTCTCAGACAATGTCTGGGATCTCCCCACGGCCCTTAAGCGGCGTCAGTTTCCTCATCTGAAAAATTAGGGCCAGACCATCGACCCCTGCCAGAACTAAAACTAAGTGATTTTTATAGATTTTTCCAGATGAACTCTATTTGCCAGTAATGTGCGTGACTATTCTTTCTCAAAAAATGTCCTTCTTTCCAGAAAGACATACAGAAACAATTAAGAAAATGTTTAAAACACACACTAGATTTGCTCATTTATTCCAGTCAAGGGCTGTGCCTTTGAAGTAAATAAAGAGCCATAAGGGTAGTTTCTACCCCAAAACAACCACAACAACATACTCCCACTCCAATTTTAAGGGCACCTTTGAGAGTGAAGTGTTTCTAGGGAGTGATAAGATCAAGGTTGGGGGAGGGGTGTCTAAAATAAATTTTGCTATGGAGCCGCGTAAATGGCATTAAGTGGGAAATAAGAATTGCTAAAAAAAAAAAAAAAATGTAAATCCTTAAAAAAGTAACAAGGGAATCTGTCATTGTTTAAACATGTCCCTGTGGTTTAGTAATACTTTCCAAGATTTATACCTGTCAACTGAAAATGGCTTTTTCATGGTCAGAAGTCTCATTACCTTGCAGTCTGTAGAACTATAAAGCTATTGCCATATAATCGGACAAAGAGAAAACAAAGAAATAACAAAGAAAAAATGCTTGTTTTAATGGGCTATTGGGAGCATTTTCTTTCTTGGAGTTTAGTGTAAAGGTTAGTCAATGGCATTGATGCATTAAGTAGTTTTGGTTTAATATAAATAGTTCAACTTCAAGAAAAAAATTTGGAGACAGATTTCTCATTGAACAAAATATCAATGAATCTTATATTATTATCAAGTGTCTTTTCCTAATTTGAAAGCTATGTTTCCTGTTTGACATTTTAGTTGTTCTCTGTTCCTGAAATAATTGATTTGTCTCTCACCATCTGCCATTTTCAGCCCCACTGGTTATTTCTGTGCATAATATCAAAAAAAAAAATGTTTCTTCTGATAACTGGATCAGGATTTCCTTTTTACTCATTTCATGTCAAAGCTTTTCTAGGAAGTATTTGTTGACTTATCCAATTACCAAACAAATACTTACTTAGCACCAACAATGCTGCCAGCCCTGGGACATCTACACTAGGGGAGGAGTCATTCTTGTCTTCCAAGGATTTAGGATCTAAATTTTGTCTTGGGAAGACATACAAATCTAAGTTACCTAGCAATAAATTTATCCCAACAAATATTTATTGAAAGCCCACTATGTGCTGGGCACTGGGAACACAATAATAAATAAGATGCCATAATACTTCCAATTTAATGAGGAAACAGACAGGTGTGAGCAGGCAGTTCTGCTGCAATGTGCTCAAACCTAGAATAGAGAGACGTGCAAACAGAATGTGGAGGAACCTAGGAGGGAGTGCCTCCTTCTGCCTGGAAGAGTCAGAAGTGTCTACCTAGAGCGTTCACCCTGGGCAAGACCTGAAATCTGATCAGGAATTTTGCCAGATGACATGGATGTGAGCTGGTTACTGGGCAAAAGAAACAGCGAGGGAGGAATGATGGTCCACTCAGAAAAGGCAAATGACTCCTTATGTCTGGAGCCTCAGTGCAGTAGACAGGGAAGCAAGATGGCCAGGGACAGTTCTTGGAGGGCTGATTTTATCTTGTAGTTGAGGGGATGTGGAGCTATTGAAGAGTTTAAGCAAAGGAGTAATATGACAAGACAATAAAAAGAGATGTGACCAAGTAGCGTGTAAGAGATGGTGCCAGAGCAGCACTGACAGCAGTTGCCTGTTAGGTTTCAAGTTGCAGCCCCACAGCTTACTAGCCATAAGGCCTAACTCAAGTAACCCAAGCTTTCTATGCCTTGGTTTCCTCATTTGTGAAAATAAAGATGAAAGTTATGGAGAGGACCAGCCAGTGTGGCTCAGTGGATTGAGCATCGTCCCATGCATCAAGAGGTTTCCAGTTCCATACTAATAATAGTGTTAACTTAAATTTTGAGAGATAACAGAATATTAGGGAGGCTGGTGCACTGTTAATGTTGCTGATTGCAAAAATATATCTGAAGTTGGCATTTGACGACTGAAACTCAGGACAGGAAATGAGAAGAACAGATGTAAAAGCCAGGCTTGACTCTAGATGTGCTGTGAGGCTTTGAGCTTTTGCATAGGCTTTGGTTTGGTAACATAAAAGTAATGATTATTGTATCTAACATTTGTAAGTGTCTGTCTTACAAGGAATGCACAATAAGTATTTATTGAATGAATAATACTTTGTACGTTTCAAAGTTCTCAATGTTTCAAAGAGAATTAGTTTAGAATATCTGAATAGTGATTATTATGCATTATATAGGCATTAATGAAAAGCTAAAATTCATTATACATATTCAATTTTTAGAGGAGGTTGAAAGGTAGGGAAAGGAAAAAATGAAACACTAATACAAAGAGGACTGGTAGGAAGACTAAGAAACTATGAATATGTTTCTCTGAAATTTAGAGATATTAATGGTGGTGTGAAAGGCTACAGTGGTTCTCACTCTTCTGGCCCTTTAAATACAGTTCCTCATGTTGTGACCCAACCATAAAATTATTTTTGTTGCTACTTCATAACTGTAATGTTGCTACTGTTATGAATCATAATATAAATATCTGATATGCAGGATGGTCTTAGGCGACCCCTGTGAAAGGGTCGTTCGACCACCAAAGGGGTCGCGACCCACAGGTTGAGAACCACTGGGCTAGAAGAATAAAGGGAGTAGAGGATAATACTGTAATTAGTTTTCTCACCTTACCTCTTCTGAATATTAGATTTCAGAAAAATTCTTGTTACTTTTGTTTCCATCAACTTTAAAATCATAAATGACTTGAGAACAACAACAAAACCCTATCTTTCATGTATTTCTCAGTTCAAGGAAGGGGTTTGATAGATGTGTAAGTGAAGTACCCTGTGCTTTCCATGTGCAGTGCTTTATGTTTCAACTATATTATGTCATACTACCTGGAATGAATACCAACAGCATGAATATGTTTTCTTATGCAGGTAACATGCACATTTTAAAAAAGAATCATAAAACCCTAACCGGTTTGGCTCAGTGGATAGAGCGTCTGCCTGCAGACTGAAAGGTCCCAGGTTCGATTCCGGTCAAGGGCATGTACCTTGGTTGCGGGCGCATCCCCAGTAGGGAGTGTGCAGGAGGCAGCTGATCGATGTTCCTCTCTCATCGATGATTCTAACTCTCTATCCCTCCCCCTTCCTCTCTGTAAAAAAATTAATAAAATATATTAAAAAAAAAAAGAGGTTTCCAGTTCCATTCCAGGTCAGGGCTCATGCCCAGGTTGCAGGCTTGATCCCCAGTGTGGGGCATGCAGGAGACAGCTGAGCAATGACTCTTTTTATCAATGTTTCTATCTCTGTCTTTCCCTTTCTCTTTCTCTAAAAATAATCAATAAAAAATAATTTTTTTGAAAAGGAAGTTATGGAGAGAATACATGAGTTATGCAAGTACTTAGAAAGGAGCCCAGAACAGTAAGTGTTCATTAGGTTTTACTTACTGTATGTAGTAGCATAATCATCATAATTTGAGTAGTGATGTCACTTCAGTTTTGTCACAAAGCAAGTGGGATTTGAGCTGGAGTTCCCACCAGGAAAGAAGGGCATGTTTTTCTACCCGGGTTTTGATGCAATAGTCAAAGCCAGAGCAAAAGGAAAGCCTTGGCCTCTGACAGCATCCATTGGGTTCTTTGAACCCCTATTTCTCCCCATGTCACAGCAGCGGAACTTGGTCCTTGAGCAGAGTTCCAGGGGGGATAGCACCTTTATTTTGCCTTTGCTGGGTCTTCACCATGAAGTGTGGATCCAGGAAGGGCCCTCTAGATTACTCACTCATTTTACAGGTAGGAAAACTGAGTCACAGTCCTCAAAGGCTTCTTCTGTGGTCACACCACCAGTTAATCTCACTACTGCAAGTGCCTCTCATCAGGGGTCCTGATGCCAGGTCAGTTTCCTTCATACCACTCCATGCCATCTGCACCACAGACACTTTCTAGTCTTGGTTAGAGAGAGTTTTACTGTTTCCTTCTGGCACATCTCCAAACTGGCCTAGTGAATGAATATTTGTTTCATAACTCATAATTAGAAAAAGACTCTCTTAGGCCAAAGTCCTCCAAACACACTCCTCTCTCTCTTTTTAGAACCATTGCATTTATAGTGATGACATTCAATATTATATTAGTTTCAGGTGTGAATATAGTGATTAGACATTTATGTAGCTTATGAAATGACCCCCCTATAAGTCTTGCACCCACCTGACACCCTACATAGTTATTACAATATTATTGACTGTATTCCCTACGCTGTACTTTACAGCCCTGTGACTATTCTGTAACTACTAATTTGTACTTCTTAACCCCTTTGCCTTTTACACCTAGCCCCTCTTTCTTCTGGTCACCCTCAATTTGTTCTCTATATCTGTAATTTTGTTTTTGATTTGTTCTTTTGTTTTTTAGATTCCACATATAATTTAAATCATATGGTATTTATCTTTCTCCATCTGACTTATTTCACTTAGCATACAGCCTTTAGGTTCATTCATATTGTGGTAGATGATAAGTTTTCATTCTCATTTAATATTCCATTGTATATCTGTACTACTTTTTTATCCATTCACCTTTTGATTGGATCATTTAACCCATCAGCATTTCAAGTAATTATTGATAGGTATGTAGTTATTGTCATTTTATTGTTTTCTGATTGTTTTCATGGTTCTCTGTTCCTTTCCTACTCTCTTGCTTGCTGATGACTTTCTGTAGTATTGTGTTTGGATTCCTTTCTCTCTTTTTCTTGTATACCTTTTGTAGATTTTTGTTTTGGGTTACCATGTGCTTCATATACCAAGCTATGTTTATGGCAGTCTATTTTAAGCTAATGGTTACCTAAGTTCTAACGCATTCTAAAATCACTACCATTTTTACTCACACCCTTCACATTTATGTTTTTGTCATTATTTTTTACTTCTTTAGTGCATGTGTTTGTGTGTATCCCTTACTTTACTGTTGTAATTACACATGATCATATCCTACTTTTGCCTCTTAACCTTTGTATTAGCTTTAGTATTGGTTGATCCACTTTTCTGATTATGTGTTTGCAATGAGAATTTTTTTCTTTGCAATATTTTCTTATTCATATTTTAGATTATTTCTTCTTCTCCTCCTTCTTGAAAAAGTTCCTTTAACATTTCTTGTAATACTAGTTTGGTAGTGACAAATTCCTTCAGCTTCCTCTTGTCCGTGAGACACCTGTCTTTTTAAGGAGGAAAAATTTGTCCATTGCCCAAAGAGTCTCTGAATCCTAGGAGTCATTATCAAATCTTCCAATAACCCCTTTGGAAGACTTTCCCTACTGTTTTCCCCAGGGCTGATCACTTTGATTTCTCTCTTTCTGTCCCAACCACTTCTTACCTCCATGGCTTCCTGTGATCAGCCCCTGGTTTTCACACATATCAGCCGCAGTGGCTTTTTCCTTCTCCTTCTCCTCCAGGAAGATTGTTGATGATAACACTCCAGGTTTAATTGCTGAGCTGAGTTCTGTTTGTACTGGAGTGCATTCCATTCTCAACTTAGTTTGGGACAAACCAAAAAGGCAATGCACCTCAAACATAATAAAATGCATTTCTCAGGAGAAAAGAAACTTAGTTCCAGGCCTCTGGCCAAATTAAATTCATTCTTTGCTGCCACCACCTCCAGATTATGCCTCACTCATGAACTATATCTTATCTTCAGCTTTAAAATGGTAAAAATTTGGCAAAGTTGGAAACCATGCCTATTTAGACTGCATTGTTGGTAGCTTTCAAGTTCCCCATATTTGGTTGGGAATAATGCAAACCAGGATCATTACCAAGAGCAGAGCTTCTTCTATAAAATATAAGATAAACGATTAAGTGATAGATAAACATCATTATCACTAAACATATAAATAGATATTTGCCTTGCTGTCTGGCATTCCATGCACAGAGAACTTGAATTGCATTATGTAGCTAATTTTGTCTGAGAGTGTGGACAGCCTTATTAGGAGATGGTAGTGCTTTGTTATGAAGGGCAATTCCAAAGGAATAGGGATCTCTCGATTCTAGCAGCTCAGTGTGAGAGCAAGGATACCACGTACTTTGTGGTTCCTGAACTAGGCCCTGGTTTGAAATAACTAGTAAATTCTATATGAGGTGTTTTCCACAGTCATGAATTGTTTTCACATTCACCTGCTCAATTTCAGTGCTGAGCCCATCCTTTGAAGGCAGTACATTAACCTAAGGCAGCATCATGCCACCTCTGAGAAAGATACTTAGCAAAAAAAAAAAAGATGTTTTTCAAGGGTATTTGGGGCCAGAGAGAGGAGGGGGACTACAACAATTATTTTTTAGTTCTCTAATATGTAAGGCATATCTAACATATATAATACTTTTGAAACAATCACTAACTTACAGAAAAGCTACTAGTACAAATAACTTTTTTTCCTTTAGACTATTTGAGAGTAAGTTCCTAATCAGATGCCCTGTCCCTCCTGAGTAAGGGCAAGGACACTCTCCTTCATAACCACCATACAACCACCCAAAGCAGGAAATTAACAGTGATTAATTTCTACCACCTAATCTTCAGACCCATTAAAATTTCACCAATTTCCCAATTTTTTTTATAGCAAAAAGAGTCCGTTCAGAATCACACATTGCTTCTTGTTATCATGTCTCTTTAGTCTCCTTCAGTCTAGAACAGCCCTCAATCTTTCTTTGACTTTAATGACTTTGACACTTTGAAGATGACAGGCCAGGTATTTTATAGAATGTCCCTCAGTCTGGGTTTGCCTGATAGTCCCTCATGATTACATTCAGTTCTGTATATCTGGCAAGAATACTAGAGAAGTGATGCTATGTTCTTCTCATTGTGTCCTGTCCAGGGTCCTTGATTTCCAGTTGTCCTGTGATGGGGGTTCTCCTTTGATCACTTGATGGAGGCAATGCCTGTAGGCTTTTTCCCCTTTTGTAATCAGTAAACATTTTAAGGGGAGTGACTTTAAAGACATACTGCTTTTCTACTTAACAAAGAGTCAGCATTTTAACTTGGTCAAGACTTTAGAGACATAAGTTCCAGATCCGGTAGAAACAAAGAAAAACATCTCTCCCAATAGCAGAGTTCCATTGGAGAAGACCCTGGAATGGGGATATGAGTGGTGTTTCAGCAGGAAACTTAAATTAAAAAATCTCTTGAGGTAAGTAATGCAGAGAGTTTTCTAGGGAGACAGAATCATTGGAAAACCTCTTTGTCACATTCCCATTTAGTTTACACCTGGACATGTGGTACATGATGAGAAACTTTCTTTGATAGTGTAGTCTGACTTTTTGTTTAGATGTATCCAGTTCTTAACTCACAACTGCTTTCCAGGAGTTGGGAATTGAACTTGAAGAATTTCAAGAGTATGCCTGAAATCATAATGCTTTTGCATCTTTGTGAAAAACCAGTTGGCCATATTTGTATGAGCATATTTCTGGGTCCTCTATCCTAGTCCAATGATCTATGTGTTTATCTCTCTGCCAACACCAGTGTCCCTATAGTAACTCTTGAAACCAGGTAGTCTGACCTTTCCCACTTTATTACTTTTTTAAAACTATTTTAACTATTTTATTTTCATTTCCATATAAATTTTAGAATAATCTTGTTTATATCTACAAAAAATCTTGCTGAGATTTTGATAGAAATTGTATTAAGCTGGTAATCAATTGGGAGATAATTAACATTTTCATTCTTAACTTCCCCAACTCCATCAACATTGTCTGTTTTTCCATTTAATTAGATCTTTGATTTGTTTCATCAACATGTTGTAGTTTTTAGCATACAAAATTTGTACATGTTTTATTATATTTATATCTAAGTATTTTGTGTTTTGAGCAATTATAAATTATGTATTTTTTAAAATCCTCACCCAAGGATATGTTTTATTTATTTGAGAGAGAGAGAGAGGGAGAGAGAGAGAGAGAAACATTGATAGTTTGCCTCCGGTACATGCCCTAATGGGGGATTGAACCCGCAGTCTTTTGGTGTGTGGGATGATGCTCCAACCAATTGAGCCACCTGTCCAAGGCTAATATCATATTTTTATATTGGCCGGTGTTCATGTATGCATTGGTAGTATATTGAAATACTGTACAATTTTTTATATTTATTTCATATGTTATAGTCTTGATCAACTCACTGATTAGTTCCAGGAGTCTGCATATAGATTATTTAGGATTCTATGTAGATAATCATGTCATCTAAAATAGGGACAGGTTTTATAACTATATAAGTTATATTTTCTTATTGCACTGGTTAGAACTTCCAATAATATATGGAATAAAATTGCACATTCTTGCCTCATTCTCAGTCTTGGGGGCAAATATTCAGTCTTTTATCACTAATATAATGGCATCTATAGTTTTTTTTGTTGTTGTTGTTGTTAATATATTCTATTCAGTTGAGAAAATTCTCCTCTATTTCTGTTTTTCTGATAATTTTTTATCATGAATGGATGTTGAATTTTGCCAAATATGTGTCCTGTACCAATTGATATGATCATATGATTTTTATTCTTTAGCCTGTAATTATGGTAGATTATACTAATTTTTGAGTGTTGAATCAGCCTTCAAGTATATTTTCAGCTTTACCCTCTTTCTCCACTGCTTGCATGGTTCCAATGACATAAATCCAAAATCTTTTGTTATTATCTCATAGGCCCCTAAGGTTCTACTTATTTTTTCTGTCTATTTTCTCTCTATTGTTCAGATTATATAGTTTCTATTGTTCAATTTTCAAGTTCACTGATTATTTTCTATTTCCCCTCCATCCTGCTCTTTATCTCAGTCATTGAATTCTTTTATTTTGATTATTGAATTTTCAGTTCTAAATTTTACATTTAGTTTTCCTCTATATGTCCTATTTCTTTGCCAAGATTTAATATTTCTTGGCTAGACTTTCTATTTTTTTATTTGCTTCAAATGTGTTTACAATTACTCATTGAAATTTTTTTTTATGATGGCTGCTTTAAAATTGTTGTCAAATAATTTTAACATCTCTGTCATCTTGGTGATGGTATTTATTGATTTTTTTCATTCAGTTTGTAATGTTTCTGGTTCATATATAAGTAATTTTCTACTAAAATCTAGTTTGGGGGCATATTATGCTATGAATCTCTGAATCTAATTTAACCCCTCTATTCATATCCTTTCTGTAGGGGAAGGGGTGGATGCTGCCCCATTATTGCCAGATGGGAGCAGAAATTGAAGTCCCACATTACACCTCCATTGACACCTCCCTGGCTGGAAGTGAGGCAGGATAGAAAGAAGTTAGGGAAAACAAATGGAATGAGGAAGTAGGAGTAGACATCTTAGGCCAATAAGCCACTAGGTCATCTAATCAGAGCTTCCCCCTCCACATGATCAAAGGGAAAATAGCTTATGGCAGAAAACTCTTGCTGTGGTCATAGAAGTCAACAAAAACAAAGACTAGCTAAAACCAGATCATTCCAGGATGAAGGAAAAATTGACCAGAGACTGACCCCAAAATTCATTATAATGAACACTGATACCACAAGTAGAAGGTGGGCTGAGGGTGACCAATGCCATTGTTACAGAATTTACCAGGCAACCGAAAAATACACAGGAGTACCCAAAGATACAGGAAAAACCCTTTTATTTCCAGATGTACTAGTATCATGACTCAGGGAAGCCTGTTTCCAAATCCTGAGCCAACCGATATGGAGGAAGCTTTCTCTTTATACCCTTTGGTTTCTTTGTCCCCCAAATAAGGATCAGACTTCCGGACTTTTTGTGGGCTTTGCACAAAGCCCCGTGTTTTGGGATGGGAGATGTGAGACCACACCTAAAGGCCTGGCCTGGCACCAGCGCTGATAACCCCCTCCTGGGGTTGTGTATGGTTCATGGTTTATGGCCTCTGTAAAATGTGAGTATTTAGGTAAACAGACCTTGCAAGACCAGATAATTAAGGAAGGGGTAGTGACTAGACTATAGGCTAACAGGAATGTGCATTAGGAATACTAATTAACCAGGTACAGAGTCTCCCCCCAAAAATATCTTATTTTCCTCATCACCATGACAATTCCAGAATGGAACATATTAGGAACAAGACCCGCCACCTCCCCAACCCGAAGGAGAGGTCACAATTTGGCACCACAAAGTTCAGAAACATCTACCCTTGGAAACACATAAAATTTTAGGAACTGGCTGTCCACAGGTCCCAACTCATTCACGCGTTTGCCTGCATCCATTTGTATGTGTCCTTTTGCATGTTTCACAGAAGCATGTCCTAGCCTCCTTTTCTCCACCTGAATGAAACTCGCTTTAGTTCTCACACCAACTTATTCCTGAATTCTTTCCTGTGAGAGTCAAGAGCCTAAAAGTCCCTGAAACAGAACAGGTTGGGTAACAGAAGGTGTAAGAGTCCCTCATTACTCCTATGTGGCCTCCTCTGACACCATAGGATGGTGGCTTGGTGACCTCTGAGGACTAATAACAGTCCTTCCCGCCACAGGAGCTTACTAGTACAAAGACCGGGAAAAACGTGGTGAACACCAGGAGTCAGACTGTATAAGGAAGTGAAACTGTTCTAAAGACACCTGATTGCACACTGCATTCCATCTGCATTCCAAGCCCAGCAACTCAGTTCCCAAACCCACTGACAAGAGGTTCCCACCAGTGACTGCATATAAGGATGGAACTCCAACTCTTGGGGTCCGTCATCATCAACCCAATGTCACCTTGGCTCAGTACTGTGCGGTCCTTCCCTTTGGATATCCCATCCTCTATCCCCTTTCCTTAAATAAGTTCAATGTTTCTTTATCCACTGTCTGAGATGGCTATTTAGCCTGCCTGCTACCACCATGCTAATCTTTCAGGGACCTTCTTTATTTACACCCATTGGCATTTTCAGATTCCCAGGTTTTTCAGCTCTGAGTCTGGAATACTTAGAAAGCAGCAGAAAACCTTCCAGATTCTTTTATTTGTTTGGTATGTCACGTCCAGGGTTTTTAGTTGTACTTCATGGGATTAATCAAGAAAAGAATTGAGACAGAAAAAAGTTAGGTAGATAGGGGTGGGACTGGAGGGGGGGGGGGGCAGTGAAACCAGGAACCCAGCTGGGCGGAGTTAGTAAGACACTTGAACTGGGAGGGGAAGAAAGGGTGCGCGCCCAGAGGCATGAACTTTTAAAAGTATGGATATTACTAAGACAGACAGTGTGCAGATAACCAATCAGAAACTAACAAGTATCTATACAAAAAGCACGCCCTTCCTCTTCCTCACCCCCACCCCACCCAGGCCAGCGCATGATGAATACTTGCCGCCATTGCTGGGCCCCACACATGCATAATAGGCTTTAATGAGCTTGGGTGCTGAACTGCTCCTGATTGTAACATGGAAAGAAGCTCTGGACACTGGGCTGCTCCTGAACCCCAGCTGCACCTTTTCGAGGACTGGCTTCTCCCAATAAACTTCGGTTCCATTTATCGTTTTTTATCTGCGACTTCATTCTTTGTGTTCCCGAGACAAGAACTCGGGCAAAAACTGCTGTATTTTTGGTTTCAAAATGGCTACTCCAACTTCCCTGTAATGTACAATACAATATTTGATACATACAAAAGAATATATCTGAGTACGTGTGTGTTATAAACATGAACACTAAATCTTTTAAAATGCTAAATATACAAAGTGAGTTGGACTTTTTTTTCTAGAGAAAAATTGCAAACCACCCTGCTCAATCCTAAACTCTAACTCCCTTTGGCTGAAGATCTAAAAAACCTAGGCTTTTTTGCACTCTGAAATGTCCTTTGGTTCTGGAGCCTGCTGAGGAAGGAATCTTGGCCCCATGACCTAGTTAGCATGTCTCTGTTGGTTGTTGTTTTTGTTATTTAAAAGCCACCTTTCCTCTGTTCTGAGGTTTCCTGCCTCCCAGCCACAGGTCAACATCAGGAGTGACACAGCCTTCCTGCTGGGAAGACTGTCAAGCTGATGACTCAGGATGACTAAAATTAACACTTCATAGCTAAGGACTCCCCAGTCACAGGCTGCTTTGATGGGCTCTCCCCTCCATCCGGGCTTTCTGGCCCATTGTCTTTCTCCTGGATCCTTTCTCATTTTCTGTGGTAGCTTGCTGTGTCTATCACTCCATTTTCTGCCTATATTATGAGCTTGTTTTATTCAAAAGAACCAGGGCAGGTATGCAGGGAACAGAATATACTAACAGGGCTGGGAACCCTGATCCCGAGACAGGACCTGACAATCCATTGAAGCATTACCTGGAAGGCACCAGGTTGGCCACCACACCTCTCCTTCCACCCCAGGGGGAGGTTTGGTAGCACATGGATTTTCCCTTCACTCTTCTAGACTCTTTTCCTTTCTCCTGGCAGCACTCACAGAGCTTCAGGAAGTGACAGGGTGCAGGAACTGGATCTCATGCTATTATTGAACAGATGAGAGTCCCTGAGATCTAGAGCTATTCCTTCCTTAACAAGCAGTGGGAGCCTCAAAGCTCCCAGCATGCTGGATGGCTCCAGAGAGGTTGAGCAGCATGGGGTGTGTGTTCTGTCTACAATACACTATTTAGGTTGATTCTGGGAAAAGATTTAAACAGCTCTCACAAAGAACAAAGGGTTGCAGCTGCAATATCTTACCTACTGAGAAACAGCTGGCTCTTAATCCTGAGGCTCTGTGACTGCTCCCCTCTTCTTCCACATGGTGGAGAGCAATTGCTCTGTGGTGGGAGGAGCCTGGTTCTGGTCCAGTGCCCTTCCTGACAGCCACATTGAGCCCATCATTTTGTCATTGAGCTTTAGTTTTCTTTAGATAAAATGGGTAAGGATACTTATTCTACAAAGGACTATTTATCAAATGATATAAAGGAATTACTTATAATTTTGTGGTGTAATAAAGGCATCATGGAAATAAGGTTATCTGGGATTTGCTATAGAATATTCTAATGAAAAAGGAAAAGAAGGGAAGTAGAAGACAAATGAAAACAGGATTGGCAAAATGATAATTGTTTAAGAAGGAAGCTTATTTTGGGGTCTGTTACAGTCTACTCTGCTTTTGTATTTGAAATTTTCATAATTAAAAATTAAAAGAGTAAGACCCATTTTACATTCTAATAGGATCAACAGGATAATAGATAGGAAATAGTATCTTGCTATAGAAGAGGTTTTCTCTACACTGGGGCTCTAACTGAATAACTGTGAGGATGCACCTCTCTCCTTAGTCAAAGATAGCTGTAAGAATTGTAACATTCCAGGCAAATCCATGGAGGAGGCCATCTTCACTGCCCCTGTCACCAGCTCTCTAAATGAAGGGAAGGTCAACAGCCTCCTGTGTGTCCACCCCAGACAGGTTTCAGCTGCCTCTCACTCTTTTTCCTGTGTGATGGGTTCTCTGCTACAAGTTTGTGGCTGCCTGTCATTTCCTCTTAGATCTTTTGCCTCCTCTGCCTGGAGGTGATTTTTCAGTTCCATCCTCTCCTTGCCTTTGTCCTCACATTCAGGAGAGGCAGAGCAGGTGGACAAGAAGATACTCAGTCCCAGGCAGCTAGGTCAGGTCAAGGGTAAGGGTCAAGGCCAGCTACCTTGTACAAGGCAAGGTCCCAGGGCTGCTGTCAGGCAGGGGGCAGATTGGTCAGCATCACTGTTTTTTAGCTCTTGGAGAGCACTGTGCTGGGTGCTGCTTCTGAATGGATGACAAACACCAAACCTTGTCCCAAGGAACTCACCATGTCTAGTGCGGGAAGGTAAATAGATGGTTATTAAATAAATTAAATTACAGAGGTAGACTTATGTAGAATGGATTAATAGAGTCTCAGAGAAGATGCCCTAACCTTGCCTCTGGGCACTTAGATTGTGGGCAGGATGAGGAGCTGTGTGAATAGGGCAGCTCCCCAGAAAGAGTGACTCCTGAAGTCTGTGTTGAAAGATGAGTAGTTGGGGGGACGCGTAAACCTATGCCACAGTACAGATTTAAAGGGGCACCTAAGTGGACAGACATTCTTCTTCCTTCTCTTGTTCTGTAGCCCTTCTCTTGGAAGAATTCTGCAATCAAGTCTCAAATCTCCACATCAGTCAACAAGAGGATTAACTCACTTGATTCATCTCGATGAAACTTAACCAGAGGTTGTTAGCAAGTAACAAATTACTGTAGAACCACAAAAGAGTACAGGTTGGTTTGCAGAAAAAGAAAAGAATGAATTTTTCACATGGATCATGAAAGGACTGGATAGTCCTGGGACCATACACACCTGGCTGGATCGCTGGACCATACTACCCATCCAGGATGAAGGATATTTTCAAACATTTTAGGTTCTTTGTGTTATTTTCTCCCACTAACAGGAAAACCCATTTGTTTTCCAGGTCCAATGTAGTGCCTGTCACTTCTATTTTCTGTGTTAATTTTGAACGATGGAGTCTGATGTTTCTCTTCATTATAATAATCTTCCTTTTACTCTGGGGTCTATTATCTTGTCCACATTAGCAATGTTAGGTTATTATTCATACGTTTTAGAAAGCACAAACAGAAGAGAGTCATTAAAAATATTAACACTTACTATGAAAATATGGCTCTTGCTTATTATTGTGCATTGGGCACAGTAGATGCCTTACTTCCTGTTTCCAAGAGGTCTGTCCTTGAGTATCCTTCCTTTCTAGCTATACGCCCAACCAGGATGGTCTCATCTACTCCCCACCTTCAATTTTGTTGATGTCTCCCAATTAACAGGCCTTTCGCTTTCACCTAGCTCTTGAGTTCCAGACCTATCTATCCAATTGATATTAGACATCTCCATTAATATATTCCATGGGCTCCCCAAGCTTATCTTTGCCATCTCAAAGTTGCTCCATTTTTTATATTTTTCCATTGCCAGCCATGTCGGGCTGCTCCCTGCAGCTTGCTCCTCTCTCTATACCCTTCTAGTCCTGTACCAAGGCTTTCCACACGCTTCAGGATGTAGCAACTTTCCCTCGGGCCAAACAGGTCTCTCTTACTTCCACTTTCTGACATTCCTCTCTCACCTCTTAAATCAATTTGCTGCCACTGCTTCCAAAGCAATTCCTTTAAAATTTTGTATCAGTCAGTCCTCTGCTTTAAATAAACCCATTGTCTCCCCACAGCTTCAGGGTAGATGCAAATTCTTTACCCATATGCAAGGCCTTTCATACTCAGGCACCAATCCATCTTTCAGACACATATGTCTCCTCCCTTCCCAGGAAGTCAATACAGTCCTTACCCGGAACTCTCAGCCTTTATTTGAGCAGCTCTTTCCTCTCAGGCCCTCTGCCCCTTCCACCTTTATTGATTCTTCTCCCTGGAATAGTCGAATTCATCCTCTCACTTTGTCCCTTATAATAAGAAAAATTACTTTAGACAGTCTTCAGGACTCCTGCCTATTTCATTCTTTCATTTATCCAAAAATTCACACATATTTACTGAGCATTTGCTGCATGTCAGGCTTAGTTCTAGGCAGCAGAGCTATAGTGGTTAGCAGAACATAAAATCCCTGTCCACTTGGATCTCACATTAATAGCGGTGGGGGTTGGGCGGGGGGAGGCAAGAAAAACCAAATAGAAAAAGAAGTGATGTGTTAGATTGTGATGAGTGTCATGCCCACAAAAGAAATGTTGAATTTAAAATTAAGTAAAGCATAAATATGATTTTGAAATGAAATTATTCTCTGCCTATTTAAATGTTTTCCTTTGGGTTCCGAAGTAAAACTCAATGGGCCATCATTGCAGAAGCTGGGGTTGTCCAAGGCCTGAGGTGACTTCCGTGTCCATCATCAGGCAGGGACTCTTTTCTCTTTCCTCAACTACGTTTTTTTTTTTTTTTAATTAAATCTTTATTGTTCAGATTATTACAGTTGTTCCTCTTTTTTCCCCCCATAGCTCCCCTCCACCCGGTTCCCACCCCACCCTCTGCCCTTACCCCCGCCACCCACTGTCCTCATCCATAGGTGTACAATTTTTGTCCAGTCTCTTCCCACACCCCCCACACCCCTTTCCCCCTTGAGAATAGTCAGTCCACTCCCTTTCTATGCCCCTGATTCTATTATATTCACTCAACTACGTTTTGACCACAGCGGGAAAGGGAGGAGGAGAAACAGCTCAACAAGAGTGACTCTGGAAAGGCTGAGTTCTGCTTCCTTCTGCATCGCCCAGACAGCTGTGGCGATGTCAGTCCTCTCAGAAGCAGTGAGAAAACAAGGTTTGTGGTGGTGAGAAGCTGCTTTTCTTTTAATCTCTTCAAATTTCACTCCAAACAGAAGGAAAAAATATCTTATATAATAATAGCAAATTGAACCCAGTAATTGATTGATCTTAGTGCTGTGTTTTATATACATTATCTTATTTAATTCTCAGAACAAACTTATGAGGTAGGTACTATTAATACCAGTATTTTCATTTAATCGGTGGAAAAAATACCAAGGCTCAGGTAAGAGTTCATGTGGTCACTGCCAGCAATGAATACACCACCTTATGACACATGAGTGATAATTTCTTAGAAAAAATACTTATATTTTGAACCATTTGTTTATGTCATACTTCTAAAATTAAATTTATAATTTCTACAACACTTATTTTCAACTTAATACAACTCATGAATTGTTTATAATATTTGCACTTTTTTCTGAGCACTTATTTACTTCATTGGTGACTTTTACACAGTATTTGAGTATTTATTTGCTTAAAGGTTTAGAAGTTTTTAAAACTGTAAACATGGTTAATGATGTGTAAGACTGGAGACCTGTAGAGAAGATGCTTACAAAATAGCAGAGGAATGATAGGACAGAGACCCAAACCAGTAAAGAACATGGAAGAAGAGAAAGAAAAATCAGAAATGAGGCAAGAAGAAAAAATGGCATAAAGCTTATGAAGTTCCAGGTGAGAACAACCAATAAGCAATGAGCCAGGAAGAGCCCTGACTGAGGGAAGATAGACTTGAAATATGAGACCACAGCATGAAACATCAAGAACAGAAGCAGACCTGGCTGGTGTGTTCAGTGGTTAGAACTTTGGCCTACTCACCGAAGAGTCTCAAGTTCGATTCCTGGTCAAGGGCACATACCTGATTTGCAGGCTCAATCCCCCGCCCTGGTCAGGGTGTGTGTAGGAGGTAACCACTCAATGTGTCTCTCTCACATTGATGTTTTGATGTTTCTCTCTTCCTTCCTCCCTCCCTTCTTTCTCCACTCCCTTCCATTCTATCTAAGATACTGTAATACTATCAACGATAAGAAATATATTTTAAAAAAGACGAGATACAGCCAAAACGTAAATAAATAAATACATACATACATACATACATACATACATACATACATAAAATGGGAAAATATCCTCAGGTGAGGATTAACAACAACAAAAAAGAACATAAGCAAATGTGTTGTGGACACTCACTGGAGGCCATCATGAGAGAAAGGCTTCGCTCAGGCCTGCTTTGAGAACACTTGAGAGCTCTTTATGGATGAAGCAACCAGAACTATAGCAATCATGTTCAAGTCCCCTTAGCACTGGTTTCATGTCAAAGACACCACACTGGTCCTTAGATTCTTTCAATGTGTGATCTGAGAAAAACATGATTGTTTATTGTTCTTGCAATGAAATAAATGAACGTAAATTAGATGCATGAATTCTTTATCAATACCTGCTCAACCACCTTATGTTAATGGATCGTGGCTGAGAGTTTTCCCCCTGCCTTTGACTAGATGCCTTGAACCTTTAGGTGTCATGTGCAGGGACTGAAGTTGAGAGTCCTCTGCCTGTGTGACAATTTCAATTTGTCTGTTAAGTTGCTTGCCTTCGGAGTTAAACTTAGCCTGATTGAATAATTTCCCACCTCCACAATTCAGATAACTGGCAAGATTAGTTAACTTCATAAAGTATTTGTGTGTATTTTTTTTTGTAGGAATATTCTTGTTACAGAAAAAAATCACAAATTTTCCATCATTGAAGCTTTCTGATATTTGCTACCTACACAGAAATCTATTTTTTAAGTTTAATTTTGCAAAGAAGAAAGCATTCTTCTTGATAAGGATGCATTACAATGCACCCACAGTGATTTAAAATAAAATAAAGCATCCACTTCACAAAGGAGGGGTATTGTGTTAGTAATAGTAAACATTTTTAAAAATTTGAAAGTACCATAGTATCTGAAGGTGTCTGCTGAGTCATGTCATCCTGAAAGGTGACAAGGTAGCATAAAGCACTTCTAGCCCATTGTGTGGGTACCCTGCTCATACTCCACTTGTAGTGAACAGGCCTGACCTCCAGCTGTTAAGCATCTCCATCTCTTTGCCTGAGGGCTTCTCTAACAAGTGCAAACCACTTTGTCCTCCCAAAGCAGGTAGAAGTTCTGGAGACAAAACACTCCTGGGAGCAGCTTTCAACCAACCACCGATAGAAGGTGGCATGTAAATAGTCTAGCTCCCTTGCACCTTGCATGCAATTACTCTGAGGAGACTGGCTCCGGAGTCCCAGCGGTATTTTGTTCACTTACCCACAGTGATGACCTGCCTGAAAACACATGCTTTCTCTCCTTCTCTCACTTCTCCCTATTTCATTGGCCTCTCCTTCATCTGGTAACTAAACCACCTGTATTCATATCCTCGTATATTGGGTCAGCTTCTGGAGGAACAAAAATGAAGACAAAGTAAATGTCTCAGATATTAATATTTAACCTGGAATCTAAACATTTTTAGTTCTTATGCACTGTAGGCCTAAGCAATTCTCAATATCCTCAATCTTGGGCAAAATTCTTGATTAAAGTGGTCACTGTAAGTAAAATTTAAGTGTGTCTGTTTAAACACTTCCATGTTTTCTTACTGAGCAATTCATTCAATAAGTATCTTTGAGTACTGACAATTACCAACATGCTACCTGATGTCTTAACTGATATTGCACTAACCAATAGGACAAGAAATTCTGAATAGCACAAAGTGGCTTTGTACTTATGAGGAAGTGATGATGGTTGTGCAGGACCTCTTTCTCTCTCTCCCTCTCCCCACCCTCCTCTCTTTCAACACAACCCCAAGCCCCTCTACTTTCAGACTCACGGAACATATCACAGAGTCTGGAATCTGGCTTCTGGAGTAACCGCTGATACACAGGAAAATATAGGTACGCTTCCAGGGGATTAGAGTTTGACCAGGGGTCCACAGACCCTTCCAGAGATATCCTGACTGCCCAGTGAACATGCTCCAGAGCCACTACTGTGACTTCGGCTTGTGCAATGCAACACATCACGGCCTTGCATCCTTCCTGCCTCACTTCCCTTTTGTCCTGTGTCCCCATGCATTGGGCTCGTACCTCTTGCACCAATGTCAATAACTTAATCCTGCCTCAGGCTTAGCTTTCTAGAGGATTTAAAAACTATGATGATGATCCAATTCCTTTGTATGTTTTTTTTTTTTTTAATGTCTATTTTAGGCATGAATTCTGTGTTTTGTCTCCAGAATGAACTTGCATCTAGAGTTTAGACTATTCTTTGCTTCTGGACTATTCATTTAGATTCTGTTTACGGTATTTGGGTCAAAGTATGTTTGGAAGGCACTTTTAAAACCTTAAGAAGGTTGTAGCAATTCTGATTTTTAAAAGTTTGGATTCCTTTGGTCAAGCACTGCCTAGAAGACTGAGATCCAGGCCAATTTGCCAGTTGGCTTTTGACACTATATGGTTATTCGCTGTTTCAGTAGGGGCCCATTTGGGAACTCCAGTTTCAAGTGTAAGTGATTTGTAAACGGGTACTCGGATTTATTGTGAGAGCCTCATTTTGTGATTGTGAGGCTTAAATTTTTAAAAATATAAAGTGATTTATGTACACACACAGGGTTGTTATTGGCATCATGAAATATGTGGCATAATTGTTTTCTAATGCACAGTAAATCCTTAACACATCATATTGTCTCAGCAACATGAGATGTCAAAAAAGTAGGCCCAGGGGCCGACGTTGAAAATGAGCATCTCCTCCTTTAATCCTTTAGATGCTTTTTGCTCTGCTTTTTGACAGCACTCAAATGGAGATTGCTACCACTTCAGTTCTTTCACCTACCTAGTCATGGTCATCCTGCTGATCAAGGTGCTATCTGGCCTCTGGACCAGGCATCTTTATTCTCCAATCAGGCCCTTATTACTTGTTTGGAATCAAATGGTCCTTATTTTATGAGATGATGGTAACAACGGAGGACAGATTTTATTTGTTTCTCTAATAAAAATTAAAAATTGCCAATCTCTACATGGTCTTTCTTTTTTTAAAATGAATATTTTTAAATCTATATTTTTTATTGATTTCAGAGAGGAAGGGAGAGGGAGAAAGACATAGAAAAACCAATGATGAGAGGATCATTGATCAGCTGCCTCCTGCACACTCCACACTGGGGATCAAACCCACAACTCAGGCATGTGTCCTGACCAGGAATCGAACCATTACTTCCTGGTTCTTAGGTCAACGTCCAACCACTGAGCCCTGTCAGCTGGGCTTAAATGAATATTTTATAATTGGATGTTAATGTCGGGGCATTACAGCTTTGACTTTCTTCTGCAAACGGTGCCTCTGGTATTGGTTTCCACTGCCGACCACCTGTTTGGCTGTCCATGCCCAGTTAAGGTTTGTTAGCTTTGTGATAAGCAAGTTTCCTACAGTTGGTTAAAGATTCATCATTTGGTGAGAGGCATAGTGTGAATTCTACTGCTTGGAGTGGTTTGTAGTCTCTCTTCAAGGAAGGTGTCTGCCTTCAAGATTCAATGATTTGAATCATTCTAACCAAAAGCTCTCGCTAGAGCCTGTGCCCGAAAGACCTTCTATTATAGAGTTCTTTCCTTGGATTAAATTATTCTGTTTTGTGAAGTAAAAAAAATAAGATAGAAGAGCAACATAATGTTCAACCTACATCTTAAAAATTTGAGAAGACCTTGAACTCTGAGCAATGAGTATAAATGTCAGCAGAACTTAGGACAGCTGAGCAATGATGTAAGGTTCCACACTAGAAGTAAAGAAAAGTTGACTTTTAACTCTCACACAATCCTATTCTGTACATAGTCATGTATTCTGCACCAAGTGAGGATGAAAGGAAGGGGGAGTTCTATAAAGGAAAATGCGGCTGGCGGACCCCACTCTGCAGGATGGTGGCCTTCAGAGCCCAGGGCCTGGAGATGCTGCTGACTTAGAAAGGTGTCCCGTCAGTCCGGCCTCAGGGGATGAGTGCCTCCATCAGGACAATTTCAGCTCCAGAACAGACATGATGTCAAGAGGCCGCCATCCTTCCCATAGGAAGAGGCTTGCTCATGCTTAAGGGATGTTATCACACAAACACCACCAAAAGATGCACATTTCTTAGATCCATAAACTCTTCTTTCTCGGCCCTATTTTTCATCTTGTAAGTTTTCAAACAAAAAAGTTTAAAAAGTACTTTTTATTTTATTTTTTTAAATATATTTTTATTGATTTCAGAGAGGAAAGGAGAGGGAGAGAGAGAAACATCAACAATGAGAGAGAATCAGATCGGCTGCCTCCTGCACAACCCCGACTGGGGGTCGAGCCGCAACCCAGGCATGTGCCTTTGACAGGAACCGAACCTGGGACCCTTCAGTCTGCAGGCCAACGCTCTATCCACTGAGCCAAACCAGCTAGGGCTAAAAAGTACTTTTTAAGTAGTATAATGAACACCCATGTGTTCTCCACTTAGGTTGAACCTAGGACAAGCCTCCCCCCGGAACAACCCTCCACCCAGTAAAAGCCTCTCCCCTCACGGCCCCGGAACAAGCCTCACCTGGATTTAACAATTACCAGATCTGCCACATTTCCTCTCTCTGACTCTCACTCTCATTATTGGAAAATTAACAGCATACATCGTAATGCTTTACTCCTGTTACTTCGGCACACATCCCTGAGAGGAAGAATACTCTCTTGGACCTCCATGGCATTACTATGCCCAGGAAAATGAACAATAATTCCATAGTATCACCCAAGAATCAGCCATATTTCAATGTCTCCAATTGTCTCCAATGTCTTTGAAGGTTAGTCTCCTTTATTTTATTGAACAAGAATCTAATTAAGATTTGCATCTTGGTTTGGGGTTTTATGTCTCTTTAATCACTTCTCACCTAGGACAATCTCCCAAACTTTCCGATTTAAATAGCCCAGCTCAGTTTTCTTGAACAATGTTTCACCTTCAGGAAATACCCAGTGTGTGCATCTTGGTGTAATTTAACTTCACTGTCCCCTTTATTTCTTGTAAACTATAAGTTAGGTCTGAGGCACAATATCTCCTTACCCTTCAATGGCATTGAAACTGTTCTTCCTGCTGAAACCGGTTTGGCTCAGTGGATAAAGTGTTGGCCTGCGGACTGAGAGGTCCCAGGTTCGATTCCGGTCAGGGGCATGTGCCTTGGTTGTGGGCACATCCCCAGTGGGGAGTGTGCAGGAGGCAGCTGGTCGATGTTTCTCTCTCATCGATGTTTCTGGCTCTCTATCTCTCTCCTTTCCTCTCTGTAAAAACTCAATAAAATATATTTAAAAAAAAAAAAGAAAAAAGAAACTGTTCTTCCTGTAGAATAGCCTCCCTCAATCACATTCCCAGATTACATAACTCTTTTGACTTTATGATTTGTGATTTAACCAGCACACGTGTGATAGTTATCTTTTTGTCACTCACTGCCTCTGGGAGCAGATTAACTCTGCACCAGATGGAAGACGTCCTATACGAAATAAGCTATCTTGTGAGTGAGGAACACAGCACGAAACACCAGAGAGTACCACTGATTTCTGCCTTCTTTCCTTTGTTACATGAAAACAATTAGTCTAGGTGTGAAAGCAAAGGGGGCTAGGCAATCCTGGAAAAAAGTTCTCTCTAACTCTTACTCTCTTTCAATCTGAGCCTGGCCAGTGAGCAGGGCCTCTTCCCCCTTCTAAGATCCCACATCTGGACACCATTTACTCCAAGCTCTTCATGAGTGCAGGTCCTGAGTCCACAACCACGGTGGTGGGCAGTGGAGGAGAAACTTCAGTGTGTGCAGTGCACAGAACTCCACGACACTGCTAACCGGGGCCTGAGCACCTTCCCACGTCAGTCCTGCTGCTTCAAGATTGAGTCTTCGCAGGAAAACTGAGTAAGACAATAAACCAGATAACATAGGTAAGAAAGGAAAACCAATAAACCAGATAACATAGGTCAAGAAAAGGAGAGAGAGAGAGAGAGAGAGAGAGAGAGAGAGAGAGAGAGAGGATTTCTGATGAATCCTAGAGCTTCTAGTTCACTATTACTCAGACCTGAAAATGGATTATAGGTTTTCCATATCAGGATATTTGGAGTCTCAGCCTAGTTGCACTAATACCAGCCAACATTTACTGAATGGGTACTTTAAACCAAACACTCATCTAGCAGGTAATTATCTTATTTGAAGCCTCATAGCCTATGAGTTAGTTATGATTACCATCTGTAAGTCTGAGACACACACAGGTTAAGTGGCTTTCTCTAGGTCACACAGCAATCACTTGGAGGAGCTGGGATTCAGATCCCAGCATATAAGATTCATGAGCCTGAGTGTTAGCTACTATGCTACATAGTGACTTTTCCATGTGGCCCAGGAAAATTTTGGGGAAGAAAATTTTGGGGAAGAAGAGGCTGCCACTGTCGCTCTTAAGCCGGGACCAATGCAGGACCTCAGACATGCCTGTTTGGTGCCCTGACCTGATGGGACACCAGATTCAGCTGGAGGCATGTGGGTGAGCAAGTCAGTTGTGTGGCAGCCCCGTCACAACAAAGAGAGCAAATGTGGTCTCTAAAAATGATCAAGGAATGTGACAAGCAGCTGGAAATCTGTGTGCAGCTTTACAGACTCACTTTCCCATTCCGCCCCTCCCTTAGATCTGCTCATCCTATACCTGCTGTGCCACCCAACAGGATCACAACAAGGCAGGTACAGTGAGATTAAGGAAACAAGCAGAGTGCTAATCCAGGCCTTATGAATGAAACTCTAAAAGCTGCCCCCCTCACCTCTCCTCCACTCCGCTGCCAGCCCCAAAAAGTGAAAACCAAGGCTGCTTTGGGAGTGTGTGCATAAGGTGAGCCTGGCTTGGCTAGGTGCCGAGGCCCAACCACAGTGTTCCCGCTGTCGACAACATCCATGCAATAGGTGCCCCGTGGACAGGGTGAGAGGAGTGGCAGAACAGAAGCTGCCTAGACGACATCACCCGTGTTTCTTCTCCAACACACCATCGCTTACCTCACCTATGCTATATTTGCTCAAAACTTACCTGCTTCATGAAACCATCTGGATAGTGGAAATAATGAGGTCAAGGGACACAGAATATTGTTGAATACAAAT
Source organism: Myotis daubentonii (assembly GCF_963259705.1). Lineage (NCBI taxonomy): Eukaryota > Metazoa > Chordata > Mammalia > Chiroptera > Vespertilionidae > Myotis > Myotis daubentonii. Next base: position 98,988,505 of record NC_081840.1, read on the forward strand.
CACCTTTTTTGGGGGGATCTCTGCACAACATGTTTTGCATTCTTTTTGCTAAAACATTGAAATGGAGCCACTTAGGGAAAAAATGCAAATTGCAATAAAAAAAGACATCTTCTTTGTTTGCATACATATCAGATTGACAAAGATTTAAAAGTTCGATACAACCCAGGGTAGGTAAGGGTATAGGGAAATAGTCCCTTTCATAGATTGTTGGTCAAATATAAAGAACTCTGTGGAGGGCATGGTAATATCTGTAAAAAAAATTTAGGCAAATACCCTTTGACCGGCCAATTCTACTTCCTGGGATTTATCTTACAGATATTTTTGCACAAGTGTACAAAAATATATGACTAAAGAATGTTCCCTGCAAAATTGTAATTTTAAAAAATCTCTATATAACTTAAATGTCCGTCAATAGGGGACTGATATGTAAATTATGAAGTACTTCTATTAAAGAATACAACATAGCTATAAAGTAAATCTGTATGTGTTGAAACAAAATATTCCAAGATAATTACTAACTATATAGTAAATTGTCATTTAAAAAGCAAGTATCATAACAGTGTATACAGATCTTATAGTATGTGTTTTTAATGTCTGTGTATGCATGGAAAACTCTGGAAGTGTTAGAGGATTCCAGGGCAGGAGGAATAGGGAAACTGAGACAGGAAAGTTAAAACGAGGCCAAACAGTGTGAACAATTTGTAGCCAGCTTGTAACTAACAAGCCATTATTTTCCTGAGCCAAGGACACAGAGCAAATGGTTAAAAACCTCCCTAATGAGGGAACGCAGAACTGGAGGGGGAAAGGAGAAAGAAAAAAAAAAGGCGGTTTTACTCCCTAAGCAGAGAAGCCAGCAGTCTCAAGTCTTGGCAAGATAAAGTTGCCAGGAGCTTTTCATGAATTCTGGGAAGGCCACAACAAAGTAAAAAAAAAAAACGGACCTTAAGATTAATCTGCACCAAAATAGTCAGCAGAGGAATTGTGAAGCCTATAGACAATAGGGTATATAACACATCGGACCCCCACCCAACTTGCTCTTCAGATCAACGGAGAGCCTGTCTGAGCTTCATAAGCCAGATGTTTAGGCTTGCTTGCTTTGCTTTTTCAACAAAGGTGCATGTTTTAATTGCTTTAATATAGTTTGGCTTTTCACAAATCAGCCAAGGTCTCTTGTATAAATTAATTTATATGAGAAGACAAGGATCGAGATTGGGGACAGCCCTCTCCCATTGGCTCAGGGGGCTGTTCTGTCTGGCAACACCTCTCTGGTGTTGGTGAGAGGTGCCTGTGGCAGAAGGACATATAAGGATTGTTAACAGTGCTTATCATATAAGGTAGTGGGCCGTCGTAAAGAAAAAAGACCTTCGTGTTTCATCTTTTACAGTGTTCTCTTCTATTTGAAGTTTTAAATGGGCATCTACTCCATTTATCATTTTTAAATTGGCCGTCATTTTTCAGGAGTAGTGACATTGGAAATTCCTAAGGCATACTCAGAATTTCCACGCTCCTTTCTTCTGTAGAGCAGTGATTTTCAACCCTTGTCATCTCGTGGCACACATAAACTAATTACTAAAGTTCTGCGGCACACCAAAAGATATATATTTTGCCAATCTGACAAAAAATATAGGTGTAATTTTGATCATTCACACCAGATGGCTATTGTGTTGGCTGTTGTGTCTTTTTTTATTTTATTTACTAGAGGCCCGGTGCACAAAAATTTGTGCACTCGGGGGAAGAGGGAGGCCCCTCAGCCCGGCCTATGCCCTCTCACAGTCTGGGACCCCTCGGGAGATAATGACCTGCTGGCTTAGGCCTGCTCCTGGGTGGCAGAGGGCAGGCCCAATCCCTAGGTGCAGCCCCTGGTCCAGCTCAGAGCAGGGCCGATTGGGGAGTTGGGGCGCCGCCCCCTGTCATACACAGAGCAGGGCGATTGGGAGGTTGTGATTCCACCCTCAGTCACGCTCAGGGTAGGGCCGATTGGGGGGTTGGGGCACCATCCCCTGTCCCACTCAAGGCAGGTTCGATGGGGAGGTTGCGGTGCCACCACCTGTCATGCACAGAGCAGGGCCAATCAGGGGGTTGGGGAATTTCCCCCTGTCACTCACAGAGCAGGGCCCATCAGGGGGGCTGGGGCTCTGTACCCTGTCACACACAGAGCAGGGCCAATCAGGGGGTTGGGGCACCGCCCTCTAACACCCACAGAGCAGGGCCAATCAGAGGGTTGGGGTGCTGCCACTCTCACACTCAGGGCAGGGCTGATGGGGAGGTTATAGCTCTATCCCGTCACACACAGAGCAGGGCCTGTGGGGGGGGGGGGGGGGTTGGGGCGCCGCACCCTGTCACACACAGAGCAGGGCCGATCAGGGGGTTTGGGCGCTGCCCCCTGTCACGCTGATCCCGGTGCTGGGAGGCATATTACCCTTTTACTATATAGGGTAGATGCCTGGCGCATGGGTGGGGCTGGCTGGTTTGCCCTGAAGGGTGTCCTGAATCAGGGTGGGGGTCCCCACTGGGGTGTCTGGCAAGGCTGGGTGAGGGGATGATGACTGTTTGCAGCTGGTCACACACCCTTCAGGGTGGGGGTCCCCACTGGGGTGCCTGGCCAGTCTGGGTGAGGAGCTGAGGGCTGTTTTCAGGCTGGGGGCGACAGAAGCTCCCAACCGCTCCTTTTTTTCTTTTTTTTCTTTTTATTCTGGGCCAGCTTTAGCTTTGAGGCTTGGCTCCAGCTCTTAGGCCTCCACTGCTGAAAGTAGGTTTCTGGCCTTTGCTTACAATGTTGCGATCCTGCTGGCTGAAGCCTGGCAGGTTTCTGGGGTTTTGTTTAGCTTCTATGTTTGTTACATAGTTGCTTGCAGCTCAGAGGCCTGCAGGGGCAGGCGGGGAATGTTGCAGTCCTCCGTCACTGAAGCAAGCATGTTAGTTTAGCCTCATGTTAGTTTCTAGCTGCCTGGCTGCCGGCGGCCATCTTGGCTGACAGTTAATTTGCATATTGCCCTGATTAGCCAATGGGAAGGGTAGCAGTCGTACACCAATTACCATGTTTCTCTTTTATTAGATTAGATAATCTATGGGACAAGAGGTCAGTGCCCCTGACTAATTAGTCAGGTATTGCATGTTTTAAAAATTCTTGTGGCACACTGGTTGAAAATCACTCTATCCTATCTAATAAAAGAGAAACATGGTAATTGGCGTACGACCGATACCCTTTTCATTGGCTAATCAGCGAGATATGCAAATTAACTGTCAGCCAAGATGGCGGCCGGCAGCCAGGCAGCTTGAAACTAACATGAGGCTTGGTTGCCTCAGTGATGGAGGACGCCAACATTCCCCGCCTGCGGCTGCAGGCCTCTGAGCGGGCAGTTTAAGAAACATTGTAACAAATACGCCCAACTTCAGCCAGCAGAATCGCAACATTGTAAGCAAAGGCCAGAAACCTACTTTCAGCCAGAGGCCTAAGAGCTGGAGCCAAGCCTCAAGCTAAAGCTGGCCCAGAATTAAAAAAAAAAAAAAGGAAAAAAGGAGCGTTTGGGAGTTCAGTCACCCCCAGCCTGAAAACAGCCCTCAGCCCCTCACCCAGGCTGGCCAGGCACCCCAGTGGGGACCCCCACCCTGATCCGGGACACCCTTTAGGGCAAACCAGCCGGCCCCACCCATGCACCAGGCCTCAATCCTATATAGTAAAAGGGTAATATGCCTCCCAGCACCGGGATCAGCGGAGCCGTGAGGCCTCCCGGCACTGGAATCAGCGTGACAGGGGGCAGCACCCAAACCCCCTGATCGCCCTGCGGCTCTGTGTGTGACAGGGGGCGGGGCCACAACCTCCCTATCCACCCTGCTCTGTGCCTGATAGGGGGGAGCTCCCCCCCCACACACACACGGGCCCTGCTCTGTGTGTGACGGGGTAGAGCCATAACCTCCCCATCAGCCCTGCCCTGAGTGTGAGAGTGGCGGCGCCCCAACCCCCTGATCCGCCCTGCTCTGTGGGTGATAGAGGGCAGCACCCCAACCCCCTGATGGGCCCTGCTCTGTGCGTGACAGGGTACAGAGCCCCAGCCCCCCTGATGGGCCCTGCTCTGTGTGTGACAGGGGGTTGCTCCACAACCTCCCCATCGACCCTGCCTTGAGTGTGACAGGGGGCGGCGCCCCAACTCCCCAATTGGCCCTGCTCTGAGCCCGACCAGGGGCTGCACCTAGGGATTGGGCCTGTCCTCTGCCACCCGGGAGCAGGCGTAAGCCAGCAGGTTGTTATCTCCCGAGGGGTCCTAGACTGCGAGAGGGCACAGGCCAGGCTGAGGGACCCCCCCTCCCCCCCTGAGTGCACAAATTTTTGTGCACTGGGCCTCTAGTACAATATAAACCACAAAGGCCTCATAAGGCTGAAAAAGAAACAGTTGCAACAAAGGGAAAGGAACATATGTCATGGGATCTCAAAGGGCCTGTTTTTCTACTGTTCTCAAAAGTCCTTCCAGTTCTATTTAGTGCAGAAAGCTCCATTATCCACCTATGCTTACCTGTTCCACAGACTTTCTCATGTGTCAAGTGAAGCTAATCTGGAATTCAGTCTGGCAATGGCCCAGGCATAGGCAACATGGATAATGGGGGGATGTTCCTACATTAGGTCTTCCTGTCCCCTTCCTTTTGACTATGATACTCAGAGAAGATGAGTTAGTCTCCAAATGGCCCCCTGTGGTTCCTGGGGATTTGGGCACAGTGGGCCAGAGGAAAAGCTAGTTTACTACTGAACTGATGGGAGACAGCAGAGTGTGGAGCAGCGAAAAGACTGGAGTAACTGTTTTCTCTTTGTGGGTGGATGTACATGGTTCAGGCCAGAATGTGATCATCAGGTTCAGATCTGGCTGGAAAAGCTTGTGCTCCCACTATTTAAACATAACTTTAGCAGCACAAGAATGCCTAGCTTTCCGTTTTCCATGTAAACTGAAGGGTCTACATCTCTTACCAGCAGTTATTTTGTCATGGAACCCTGTTTAATCAGTGGAGAGGCAGAAAAACTGACTGTTGTTAACCATTCTTCAGTTATTTATACCATAGATTTTTCTGCTATAGTTTGTGACTCAGTGTTTTCATTTTCATAGTAAACACCAATAGAGAATGAGAGATTAAGAGAGGGAGACAGAGAGAGACACACAAAGAGAGAGACAGACAGACAGATGACTAGTGCCAGGACTTGCCGAAGTCCCTTGTTTATATAGTTTTTACTACTGATCTTAATATATCACCCAGAAAACACAGAAATTAAAAACAAATAGCAACACAGAATTCTTCTCTAAAACATGTTTTCAGAGTTAACTATCTGAAGATAAAAACAAACAACACACAATTTTCTTTTCCAAAACTATTTTCCTCTTAGATCAGATTGCTATGTAACTATACCAAGAGATAAACACACATTAAAAAAAACACACACACAGCATAACATCCTTGAGATTTTTCTCTTTATCTAAATTGACCCAGAAACAAATACAAATCTCATGTCAACTATAAATAAGTGAAAAAGAACAACATGTGAAACCAAATGTAAGGTCACATCAAAAGTTCAGCAAACAAATATTCTATTTCTGACCATTTCTATAAGAATTCAACAATTCCTTCATAATACAGCTAAAGTCTCAAAATCAGATAAAAGATAGCAATTACTTTTAAAGCCAGAAGGATATTCAAATTTTGAAACTATGCCATTAAAATACCATGTAATAAGTACTATAATAACAATATGGACTAAAAAAAAAAACCCACAACTTTAGCTGGAGAAAACATCAAATTTTACATTTCAAACAGTGTAGTTATCCAGACATTGTGGTGAATATTGAATCGTTATATAACAAATAGAATGTTATATGCTTTTTCATAGGATTAAAAATAATAATGTTAGAAGCAGTAAATATCATGCACTGCTTATCCTATCTACACTAATAAAAGAGAAAAATGGTAATTGGCGTACGACGATACCCTTTTCATTGGCTAATCAGGGCTATATGCAAATTAACTGCCAACTATGATTGGCAGTTAACTGCCAACATGATGGCGGTTAATTTGCATATGTAGGCACAATGCAGGGAGGCGAAAGGGAAAGCAGGAAGAAGCCCCCTGCCACTGACAGTGATCAGAAACCCAGGGGGGAGCTAAGAGCTGGGGGGCAGGGCAAAGGCGGCCCTGGGGTCGCCTTTGCCCTGCCCCCCAGCCATGATCGGAGAATCAAGCGCCTTTGCCACCCTGGCCAGTGATAGCAGGAAGTAGGGGTGGAGCCAGCGATGGGAGCTGGACATGGTCGAAGCTGGCAGGCCCGGGAGCTAGGGGTCCCTTGCCTGGGCCTAAAGCGGAGCCCACGATCGCGGGGCCGCTGCAGCTGCGGGTCCCCGCTGCCCGAGCCGGAGGCCTCAGCCAGAGGCATTAGGCCTGGGCAGAAGCGGAGCCTGCAACCGCAGGGAGCTGAGGGTCCCCTGCCCAGGCCTGACACCTCTGCCGGAGGCCTCAGGCCTGGTCAAGGGGCCGATCCGGTGATTGGTGATTGGAGGGTGATGAGAGTCAACTCCTCTGGCTGAGGCATCAGGCCTGGGCGGGGGCCAGAGCCAGTGATTCAGGGGAGATGGGGGTCCCCTGTCCAAGCCTGACATCTCTGGTGGAGGCGTCAGGCCTGCGCAAGGGGCCGATCAGGTGATCAGAGGGTGATGGGGGTCTATGCCTCTGGCTGAGGCATCAGGCCTGGGCAAGGGGCAGAGCCAGCAACCGGAGGGATCTGGGGGTCCTCTGCCCAGGCCTGATGCCTGGGCCAGAGGCATCAGGCCTGGGCTGGGGGCAGAACCAGTGATGGGGGGAAATGAGGGTCCCCTGCCCAGGCCTGACACCTCTGTCAGAGGCGTCAGGCCTGGGCAAGGGGCCGATCCTGTGATTGGAGGGTGATGGGGGTCAATGCCTGAGGGCTCCCAGTATGTGAGAGGGGGCAGGCTGGGCTGAGGGACACTCCTCCCCCCACCCAGTGCACGAGTTTCGTGCACCGGGCCCCTAGTATAATAATAAAGAGGTAATATGCAAATTGACTATCACTCCAACACACAAGATGGCCACCCCCATGTAGTCAGAAGATAGCCAGCAGAGGAGGGCAGTTGTGGGCAATCAGGCCAGCAAGGGAGCAGTTAGGCGTTGATCAGGCTGGCAGGGGAGTGGTTAGGGGGTGATGAGGCTGATAGGGAAGTGGTTAAGGGGCAATCAGGCAGGTAGGCAGGCGAGTGGTTGGGAGCCAGCAGTCCTGGATTGTGAGAGGGATGTCCTACTGCTCTTGGGATCGGGCCTAAACAGGCAGTTGGACATTCCTTGAGGGATCCCAGGTTAGAGAGGGTGCAGGCTGGGCTGAAGGACACCCCCCCCCCCACCATGCACAAATTTGATGCACCAGGCCTCTAGTATCCTATCTAATAAAAAAGAAACATGCAAATTGACCATACCCCCAAACGCTTCCCATTGGCTAATCAGGGCGATATGCAAATTAACTGCCAACCAAGATGGCGGCCGGCAGCCAGGCAGCTGAAGCGAACAGGAGGCTTGCTTGCCCCAGTGATGGAGGAAGCCAAGGTTCCCCGCCTGCCACTGCCAGCCTCTGAGCTGCAACTCTAAGAAACAATGTTGACATTATAGAAGCTAAACAAGCTCCAGATAGCTGCTTTCAGCCAGCCGGCCTCAGAGCTTACAGCGGCAGTGATGGCAACAGTGTTTCAATTATAGAAGCTAAACAAAGCCCAGATACCTGCTTTCAGCAGTCAAGGCCTCAAGCTGGAGCCGGCCTCAGAGCTAAAGCTGGCTCTCAGTTCCAGTGACAGCCATAGAAAGTAAATAAATCCCAGAATAAAAAGAAAAAAAGGAGAGGCTGGGAGCTTCAGTCACCTGCCAGCCTGAAAATGGCCCTCAGCCCCTCACCCAGACTGGACAGGTACCCCAGTGGGGACCCCCACCCTGAAGGGGGTGTGGGCAGCCTAAAAACAGCCATCATCCCCTCATCCAGGCTGGCCAGGCACCCCAGTGGGGACCCCCACCCTGATCCGGGGCACCCTTCAGGGCAAACCAGCCGGCCCCCACCTGTGCACCAGGCCTCTATCCTATATAGTAAAAGGGTAATATGCAAACTGACCCTAACAGCAGAAGGACTGGGAATGACTGGTCACTATGACATACACTGACCACCAGGGGGCAGACGCTCAATGCAGGAGCTGCTCTTTGGTGGTCAGTGCACTCCCACAGGGGGAGCTCTGCTCAGCCACAAGCCAGGCTGACAGCTGCCAGTACAGCAGTGGTGGTGGGAGCCTCTCCTGCCTCCTCAGCAGCGCTAAGGATGTCCGACTGCAGTTTAGGCCTGCTCCCCGCTGGCAAGTGGACATCCCCCGAGGGCTGCCAGGCTGCCAGAAGGATGTCTGATTGCTATCTTAGGCCCAATCCCCAGGGGAGTGGGCCTAAGCCAGCAGCTGGTCATCCCCTGAGGGGTCCCAGACTGCGAGAGGGCACAGACCAGGCTGAGGGACCCCCCTCCCCCCTGAGTGCACAAATTTTTGTGTACCGGGCCTCTAGTAAATAATAATAGGTAATTTTCCAATTCAAGAGAAGATCCATATGATAAGATGAGATGCTGAGACCAGTAATTTCCAGCCAGGAAAGGGGTACCCCATGCCTTTTGGAAAAGCTCCTATACTAGTTCCAACAGCCTTCCTATCTACATCCCCCTCTGTCTACTCTCTTACCCACCCACCCATAATGGGTGGGCCTGGGACTCAGATTTGGCGTGGGGAAGGAGAGCAGTCAAAGCTCTAAAGAGGCCCTCATCCTGGTATTCCTTCCCACCCCTGACCCCCCGCCCCCATCAGGTGAACACCAATGACAGGATAACCCACCATGAGACTTGGTACTATGCTTCCCTTTCTTCCCCATTCAGTATCTCAAAGAATATTTTTCTCCCCAGACACAGAGAGACCAGGCTGTGCTAGTAAATTCACAGACCTGGAAGGGAATTCAGATAACCATTTATTTTATCATCCTTTTGCCTCTAAGCAAGGCTATACATGCATTTATGGTCTTTACTTTTATTTTATATCAAACACACCAGGTCTTATTATTAAAGATGCAGAGTCCTGAGCACCTTTCTCAGAGATGCTGGTCCAGTGGACAAAGGGCCCAGAAGTCTGCATTTTAAGCAAGCATGGAGGGGGCATTCAAACAGCCCTTGGAGAAACATTGACCTAGCAGAAAAAAAGAGACTGAAATAATAAACCGATAAAATGACTGAAGAAGAAAGCAGGAAACTCTAAGGCAGTGATTTTTCAAACCTTTTAATGAAATCCTTTGCTCAAAGAATTTTATTGTGAAGCCTGATATGCAAAATAAATAATAACCACCGCCTCCGCGGTTGAGAATGGCCTCCAGGAGCCCTCCTGCCCGGGCTGACAGCCCTGCCCTCACATGCCGGGAATGTTGAGCGCTGAGTTTGGTGGAAGGCTTATGAGGAAGATAAAGTCAAGAGGCCTTTCTGTTTGCATCAGCTTTTAGACACAGGCCCAGCAGGGGTGGGGATATGCATGCATTCACTCCGGAGCCAGCCTTCCCAGCCTGCCCTAAACAGCTCATGACTCCAAGTTCATATTCCTAACCCTGTCCTTTCCCTGGAACCCCTGACTCCTACAGCAAACTGTCTACTCCCCAAGTCCGTTAGTCTACAACCAGCAGACACCACAGACTTAACTTACCGATTTCCTCAACGCGCACCACCACCACCACCACCTTCTTCCCTGTCACAGTAAATAGCAGCAACAATCACATTTAAATAGATTATTTTTGGATAAATGGCCAGCTGCCATTCCTCAGAAGAAGCTTTCTCCGAAGTCTCAATATGGCAGGCATTGCCCTGGTGGCTGCTGGCTTGTTTAGGGCCATCCCATCCTTTCCTGAGTTCTTAGGACACTCTGAAATCAAAGGGAAACTTTGGAATCTTCTCTCACGCTGTGTCATGGTGATTTTGAGACATGGAATCAGGGGATGGGAGCTAAGAACTGAGGAGGCAGAAAGGTTCAAGGAGAGTCCAATAGAAATAGAATGTGATGGCGGGGGGGGGGCAGGGGGGGCAGGGGGGAGCAGACAGAAAAAGTAGTGAGAAGAATAGAAAAAGGGGGCAGATGAAAGCAAAAGTAGTTATGCTCCCTCTCTCTGTGAACTTTGAAAAGACTTCAGCCTCGGGTGAAAAGACAGCTAGACAAGCATGAGCTTGTTCACACACTGGGAGTTCTGGGGAGGTAGCAGCTTACTAAATCAGCTTAGTAAAAAGACAGCAGCTTACTAAATCAGCCAGCTGACTAGAGCCTGTAAGAGGAGGCAAGGCCCTTCAACTAAAGGCTGAAACCCGATTCCTAGCTCTTCCCATGACTCAGCACAAACAACGGAGTCCCAAGATGGCAAAAGCTGAACACAGGGCCAGGTCCCGGGGCAAGTCCCTCAGGCAGCTCCCAGAAGGACTTGGGATTGCCATGTAAATGAGTGTGTTTTATTATTACTTTCTCTATATCTATCTGTAGCCTTCTCACAATTTGATATTTATGTAGTATAGTATTTTCTACTTATTTAATGTTTTTTTTCTTTTAATCACCTTTATTGAGATTTCATTTAATTCAATAAAATGCACCTATTTAAAATGTACATTTTGATGGGTATCAACAAGTTTGTACAATCAAGTAACTACCTCTAAAATCAAGATACAGAACATTTGCTTCACCCCAGAAAGTACCCTTGGGTTGCTTCCCAGTTAATCCTTCCATCCCCAGCTCTAGGCAACCACTGATGTGCTGTCACTGTAGATTAGATTTGTCTTTTCTGGAATTTCACATAAATGAAATCATACAGTGCAGACTCTTTCATGTGCCAGGCTTCTTTTTCTCAGCATAATGTTATTGAGAGCCACCATGGCATTCTTTATAGCAGTAACTCTTCCTGTTTTTTGGCTGACTAGCATTTCATTATATGAATATAACTCAATTTGCTTATCTACTTACCTATGGATGAAATTAAGGTTGTTTCCATTTCTTGGCTGTTATGAATTCAGCTCCTATGGACATTTATCTACATGTATTTCTTTGCATATCTATTTTCCTTTCTATTAGGTAAATATTAGTTACTAGAGGCCTGGTGCACAAAAATCGTGCAGGGGGGGGGGTCCCCTCAGCCCAGCCTGCACCCTCTCCAATCTGGGACCCCTTGGGGGATGTCCGACTATCAGACAACCCTCTCACAATCCTAGACCACTAGCTCCTAATTGCTCACCTGCCTGCCTGCCTGGTCACCCCTAACTGCCCCCCCTTGCTGGCCTGATCACCCCTCACTGCCTCTGCATGCTGGCCTGGTAGCCCCCACCTACCCCCCCCCACTGGCCTAGTCACTCCTCACTGCCCCCCCTTCCAGCCTAATCGCCCCCATCTACACCCCTCCACTAGCCTGGATGCCCCTAACTGCCCCCCAACCCCCCAACCCCCCCCCCCCGCTGGCCTGGTTGCCTCTTACTGCCTACCCTGCTGGCCTGGTCGCCCCCAACTGCCCTGCCCCCACCAGCCTGGTCACCCTACACAGCCTGCGGTTCAGTCGTTTGGCCTGGTTGCCCCACGCAGCCTGCTTGTTCAGTTGTTTGGTCGTCTCTCACTAACCCCCCTGCCGACCTGGTTGTAGGCAGCCATCTTGTGAGGGCGTGAGGGTTATTTTGCATATTACCTCTTTATTATATAGGATAGGATTGCTGGATGTATGCTTTAAAGTGTATCTTTGTAAGACTTCCTTCTCTTTTTCAGTCACATAGTATTCCATTGTGTAAATGTACCATAGCTTTTTTATCCACTCATCTGCCTATGGATACTTGGGCTATTTCCAGATCTTGGCTATAGTAAATAATGCTGCTATGAACATAGGGATGCATATATTCTCTCTGATGGTGTTTTGGGATTCTTAAGATATACTTCCAGAAGTAGGATTGATAGATCAAAAGGCAGTTCCATTTTTAATTTTTTGAGGAAACTCTATACTGTTTTCCACAGTGACTGCACCAATCTGCATTCCCAACAACAGTGCACAAGGGTTTCCTTTTCTCCACATCCTTGCCAACACTTGTGTGTTGATTTATTGATAGTAGCCATTCTGGTATGTGTGAAGTGATACCTCATTGTCATTTTTATTTGCATCTCTCTGATGATTACTGACCTTGAGCTTTTTTCATATGTCTATTGGCCATTTGTATGTCCTCTTTGGAGAAGTGTCTATTCAGGCCCTTTGCTCATTTTTTAATTGGATTGTTTGTCTTCCTGGTGTTGAGTTATAGAAGTTCTTTATATATTTTAGAAATTAATCTTTTATCAGATATGTTCTCCCATACAGTGGGTTCTCCTTTCATTTTGTTGATGGTTTCTTCTGCTGTACAGAAGCTTTTTAGTTTGATGTAGTCCCATTTGTTTATATTTTCCTGAGTTTCCCTTGCCCTAGGAGATTATTGGCAAAAATATTGCTGTGAGAGATGTCCAAGATTTTACTGCCTATGTTTTCTTCTAGGATTTTAATGGTTTCATGACTTACATAGGTATAAGTTGGTGACATAGTTTCAGTTTTTTGCATGTATTTGTCCATTTTTCTTATCACCATTTATTGAAGAAACTGTCTTTACTCATGTGTATGCTCTTGCCTCCTTTGTCAAATATTAATTGACCATATAAGGTTGGGTTGATTTCTGGGCTTTCTGTTGTGTTTCATTGGTCTATATGCCTGTTCTTATGCCAGTGCCAGGCTGTTTTGATTACAATGGCCTTGTATCTGGTATTGTGATACCTCCAACTTTCTTCTTCTTTCTCAAGATTGCTGAGGCTATTAGGGGTCTTTTTTGGTTCCATAAAAATTTTTAGAATATTTTTTCTAGTTCTGTGAAATAGGCCATTACTGTTTTAATAGGAATTATATTGAATCTATAGATTGCATTTTAATGATGCTAATATTTCTAATCCAGGAACATGATTTATGCTTCCACTTGTTTGTATCTTTCTCTATTTCTTTCTTCAATGTCATATAGTTCTCCAAGTACAGATCTTTTACATTCTTGGTTAAGTTTATTCCTAGGTACCTTATTTTCTTTTGTTGCAATAGTAAATAGGGTTGTTTTATTAGTTTCTCTTCCTGAGAGTTCATTATTGGTGTATAAAAATGCTATGGATTTCTAAGTGTTGATTTTGTTTTTGTAACTTTGAATTCATTTTTAGATCTAGTAGTTTTTTGGTTGAGTCTTTAGAGTTCTATATATACAATATTATGTCATCTGCAAATAATGACAGTTTGCAACAGCATGGATGGACCCAGAGAGTATTATGCTAAGTGAATAAGCCAGTCAGAGAAAGATAAATACCATATTATCTCACTAATATGTGGAATCTAATGAATAAAATAAACTGATGAACAAAATGGAACCAGAAGCATAAATACACAGAACAGACTGGCTGGTGCCCAAGGGGAGGGGAATAGGGTGTGACTAGATAAAGAAAGTGAAGGAAATAGTTAAGGAACATATTCACTGCCCAGTTGGTGTGGCTCAGTTCATTGTGTATCTTCCCATGCACCAGGAGGTCGCCAGTTTGATTCCAGGTCAGGGCACATGTCCAGATTTTAGGCTCAATCTCCAGTAGGGGGTGTGCAGGAAGTAGATGATCCATGTTTCTCTCTCATTGATGTTCTATGCTTCCCTTTCCCTTCCTCTCTCTGAAATCAATAAAAACATATTTATTTTTAAAAGAAGAGTATATATGCATACCCCATGGACAGGGACAATAATTTGATAAAGTCCAAGGAAGGGGGAGGCAGGGGAGGGTTGAGGTGGGCAAAGGGGGTGGAGAGGGATCCTCCTGCAATAATGTCAACATTATGAATTTTAACAAATAAAATACCACAAAATACCGTGTGCGGGTGTGTGTATAGTGCAATTGAAACTTCATGGCCCATGCGCTGAAGTTGGTTTTCGTCCTGGGCGAGTCTATTTTGAAGAAGTACTGTTGATATTTGGCTCTGTTGACTAATGAGTTTGCCGACGACTGCACGGTCTAGACCAAGCTTGCAGCATCATCTCTCTTGCACTCTTGCAATACCCTGGTAGTGACCTCCTACATGTATTCTGGCCTGCCTAAAAACCATTTCCCCACTGCAGCTAGTGTGATCTCTGCAAAATGCAAATATGATCCATCACTGCCCTGTTTATAAACTTTTAATGTGTTCCTTTTCTCTTGGGGTAAAGACTCAAATCTCTAACATCACCTACAAATCCCCAATCTCAGCCTGCCCCCCGTTACCAGCCTCTTCTCACTTTGTACACTCTAGCTGCACTGGCCTCTTTTCCTTTAATGTCTTCTCTTTTTTAACTTTTTATTTTTAAATAATTTTTGAAATGCAAAAAATTGCAAAAATAGTACAAAGATTTCCCGTACACCCTTTACCCTGTTTCCCTAAATGTCAACATCTTACATAACTGGAGTATAATTATCAGAAAGAGGAAATTCACATTAATATGCAATACTATTATGTAATCTACAGATCTTACTTGAATGCAATGTTTGGTTTAGGTTGCTTGTGGGTGTCCTGTTTCCTTACTCTAATCTGAAGGGTTCCCTTTTTTCTTTGCTGTTCATGACCTTGACAATCTTGAACACAGGCTAGTTATCAAGTAACGTGATTCTCAGTTTGGATTTGTCTGATGTTTTCTCATGTTTAAATTCAGGTTATACATAATCTGGCAAGAATATCACAGAAGCAATGTTATATCTTTCTCAGTGTATCACATCAGGAGGTTTCTGATACTAATATCTCATTACTGATGAGGTTAACTTTGAGCCCTTGATTAAGATAATGTCTGTCAAGTTTCTCCATTGTAAATTTAGTCTTTAAGGGGGGGGGGCAGTGAGTGCAATAGGAGATATTTTCAATTTATGTAAGCATTCTATTCTATTTCTCATCATACACTTATCCATCAATTTTATCATCAACTAGAGGCCTGGTGCATGAAAATTTGTGCACTCGGGGGATCCCTCAGCCTGGCCGGCACCCTCTCGCAGTCCAGGAGCCCTCAGGGGGTGTCCTACTGATGGCTTAGGCCTGCATTTCACTGGGAGTGCAGGCCTAAGCTGCAGTCTGGCCTCCCTCTGTGGGAGGTGACCAGCGGGCCTATCAGAGGGGATGACACCAGCTGATGAGCAGCCAGCTCTACCACCCAAGGGTTGATCTCAATTTCATGCAGGTTGTTTTATTCTTTGTTTCTTACAAAGGTAAAAATATATGTGCATCCATATTTCATGTATGAACTATCATAACTCCATAGTGTCTTATAAGGAACTAGTAGCCCAGTGCACGAAATTTGTGCACTGGGGTAGGGGGGGGGGAAGGAGCCCCTCAGTCTGGCCTTCACCCTCTCCAATCTGAGACCCCTCAGGGAATGTCCAACTACCTGTTTGTGCCCACACTTTTAACAGATAACAGCTCCATTGTTGTTTCTTTCTTATGCTTAAAACCATTGGAATTAGTAGGTATTCAAAATGTGTATACATTTTGGAGGGACACCCTGTATATCTCTAGTCAGCGGTGAAAGAAACCAACAGCATATTTGGAACCCCCAGACAGGGAACCTCGCTCACTCCCCACATGTCTCCCCACTTCACTTTCCACCTTCGTGGGCAGCAGGAGAATCAACGTTTTCTCTCATTAATTCGGAAAAGCACGCCCTGTCACCCGCTGCCTGGCAGGAGTGCGCTAGGTCCCAAGCAAGCGAGGCTCAGTCAGAGTAGCTTTCGCTCATGGATGCTGGCACCCAAAGTGCACATTCCGCCACTACAGTCGCCCCGACTATCCCACTGTTTCACTGAGAGGATGGAATTCCTCTCCGCCTCTGGGTTCTTGATCTTGAACACTGACCGAAGGCACCTCAGCGAGGGCCACCCATGCCCACCAGGAGTGTCTATCTGTACCTGCTCCTGCCTCAGCACCTGCATTAACCCCCCAGAGGTGATCTCGTAGCTGCACTGGCCTCTGTGGGAACAGGGCATCACCACTCCGCCCTCTCACTGTAATCTCACAGGCGCCCACCTTCAGCACCCAGAACACCCAAACACTCTCCAAAGGACGTGAGCGCATCAGAGGGGATGTGTGCACATCCTGTGGGGGTGTTAGGCATGCTGGGTTGATGGAAGTGCGGTGGAGGGGGGGGGAAACTTGTGCACACCTTGGTTTGCAACTGTTGCAGGCGCGGGAGGGTGACTGTGCTGGGAGATGTTCGCACGCCAGGGGGGCGATGTGCACACCAGAGGCCTCTGGCTTTGCAGATCCACAAACCTCCATGGTGCTGCCAGGAGGATGTCAGTCTGGCCCGCTATGGTGGCTGTCTCTGCGATCCTGCACCTTCTGGGCCAGGAGGCGGATCTTGCGCAGCCAATCCTGGGCGCTGATGACCTGCAGGCGCTACTTCAGCTCAGCCTGCAGGCTCCACTTGGCGCACTCACAGCTGTCACTACTGCCATGTGGGGAGTACAGGCCGCCCTCCGCCGGCCTGCCTCCCCTGTCCAGAGACTCTCTGCGCTGCTCACCTGCCCAGAGTGACTGGGGCTGGCCGGAAGCCAGGCATCCTGCCCTGCCCAACCCCGGCTGATCCGCCCCTGTGCAAGCTGCCGCCCTGCCAGGAAGGGTCATGGATCCAGGTCCCGGGACCGCGGACAGCCTCTAGCACTGCCCCCTACCCGGCAGGGTCACAGATCTGGGTCCCGGACCGCGGACAGCCTTGCCCACTGCCGCCCACCTTCAGTATGCAAATTAGCCGCCATCTTGTTGCTTCAGGGTGGGGGTCCCCACTGGGGTGCCTGGCCAGCCTGGATGAGGGGATGATGGCTGTTTGCAGCTGGTCACCCCCCCCTCAGGGTGGGGGTCCCCACTGGGGTGCCTGGCCAGTCTGGGTGAGGGGCTGGGGGCCGTTTTCAGGCTGGCAGGCGACTGAAGCTCCCAACCTCTCCTTTTTTTCTTTTTTTTTTATTCTGGGATTTATTTACCTTCTATGGCTGTCACTGGAGCTGAGAGCTGGCTTTAGTTCTGAGGCTCGGCTCCAGCTCTGAGGCCTTGGCTGCTGAAAGCAGGTATCTGGGTTTGTTTGGGTTCTATAATTGAAACACTGTTGCGGTCCTGCTGGCTGAAGCCTGGCTGGCTGAAGCCTGGCTGGCTGAAAGCAGGTTTCTGGGGTTGTTTAGTTTCTATAATTGCAACACTGTTTCTTAGACTGCAGCTCAGAGGCTGGCAGTGGCAGGCGGGGAACCTTGGCTTCCCCCTTCACTGGAGCAAGCAAGCCTCCTGTTTGCTTCAGCTGCCTGGCTGCTGGCTGCCATCTTGGTTGGCAGTTAATTTGCATATCCTGCTGATTAGCCAATAGGAAGGGTGTCGGGGTTATGGTCAATTTGCATGTTTCTCTTTTATTAGATAGGATTATTTAAACTTTTCACACTGAATTGTGTGTGTGTGTGTGTGTGTCTGTGTGTGTGTGTGTGTGTGTGTGTGTGTGTGTGTGTGTGTGTGTGTGTGTTGTGGTGGGGGGGGTGTAACTGGGTGCAAAGAGTTCTACAAAATCCATTGTTCTCTGAGCCCTGATTGCCTGTACTAAGTTTTTTGTTTGTTTGTTTTTTTCATTCACTACATGGCAGGTGGCATATTTATAAGGTAGATGTTAAATCTTGTATGAACTCTTAGAATCAATTCCATAGTTTCTTTGAATAGGATTCTCACTGAGCACATTTCATCTTCAATTTGAAAACTTGGAGAGCCAAGGTTTCTGATATTTGAAGACAGAATGCAGGGGCTATAAGAGAAGACAGGCAGTTTGACAATGATATCCCAGGTTCTCATTCTGGTTTATTTTCACAAGAAAGTTGCTTAGATTCTCAAGTGGATGTGAAGAAACAGAGAAAATGCTCCTAATAGGTGAGAGTAGTTGAGCACATCTGCAAACCCAAAGCCCAAAGACCATACAGATCTTGGGGTTTGCAATAATCTGAGTCTGCTGAGTTTTAGAAAGGAATATAAAGAATATTATTGGAAAAAGATTAATTTATTGGGGAAAAGTCCTGAGATAAGCAAGGGTTCCCTCTAACTTCTCTCTTTATACTTAATTCGGAATGTTATCTTCCTATAAATAACCACAGGTGTCAGGAACTATGAAGGGTCTAAGATTTACTCTACTTGCAAGCTGCCATGTTTCATGAGCGCTGCCAGGAGACATGAGACTCCTGGGTCAGAGAAAAAGAACTTTCTATTTATTACTCACAGCAATAACAGTAGCTAGTATATCAGAATTTTTCACCATAAGCATCATTTCCCACAGGGTTATGACAGCTACACATGCAGTGGTTTGCATTAGATGAGAGAAACCCTGTGCTTACGGAGCCCAACTCTTTTATAATGGACACTAAGTGCACCTGCTGTGCTGTGGAGACATTATCTTTATTATACTGGAGAGTAAGTATGCCTACCTTTGCTTCAGAGAAAGATACTGTCTCTACTTTCCAAGGTGGTAGGAAAACTTGATCTCTATACTTTGAGCTATTTCCTACAAGCATCTTCAAAATAGATCCAGAGACATTGAAGCATGCAATAGACTGACATTTCAGAGATTAACCAAAGAATTTATATGCATATACACCTAGCCCATGGATAGACAATAGTGTAGGTAAGGCCTGGGGGTGGGTGGGAGTGAGGTGGAGGGGGTCCATTGGGGGGAAAAGGGGTACATCTGTAATAGTTTCAACAATAAAGATATATTTTAAAAAAGACATTTGGGACAAAAGGCAGTCAGTGCATTGATCACAAGACATGCACAAACACAAGAGAGCCATGGATAATTTTATTCCAATAGAATATTATTCTTTCCCCTACTGTGTGTGTATATCTGAATGTCCTTCATCTCTTTCTTACCCCTATATACACTTATACAGCCCCCCAAACTTTGAGTTTGTTTTCTGCTCGAAATCCTTAGGACACTTATCAGTGATGTGGTGGGGCAATATCTACTTATATGCATCTCAGGCAAGTGCCAATTGGTACAATGCCTAGGAATGAAGTCACATGGGGGGGTAGGTAGATAGAAGGAGCTTCCAACACTCCTGATTTCTCATTTCCATAGCGACTAGTGATAACGTGTTACCATATTCCTGAAACATAATAAACTCTCAGTAGATGTTAGCTATTTTATCAGTCAAAATTGCTAGGCTTTTGATGCTGTAACAAATTATTTCAAAATATCAAAGAGTGTTTTTTTCTTTATTGTGCTACTTGCCCATTGCAGGTGTCCTGGAGGCTCTGCTCTGCACTGTCCTTACTCCAGGACATAAGCTGACAGGCTAGCCATTGTCTGAAACATTGCTGGTCCCTGTGGAGAGGAAAAGAACTCTCTGGAGAGACTAGTGCAGGCTATTAAATGCTCTGGTCCAGAAGTCACACACATCACTTCAGTACTCAGCTCACTAGCCAGATCTGGTGACCTGGCCTCACAAGGCAGCCAAGCGGTGCAAGGCTACCATGTGCCTTGAAGGGACAGAATATTTGGGGAACACCATAACATTACCATATGTTTAATTTTAATTATTAAAAATTATAATAAAAACATATCCTGTGGCAGAGGACACCATCACTGTCTATTCAGCATACTTGTTTTTTTGTAATAGAACCCCAATTTTGTTCAAGTCTCTCTCCTTTCCCCCCACAGTCACAGGGCCTCAGGAGAACATGACTGACACTCTCAACACCAGGGTGGGCCTGATTGGTCAAAGGGCACTGCCATCTCCCTTGCTGGTGGTTGGTTTAGAAATGAGCACATGGAATTCAAGTCAATGGCTTCCACATAGGGGGTTCAAGTTCTTGGGGGCTTAGGGAAAATATATTTCTCAGTCTTCTTCAAGAGCTTCCAGAAGTGACTTTTTCCTTCTTCTTGTGGACATGATTGTCAAGCACAGACAGGAGGCCTGGAACCGGCTTGAGAATGAAGCTTGCAAAAAAGACTCACAGAAAAACAGGCCTAGAGCCACTGGACTGAGAGTGACTCCTAAAAACCTCTGGACGTCCCTCTGTGGAACCTCACTATTGAGGCCAACAGGATGAGGATTTTTGTTTCTTTGAGCTGAAAGCAACTTAACCAATCTACTATCTCCCATTAACTAAAGGGTAATGTGGAGTGGGGGAAGGAAAGAGTTGGGACAACTAGCATCACAGGTGACAAGAACACAGCAGTAGGAACAATCAGAAAGTGTGCATCAGCAAGCCTGTCCGCCACCCCCAAAAACCTAGCATGAGCCCTGTCAACATAGGCATTTTGCTGGCCCACTCTGCAACTGTAGTCTTAATCTCTTAGGACAGATCTATTACACTGTCTGGAAGAAACTGCTATTCTTAAGACCCAGGATTAACCCCAGATTTTGATCTTCAGCACAGATTTCCTATGAGGCTTTTTTTTAGCCCTCTTGAGGGATGTGCCTGAAGGGTTTAACTGCCATTTCCAGGAGCAGGTCATAAGGCAGTCCTGTAACTTGACTGCAAACTTTCTGATTGTGTCGGCTGAGCTCCTGCATGCAGACCTGTCCAAGCATGATAGGGGAGGCCTTTCCATTTCCACAGATTCAGGTCCAGAACATCCTTGGATGGTTCAAATACACTTTATGTCATGGCTAAGCCTGCCTGTTGGTTTAATTTTTTTGGAGTTGAGTTTCTGTAAGCCTTTTCTTACATCATCTTTTCCAAGGCTTATCAGGTTAGGGTCAGAAGGCATGTCTTAGATCAGTATCCCCAGCAGGAAAGGGTTCTACCAGCCTCTACTGCATGGCTGATCTTTTATTTCCTGTGCTGTGCAGAGAATGACTTTTTTTTTTTTTATCCTGCCATGTTAAATACAATTCTGGTTTAGAGTCAGGCAAGTTTTTATACGGAGGATAAAGGGGCTGTTTTTAATAAACAGGGTGGAATGATAAACATCTCTGCAGTAGCTCAGTGATAGAACAAAACACCAGGAACTCCAGCTCTGTTGAGAATTATTGTCTGCTGCATAAACAACTTAGCAGTTTGCTGCCTCACCCAGGAATAGAACTGGAGGAAACAGGCTTAAATTGAGGCACATGGGCTTTGAGTTAGATTTGGTTTGAAAGAAGTTCAAGAAACTTTCAAAACAGCATAGATTGTGTTGGGTTGTGGTCTGTCTCCCACAGTTGTAGCGAGTATAAGTGAGGGGAGTGGACCACTCCAGGACACTCACCTGTCTTGTGGAATCTGGAAGGATCACTAGATCAATTTTGCAACAGGTAGGGATGGCTTTTTCAAGGTCACTCAGGAGGTCTTGTGCTGGCAAAAAAAGCAAATGTTTACTCTCTGAAGCAAATCGGTAAGGTAACAAGACCCTTGAAATGCTAAGCAAAAGTCTTCCTGAGGTTTTCTTTTTTCCTTTCTTCACTAGCTAATTTCTATGTATCTGTCACGACTTAGTCCCTTGTAGGTATCCCCTGGCACCACTGTTTTCATGTCTCGGCTTCAGTGCTCGCACAAGGCACCATTGGAGGCACTTGAACCCGGCTCCTAGCGCATCTGGAAGTCAGAGGTTGTGAGATTAGCTTTGAGAGGCACACCTGAGGGCCTCCACTGATGGCAGGTGGCAGAAAATAAGGTAAGCAAGCCTGGGGATCCTGGGAATTACTTAGAAAGAAAACAAAGGGCAAAGGCAGTGGAGGTTGGCCCATAAGGGGCTTATAATCTCTTGGGAAAAACAAAATAGAAAAATAACTCAGACATCCTCAGACTTTACCTGTTGGTGATCACAAATAATGAATATTTCCTTAGTTATCTCAAATTCAAAGGTGTTGGTCTATAAATTTCTTTTAAAAAATTTAAAAAAGGACTTTCTACCTAGTGTCTGGCACAGGGCCTAAGGAGCTCAGGAAAATTTTGTTGCAAAAAATGGTGAAATGCTTATGATGGTGCACAAAGGGACCATCCCAGCATCCATAGGCTGATGACAACATTGGCCATGTCTGAAGTGGTCCTCCTTCCAGTAAGTGATTAACTGAGAGGACGATGACTGAAACTTTCATTTATAACTAAATCAGTAGTCAATATTTATTAACCACTTACCATGTTTAAAGTATTGTTCTAAGTTCTTGACAACAATCCTCAGGACAGGTGCTCTTATTACCTCCAGTTTATAGGTGAGAAAACTGAGGAACAGAGAGGTTAAATAACTGGCCCAAAGTAACACAGCGTTGAACCCAAGCAGGCTGGCTCTATCACCCTGAGAGGATGGAGAAGCAAGTAAACTTCACTGTTAAACCAGAAACAGGCTGCAGCGAACAGGAGGCTAGGTGAGGCAGAGTGGGCAAAAATCAAGTTGACAAAAGATGAAGACTTACTACCAGTTTTAATAGCCAAAAAAAGTTGTAACCTTGTACAAGTTAAATTTGATTTAACTTCTGGTGCAGAGGGATAAGCTATTCACACTCAAAGTTTATAATGCATTCTCAAAATTGGTCTATGTCAGGTGCCTTGCCTATTATTTATTTACTTATGTAACTTTCTCCCCATACCCTGGGAAGGACTTGACCTTGGGCAAGGCAGCTCTGTGTAGCAGAAGGGATCCCCCAAGGGGTCTGAAGGCTGTCTGCTGACTGTACTCCCAAGCAGCAGGGACAAGTTCTCCAGAGAAGGGGATCTGGGCAGTGCATCTTCATGTCCATTGAAGTGATGAAACTCAGCTATCAGTTCTAATTGTCTGTTGATTGTATCAACTTTTCTAGATAAATGTTTTCATTGTTTGCAAACAATGAGTTTCAGCTCTTCCCATCTTATTCTTAGATCTCCTTTTCTGTCTTTATGGTGTTAACGAGAAACTCCAGTGATATGTTCAGTAGCAACAGTGACAGTGGTCATGTTTTCATTATTGCTAGTATTTAAAGGAATACAATAAAAATGTCTTCATTAAGTGGGAAAAAAAGTTGCCTGTGCCAAAAGAGGCAGCAGCATAAAGGAACTAGGTACATGGCCTCCTACAGCAGCTGCTTTGAAGGAGATAAAGAACTTCTGTTAAGCTAGTTCTGCCCTACCTATATTTTCCATTTTTATTAGAACGTTCAGTTATCTATTCCTGTTGGTATCCAAACTATGTTCACTTTCAAGGTATTAAAGAAGGTTTAATCAATTATAAAATTATTCAGAATAAGGAGAGGAGGATGAAATATAGCTAAAGAATCATCTCTGTATTTAGGGAAAAAATTCAATCGATACCTATTTAATTTAGTTCAGATGTTTGAGACATGCATAGTGTTATAAATAGTATCAAAGAATATTTTAGCCTCTAGGAATTTTTCCAAATGACTATTTTTTTTTTTTTTTTTGCTAACCCATTTTGGGATGTGTGTGTGTGTGTTTGTGTGTGTGTTTTCTAAAAGCTGAGGAAGAATCTGGAACCTGTTTTAAAGCTTTGTTAAAACTCATGCTTGCCACAGTCTGATTTCTTTCAGAGTTTGTCCATCTTCCATGATTAAATATAATTCTATAATAATATTCATGGCCACGTGTATTTCTGTTTAGAAGCAGGAGAATAGAGAAGTTGTCTTCTAGAATTTCTTTAATTACACACACAACTCACATATGGCTATCTCTGGCCCACCTTATTTGTCTCTCTTTTTAAAAATCTTGCCCATATTCTCCTGGCCTGAGTTTTTATTCTTCTAATCTGCTCAGACCAGAATGACTTAAGCAATAAAAAAATAGTAGCAATTATATGTATTCTTTATTTACAGGGTAACTTTCTTTTACAGATTCTAAGCTTCAGACTAGGGAGTGAGAACAGAACCTTCTAAATATTTGTGGGTTTGATCTAGGTTCCTTGGTTGAAGTCATTTAATATGGATGGAAATACGTGGCATAACTCTCAAGGTTATAGTTTTATAAGGGCCACTTGTTATTTTCATTTGTTACATAATTCCATTTCACTCCTGCCCCCCCCCCCCCCGCCCCCCCACCCCCATCCCGCTCATTAGGCGTTCCAGACGTGTGGACTATCAGACATTAGAGAACTCAACTTTTGAACTGAGCACATTGTCTGAGCACTGCCTTACATCTCATCACAGAGCATGCTTTTAATCTTGGAACATTTAGGATAGACTCAGGTTAGCAAATCCCATGTGGCTGCACCCTTGCTCATGTTGATGAACCTCATAGAACACAGCAATGTCCGGGGACACACCAGGCCTCCCTCCCCTTCTCCGTGCACCAATCTCATTTCTTCTTATTCCCTGACAGACTCCAGCTGAGACAATGTCCCACATCTATCTTCCATAGTTTCACCCATGTCCACCCATATACCAGTCAATAAAAGCATTTATGAAGCACCTACAATGTGCAGAGGGAATTCTGTGTTTCATTCTCCACTCTGCCAATTCCTTGATTAAAAGACTAGCTCAGAATATCTTTTTAGAAAGTGTTCTCTGCTTAATGCCACAGTCTTCATTGTTTCCATTCAACATGTGTCCTCTAGTGAGCACAGCTCCGGCACAGCCTGAGATAGTGTCACTCAGGTTTTTTGACCATGACCCACAGGAAGGAATAAATGTGACTGACACAATAATCCTGTACACACACACACACACACACACACACACACACACATGCACACACAAACTCACAAATGAAGTTAACTAAATAAATATTTCATGAAAGCAATTCTTACTATGTTAGATACACTTGAGTATTTTTAATTCTAATCCTATTTCGTAAAACAAAAATGCTCATCTTTACCCACAGAATTGATTTCATGACCATCATTTTTAAAAACTCTAAGGAACCTGGGTATTTAGGAAGCATAGAAGTTAATTAGAGGTTATAAAGGATGAACCTATAATTCAAACAGAAGGTGACTTTAGAGTGTTCACAAAGTATTGTCAGAAAAGTGAAGATTGGTCCAAATAAGGTATTTGTAAACAAATGTTGTTTGACCAGATCCTCTGAATTTCTAAGAACTAATTCATTCCTTAAAACAAACTTAAAAAAATTTATTTTTAAATTTTTTTTGATTAAGTTATTACACATGTGTCCTTATCCCCACGTTACCCCCTACACCCCCAACCCCCACTCATGCCCTCACCCCCCTGTTGTCCACGTCCATTGGTTAGGCCTATATGCTTGCATATAAGTCCTTTGGTTGATCTCTCCCTCTTAACCCCACCCTCCCCTACCGTCCCTCTGAGGCCCAACAGTCCGATCAATGCCTCTCCGTCTCTGGATCAGTCCTTGTTCATCAGTTTATGTTGTTCATTATATTCCACAAATGAGTGAGAGCATGTGGTATTTATCCTTCTCTGACTTGCTTATTTCACTTAGCATAATGCTCTCCAGTACCATACATGCTGTTGCAAATGGTAAGAACTCCTTTTTTTTACTGCAGCAGTAGTATTCCATTGTGTAGATGTACCACAGTTTTTTAATCCACTCATCTACTGATCAGCACTTAGGCTGTTTCCAAATCTTAGCTATGGTGAATTGTGCTGCTATGAACATAGGGGTGCATATATCCTTTCTAATTGGTGTTTCTAGTTTCTTGGGATATATTCCTAGAAGTGGGATCACAGGGTCAAATGGAAGTTCCATTTTTAGTTTTTTGAGGAAACTCCATACTGTTCTCCACAGTGGCTGCCACCAGTCTGCATTCCCACCAGCAGTGCACGAGGGTTCCTTTTTCTCCACATCCTCGCCAGCTCTTGTCGTTTGTTGATTTGTTGATGATAGCCATTCTGACAGGTGTGAGATGGTACCACATTGTCGTTTTGATTTGCATCTCTCTGATGATTAGTGACTTTGAGCATGTTTTCATATGTCTCTTGGCCTTCTTTCTGTCTTCTTTTGAAAAGTTTCTATTTAGGAACGTATTTGTCAATGTTATCACTGATAAGGTTTTAATCTCCAACATTTACAGGGAACTTATACAACTAAACAAAAGGAAGATAAACAACCCAATAAAAAACTGGGCAACGGACCTAAAAAAATTTATTTTGAGCATTACGTCCGATCTAGACTTCAAACATACAAAAATGGATAAGATTCTTACCTACCAGGAGCTTGTGGTTTAATGTCAAACACAGAGAAGTGACACAGTAATTATGGCCCAGTGTTCTAAGGACTATTACTGAGACCCACAGGGGCTTCTGTGGGAGTAGCAAGGGGATCCCTTATTCAGAAAGGGTTGAGCAGACTTCCTCTCTATATCAAGAAAGTGCTCAGTATTTGTGTTCAGTGGTCCTAGAACATCTTGAATCTTCAGGGCATGATGTGGGGTGCTTATGGTTGCAGTGAAGGGCACAGATGGAGAATGATCAGAGATGAACCTCTGGAGAGAGGTGAGCAAAAGAGCTTAAATTTTCTTTGGAAACATAAAGGGAATCCATTGAGGGGTTTCTGATTTTGAGAGATTCCTGAAGAAGAAGTGTGGAGGATGCTGGCCAAGAAGCCGGGCTGCAGCAGCAGTTCTATTTAGGAGGCTGGTGTTGAAAACCAGAGGAGAAATAGTGCAAAGGGCACTGGCCAAGGCAGTGGTAGTGGGAATGGAGAAGAGGGGAGACCTCTGAAAGGGACTAAGGACACAGTAGCAGGTGGGTTAAAGCAGGTCATGTCTCTAATCACTTCTAGAGTTCTGACAGGCATGACCAGTGGTGTTTGTACCTCCCATGCAGACAGGAAATGCAGAGAGAGAGGACAAAGTTTGGAGAAAGAGTTCAGTGATGGACACACTGAGTTTGGAGTACCTATGATGATGCAATACCTACTTGGATCTGGAGCTTGGGAAGAGGTCTGACCTCTCATTAGATGAAGCCACAAAGCAAATATATGAAGTAGGACTAGCAGAAGAATGGGGATGTGGCCCTAGGAAGGCTCCAAATTCAGGACAATTACTGATTTGCTCAAGGTCAATTATTTGGATGGCTCTAGTTAGTGTGGGGTCAGTGCAAACAGCCCTTGTCCTCACTTCCTTACTGCCTTCTCTAAGCTGTAAATGCCACCAGAGCTCTCATGAGTAATGAAGAGTCTCTAATGTATTCATCCCCATAGTCCTTCCTTTCAGGAACCTTCTGGAGATGACACAAGTGCCAGGCAGAGGGCAAAGCTTCAACACAGCAGGACAAAGGTAAGTATCATTAACAAAGAGTAAAAGACCAGTTCTGAAATGTTTTCTGGGCAGGGTCCCAAATTCCTGACAGTCCTAATATTTTCGCAAATTGGAGTGTTGTTCTAATGTCTTCCAGAGGATCATAATCTGAGTTGTGAGGGCTGTTTCTTTATGAGATTTTTAAAGATAAGTTGTTTACTGATTTTAGAGAGAGAGGAAGGGAGAGGGGGAGAGAGAAACATTGACTGGCTGCCTCCTGGAACTCCCCCCCTCCCCCCCCTACTGAGAATGGAGCCAGTGGTGTGGCTGAGAATCCAACCTATGACCTCTCAGGTACATGAAATGATGCTCAACCAACTAAGTCAGGGCTCTTTACGAAATTTTAAGTCCTTCCAGATCAAATCACTTGACTGTCTTTGTGCCAGTCCACAGCTCAGCCTTTAGTGGAGGGTATAGGGATGGAGGAGGGTCTAGGGAAAGCAGAAGTTCAATTTCTGTTCTAGGATCTTAGGGACAGTGAAGCTTACTGTTATGGGCTGAGTTGTGTGCCCCCAAAATTCATGTATTGAAGTCCTAACTCCCAGTACCTCAGACTGTGACTGTATTTGGAGGTAGGGTCTTTTAAGAGGTAATCAACTTTAAAGGAGGTCATACGGGTGGGCCCTAATCTAGCATGAAGAGGCGATTTTGGACACAGGCACACAAAGGGAAAACCATGTGAAGACACAGGGAGAAGATGCTACTTACAAGCCAAGGAGAGAGGCCTCAGAAGATGTCAACCCTGCTGATACCTTGATCTTGGACTTCTGGTCCCCAACAGGCTAATACACTCCTCACCTTTCATTTTTCTGATGGGGGCTTATATACATAAGCTTGGTGTATCCTCAATAGGAAAAATGAAAGAGTTTAACATTCTGAGGAAAAGAAGAAAGGGCTGGAGAGAAATTAAAAGTGAACACTACCTACTGAAACAGACAAGTAGCACAAGTGGATTTAACATGTTTAAATTTACCTACTGTTTAGCAAATTACCAAGTACTTCACAAATCTTGGGAACCTGTTAGAAACTCAAATTCTCCGGGCCCTTGAAGATTTGATTAAAGAATCAGAAAAGGGGGATGGATGGGAGTTGGCAGCAATCTGTTTTAACAAATCTAAGCGATTCCGATTAGCTAAAGTGTAATCTGTGAGAAACACTGAGATAGGGTATGGCCCCTGTCAAGACCAGCTGGGGGGGTGACGTGACTTTTTTCACGGTTGTTAGTGGCTCCGCAAGGATGGTCTCCTTGACAACTGGGCCCGGAGCTCTAAGGACTCCGAAGTTCTAAACCCTCGGTGGGTTTTATACCTGGAAGACGACCGGATGCAGCGCGGCCGCTCGGGGTCTCTAAGGTGAGCGGCGCCCTCCAGCCTCCAGGCAGCAGCGCGGCGCGGCTGCCACGGGTGAGAAGGAAGAGCCGGGGAGCCGGGGAGCCGGGGAGCCGGGGGCCGGGGCGCGTGCGCGCGGCTGTGAGCCCAGGGGTGGGGCCCGCCTGGCCCGCTCTCCGAGCCACTCAGAGCGCCCCGCTGCGACACCCAAGGCGATACAATTAACACCCGGCGCCGCCCGCAGTCGGGAGGGAGGTGCCGGGTGCGCCAGACCAGCCTCGCAACTTGCTCGGCTCCCGCAGTTGTGGCGACTGGGGCCAGGCAGACTCTCCTGTGCCCCTCGCCGGGAGCTAGGCAGTGCGGTGACTGCGCCGTGGTCGCCAAGGTTACCCCGTGAGCGTCCGCCCGCGGCAGAGCCGCCCCTTGTCACCGCGGGGAACTTCGCGCCGGCTGGCAGGTGGGCTGGGAGGCCGCGCGGCTCGGGCTCGGGCTCTCCAGCGGCGCGCGAGTAGGTGAGTGGGGCCGCTCCGTGGGGTGTGTGTGTGTGTGTGTGTGTGTGTGTGTGTGTGTGTGTGTGCAAGCGCTCCGTGGCAGAACCACCAACCTGGTTCCCTCCGAAGTTTTACTCAGGACTTTGGGGGCGGGTCCCGGGGTGTTTACTCGGACCCACTCCCCCCGGCCGGCCCGGCCTCCCGCCCAAAGGCAGACCTTCTGCTCCACCGGGACCTGGACCTCGCTACAAGCCTCTCCCCAGTCCTAGGACCCGGGCGAGGACCCATGACGCGCCGCCGCCCTCCCCTACGAGCCTTTCATTGGGGCAGCAGAGGGCTACGGAGAAACCAGGCGCAAACTTCCTTCACACGCAGCACAACTGCATCTACAGTGTTTTAAAACAGGACGAGCGTTCGCGAGTCATCGCGATTTCCTCAGGACACCCCTGGAGGCGGGGCCGAGTGGGGCGACTCGGGGCACACGTGGGTGACTTGGGGCGCGGTGTCTGGCCCCGGGCGGGGCATGGCGGCTCGGGAGGGACCCACCGCGCCGACCCCTGTTCGGGAAACGGTGCCCTGCGGTGGGAGGCGCGGGGGTCCTCGCACTCGGTTGGGCTCCCTGTTCCCGACCCTCTGCCCCGCTCCTCGCTGTCGCCAGGGTGCCCCCCCTTGGTGGCCCGGCAGAGGGCGCCAGCGCCCGATGGTCGCGCGGGCCGGCAGAGGGAGGGGACTCGCGCGGGCCTCCAGGTGAGGAGCGCACGCAGTGAATCACCCGGGACCGGACCGCTCCTCGCTCTGAGAAAGGAGGCGGGGAGTGGCGGCGGCGCTGGGGAGGAGTCGGGCTGGCACCGTGGCGCTGTGGAAAAGTCAGGGTGGCGAACCGCTGTCGGCGGGAAGCGGTGATTCTGCCCAGCGGAGGGCTGGGAGAGCTCGGGAAGGTGAGGACCGTTCCTCCACGCGGTGGCCAAGGGGCAGGGAACGCGGCACAGGGTGAAGGCTGGCGACGCTAGGGCACGAGGCGCGCGCTCTTCTCCGGGGCCGGTGTGGGGTGAGTTTTACCTCGGCGGGCGGGGAGGGCTGGCCAGTCCCCGGGACGCGGCTGCGGGTGCTCCCGGCGGCCCGCAGGGTCCCCGAGCTCGGTAACAAAGGCGCTGCGCAGCCACTCCTCCCACCCACTTCCGTCCCGGCGCGCCGCCCGGAGGAGTCCGCCGGGCCAGGGTTTCCCTCCGCCGAGTTTCGGGAAGTTAGCCCCGCAGCCCGTTACGCAGGGAGGAGGGGCGGGACCGGGGGCAGCCAGGCGAGCGTGTGTTCAGAACTGCGACATCGCCCGTTTCCTTTCCGGGCGAGGGGCGAGAGCCGCCGTGGCCCCGGTATCTCTCCTCCAAGTCCCAGGGTCGCGCGCGATTTTGAACTCCCAGCGCCGCGGGCCCAGCCGTCCCGCGGTCCACACCCCTCCCTGCAGATTCTGGACGCGTGCGGGCTCCCCGAAGGGAGTCGAAGGGAGTCCTTTAGTCCCTGGTGACTGCCAGCTGCCCCAGGCACCCTGAGCGGAGCTCCAGGAGGCGGTAATTGCATTTCTGTGAGTTAGCGGCTGGGAGGCTCCAGTCCAGGCCGCAATCTGGGTCAGGTGCGGGTTAAGCGCTTCTGGCGCAGGCATGACAGCTCTGGTGAAGTCTGACAGTTTATTGCCATTGGGAGTTCCCAAGAAGGGAGAGGACAGCAGGGGAAATTAGGAGAGCTCCTTGTTTTCCACGAGTTTGGGGGTAACTGTACAACCCCCAGCACATGCGCAAGTACTGCCACTGAAATGGCAGGGGCAGTCTCTCCTCTCCACCACGCGCCAGACATCACGGAGCTGGACACAGAGGAGGAGGTGCTGCTGAAGGGAAACCCAGGGTCCTCTGCTCAGGTGTGAAACATGACCCCTCAGTATCAATGGATAGAATTCATTTGTTTTATCCGCCGCCACTCCCTTCTCCTGTAGTAGGGAAAGTGCAGAAACTGGTTTGTCTGAAGAGCCTAAAGTAGAAGAGGATCCTACCAGTACACTTTGGAAGGCTCTTCATCTTTCTTCCTTAAACCTCTCAGTTCCCTCCAAAGAGGTTCTCTCTGTTACAACGAGGAAACTGAGGCTTAAAGATGTTTATAGGATCCAGAATCTGTCCTCCTCCAAAGAGTACTTCCTATTTGCTCACCCCAGTCTTTGCCCAAGGGTGTTCCTGAAGGGTATTTTTGTGGATTGCTGATTGAAGAGTCGGGTATATGCTGTCACCGTAGGTTGGGTTTGATATTTAGGCATTAGGGTTAGATTGACTTTTCACATATTGCTTGCTTTTGTTAGGGCCACTGCCTCAACTAAAACAATCTTAGTTTAATGCTTAGGGTATATGAAGACAATTAAAACCTTAGAGTTACCTGACAACTGCAGAGAGTCAAAGTAGCTGTCCTTTACTTTATGTGGTGTCTCCTTGTCAGGTGGGCCTGGGGTTGGAACTCTACAAGCACTGAGCTCTGTTGCCTTCCCTGTCCCAAGGGGCTGTAGTTCCCACCCTGTTATAACTGTGTGACTTTGCCATCTTCTCAATATGTGTTTAAAATTAAGTGACATTTGCCTTGGAAATATGGCCAACCTTAACTGCCTGATGAGTTAAAACTCCAAAATCCTTTTAGGCTTCTAAGAACATGGTGTTATTCACACACCTTTATCCATTATCAAGCTCAAGTATATGGTATGGGATGTTGGTATTGTCTTGCATGTACTTAAGGTGGAATGTTTAAGGAAATACGTTGTCTGAAGTCTGGAATGACAGTCTGTGACTCAGAATGTCCTAGTGCAGCGACATCAGTTGTGGAGGTGGCGAGGCATGGTGACTGAGGGCAAGCCTCTGAAGTCCGAACGGCCAGCGACAAATGCCGCCTGCAGCATTTATAGCTCTGTCATGTTGGGCAAATTGCTCAGCCTCTCTGAACTTCAGTTTGCTCTTCTAAGATAGAGATGATATAATAACTTCTGGTTTCAAGCTGTGTAGCTGCTCAACACATTTTCACTAATAACCATAGTGTTTATAAACAGAATGTTTTTCTTCCTTCCCTCAGCCAAAAAAGTAAAATGGTGAACCCTTGCCTTGAACTCCCTTTTCTTTTTTATTAACACTGCGGTGTAGTGCAGTTAGTGATTCTTTCTCTCAGCAAGTGGTGGTGATGGGGGCGGGTTGGCACTGGTGGAAAACTTTGTCTAGTTGCCCAAGGAATTTACAAGGAACTGTAGAACTCCTTTGAGTTTTACAACTGTGTCATTTTGTGGCCACCCCTGCAGTCATTTCTCTTTCCTTTAAATTTTAAGCCAGTATTCTAATGACCAAGATGATAGGACTTAAAAAACAAACAAATCAAACAAACTGGAGAAAAGGAAGCAAGTATTCTCTTTGCTCATTTACTAGCCATTTATAACACTAAAGAAAATTATCAGCTTCTGTGAAAATTATGCTGGCACAGTCTTGGTTTAAAGGTGAGCCACCGGATTGATAGCAAAGGAGGAGTGTTTGAGGTAATATTTCAAAAACATTTGCTCAAATAAGGTAAACTATGTGCGATCTGAAAATTGCTAAACTAACTTTTGGAAGGTGACAAAAAGACACAATATATGTTCAGTTAAGCGAAACTAGTCAACAACCAGTATAGCTATTTCATGTGTTACGAACTGGAACGCTTTTCCATTTAGCAAATACAGGTGGAAAAATGGGTTTCTTTTAATATGTCAAGTTGTTTGTGAAAGACCCTTTCCACTGCTGTTTCATAATTCTTGATTTTATTTCTGCATTTATCTTTTAAACAAGCATGGGCTAAAGTACTGCAAATGTTATAATGTCCTTAAACACCATCGGATCATGAAAGTTGTCACCAAGAAGTGCACAGCACTGGAGCACAGGGATGGGTTGCCATTTAAAGCCTATATCAGTTTTACACTTGGATACAAAGTGTAGCTTTCTACCACACTGGAAAATGATCTGGTGAGTAACCATATGACAGTATGCAAAGGGTTAGGAGCAAGGTCCCTGCTTTTGTGCATCTCACTTCATTTGTAGGTACTTGTTGAGCTCCCACTGGGAAGAAAGCAGCTGCAGGGCATGCACCAAACCTGCCCTGGGCTGTCTCTTCCATTGTAGGAAGATGAACAGGCAGTTTGTTCAAGAGCATCTTGCATTCCCCAGCTGTTCCACACACTTCTTCCCATATGGAAGAACTTGCCAGCTGCTGTGGCAACTGTACTTGCATTTGCTGCTTTTGTGCAGTAACCAAAGAAGGTAAAAATCCAAACACCTTTGCTAAACTGTAGCCATTTTACATAGTCTGTTTGTTTTTGTTATGTCAATGGAATTCTAGATACAGTCTGTCAGGGGAGAAGGTTTAAAAATAAATGTCAGAATTAACATATGATTCTGAATAAATTTTTTAAGGATAACCAATATATATAGTTTTCCCTTGCTTAAAACCTAGGCTGCTTTTGTATTTCATTGACTAATCAAGGAGTGGGCCTAATATTGAAATTAAGTGTGTGTTTTTTTAAATGGCCATATGAATCAGGTTTAGTTATATACATTTTTCTATTTCATGAAATGTATAAAAGTTACAATGTGTGTCTAGATCTTGCCTTTTTGTTTTCAGAAGATTAGGTTATTTTGCGTTGGTTAGAGTCGAAGGTTAGAAGGTACTTTGTCCACACCCCTTGTCTTATCCATATGAAAACTCGAGCAGTTTTCACTTATCCAAGGTGATTTGACTCTTGGTTTAATTCAGAGAATCTTTTGCTGAGTGTGTACAGTGCTGCAGGCCTGAAGAACTCTGTAGATAAGTAAGGGCTTAGGCCCAGCCCCAGAAAGACTCACAGCTGACAAACAACGGACTTAAATGAATACCACCGGAGGGCTGACACAGAGGCAGCACCTTTGTGTGCAATTACCTCTTCAGGCACTTTTTTGGTAATAATTTTGGTAGTGTAATCTTGTCAGCTCAAATAAAGTCTGAGTAAGAAGTTGACATACCAATAAAAATCGAGAAGGAGAGTCTGGGTACAGGAAGAGAGAAGAAGCATTATGTGGTTTATCAAATAGTGAGTATCTGTACTGAAAAGAGAAGGCTTTGTGTTTTGCATGGAGACCCCGGTCTCTACCTCAGCCTCCCTGTCCCAGAACTCCCTCCCAGCTCTCGAATGTATTTTGCCCTTCTAATTAGTGTGAATGAAGGTGAATAAATGATCTCTAGAAGATACAGCACAAATCCTAGAGCTTTATTGGAATTCAGTCAGCTTCAATCCCTTTGTTTTAGAAGAGGTTATAAAATAAGTCATAATCACTTGGACATGTGTAAGACCCTCTGACTCTGAGTCTCAGCTAATTCTTAGAGGCTCTTGAACTGGAAACTGCTGTTGCTTCAGATCCCCAGCTACTCACAGTTGCTGAGTTAGACCCACAATTTTAAACCCTTTAATCCCTTCTGGGCTCCATTTACACATTCGTGTATCTTATACCTCATCTGTTTTGCACAGTGACATTAGATTTTCACAATGTTTCAGCTTTCATTGGTTTTACTGGCATTTTCATTTGAGACTCAAGAACTCTGTTAGGCTCTCAGGGTTGATGACCCTAGCGGCTCTATTTTGCCGAAGAAGAAACTGAGGCTTGGCACCTGAGCACCTTGCCTGGGCTAGGATTAGAATGTAAGTCTGACTCAAAACTCAGCACTCTCTTGGCCAGAGTCTCAAGGATCAACTTAAACAAATCTAGAGAAGTTCAGTCACTTCCTTGCTGAGCTTCACTGTGCGTGCGGACTACAGTGGTCCTCACTGGGCTCTTTCCTTGAGATGACTGTTTCTTATTATACTTCTTGTGCATTTTACTTGTTCATTCATTAATCATGTTATGTTTTTAAGTCTTGGCTCTCCAAGTGCAACTGCCAGCTTTCTAACACATGGACCCCTCCTTCGCATCACACAGGCGGACCAACAATGCCTATTGGATCCATTATCCAGCCAGCACCTTTCAGAAGATGACCTCATTTATTTCATGTGTAGTTTGGAATGCTACACAATTCTTGATGAATGTCAGCTATAGATGGATGGTCAGAGTTTACTCTTGTCTTTTCCACAAGGGGTATAGTTGAAACATGAGCCAACACCCTTTGGTAATGGTGACTATACTGTCCCTTCAACATTGTGCTCAGTAGAGGTTAGAAACCTCTAAGGGGTGATGAGCTTTGGGGGTGCAGTAGAGGGCCCTCCTGTTTTTCGCGCTTTTCTAATACTCATTGTGCAGCCATTGTCCTGTTCCTCACACACACCCCTCCTGCTCCCTAATAGTCTCCCCTCCTGCCCCCTAACTTTGGCAGCTTCCTCCTCATTCTAAGACCCTTTGTTTTCCCTCTGACATGCTGCCCTTCTTGCTCCTGGTCTGTTGCTGCTCGCCCAGTCACCTCCTGGCAGTCCTCGGTTTCAAGTGTCTTACGGATGGACGCTTTGCCTTGGATGCCCTTATCTCCATCTGTCATTGGTGTTTAATTGCTTTCCCCCACTCTCCAGCCTGCTCTTTGACATGGGGTAGATTTTCCCCCTTGCTGTTTTTTCTGTTCACTTCTGTCAGCTTTTCTTCTGGCTGATCGTGCTGTCCCTTTGTGCCTACAGTTTCCTTGTGTTTCCAGAATGTGTCTTGTGTCTTTGTTTCTCTCCAGGGCTACCCTGCTCTTTCTTTCTCTCTTCCTCCCCACACCCCCATTTTACCACTCTTATTTTTTTATTGAGGTATAATTGACATATATATTAGTTTCAGGTGTACAGCATAATGATCTGATGATCTTTGTGTATATTGCTAAATGATCACCATAATAAATCTAGTTAACATACATCATCCCATACAGTTACAAAACTTATTTCTTGTGATGAGAACTTTTAAGATTTGCTCTCTTATCTACAGTGGGGCCTTGACTTACGAGTTTAATTCGTTCCGAGACCGAGCTCGTTAACCCAAATTACTCTGTCAACTCAATGCAGCTGGTATCTCAAAAAACTCGTTAGTCGGGACACTCATAAGTCAAGGCCCCACTGTACTTTCAAATACTTAATGCTTCTTCCCATTTTTGACAGTGCTTTTTAAGAAGTAGATCCTTTCTGTCTTATTTGTTCTTAACAGTTTGCAGGCGTGGTACGAAGCCAGTCCTATTTGGCTGCCACCTGCACTGGGTATAATAATTAGGATAAATACTCTGTCACAGTTTTTATTTAGAGCAGTGGTTCTCAATCTTGGGTGCACATTAGAATCACCTGGGAATCTTTTTAAAATCCTGATTTCTGGGCCTCACCCTCCGGAAATTCTGTTTCTTTGTTATGGGGTGGGGCCACAACATTAGTAACAAAGAAACAGAATTTCTGGAGGGTGAGGCCCAGAAATCAGGATTTTAAAAAGATTCCCCGGTGATGCTAATGTGCAGCCAAGGTTGAGAACCACTGATTTAGAGAAACTTTGGTTTTAAAAAAACAGTTCTTTGGAATTGAAACTTGGATACGCCAGTTTTAAAGCTGGTCACGTCAGGGTATTTCAAAAGCCTGAACTTGGGGGAAAAGGGTTTGAAATTTATGTTGGCTTTCCTTTCACATGGCAGTACCTGGAAAGTAACTGAACCATGGGCTTGTTTTTGGATAACTTTTCCCTGGCAAGTGGAAATTGTGCACACACAGACCAGAATTAACATTTTCTTTTTTTAATAAAATATTATATTTCTGAAAGATCTTGGGAGGCAGCTTGTACTTTGTGGCCACTCTGGCTTGCATGTAAGTTATGAGTGATTGGTTGTATTAACACTGTGCTGAGGCATTTGTTCCAGAGGCTCATCTGGGGTATCCTATCTAATAATAGAGAAACATGGTAATTAACCGTAACTTCACTACCCTTCCCATTGGCTAATCAGCGAGATATGCAAATTAACTGCCAACCAAGATGGCGGCCGGCAGCCAGGCAGCTGAAGCAAACAGGAGGCTTGCTTGCTCCAGTGATGGAGGGAGTCAAGGTTCCCCGCCTGCAGCTGCCGGCCTCTGAGCTGCAACTCTAAGAAACATTGTTGCAATTATAGAAGCTAAACAATCCCCAGAAACCTGCTTTCAGCCGGCCGGCCTTGGAGCTGGAGCTGAAACAGTGTTTCAATTATAGAAGTCAAACAAACCCAGATCAGCAGCCGAGGTCTCAGAGCTGGAGCCGAGCCTGAGAGCTAAAGCCAGCTCTCAGCTCCAGTGACAGCCATAAAAGGTAAATAAATCCCAGAATAAAAAAAAAAGAAAAAAAGGAGAGGTTGGGAGCTTCAGCCACCCGCCATCCTGAAAACGGCCCTCAGCCCCTCACCCAGACTGGCCAGGCACCCCAGTGGGGACCCCCACCCTGAAGGCGGGGTGACCAGCTGCAAACAGCCATCATCCCCTCATCCAGGCTGGCCTGTAACCCAAGCGGGACCCCACCATGACCCAGGACACCCTTCAGGGCAAACCAGCCAGCCCACACCCGTGCAGCAGGCCTCTATCCTATATAGTAAAAGGGTAATATGCCTCCCAGCACCGGGATCAGCGGAGCCGCGAGGCCTCACGCCCCAGGATCAGCGGAGCCGCGAGGCCTCCTGGCACTGGGATCAGCGGAGCCGCGAGGCCTCCTGGCACTGGGATCAGCGGAGCCGCGAGGCCTCCTAGCATGGGGAGCAGCGGAGCAGCGAGGTCTCACTGCCCCTGTGTCAAGCGGAGCTGTGACACCTCCTAGCACCGGGATCAGCAAACATTTGTTAACCACATGGTGAGTGTGTGCATGTGCATGTTTGTATTGAAAATATAGAGTGAATCTTGTCTCATGGAGCATACAATCTAGAGATGCCGGGGCTGACCACAGACCCTGAGCAATGGATGAATAGATTACCTTGACACACGTTTCTGTGAAAGAGAAAGCTAAGGAACTGTTTGACTTTATAAACCAAAACAGCCTTGATTGCCTGCCTAGGCTTTTATTGTAACAACAGCTTGAACTAAAATTAACCTCTAGATCAGCAGTTCTCAACCTGTGGGTCGCGATCCCTTTGGCGGTCAAACGACCCTTTCACAGGGGTCGCCTAAGACCATCCTGCATATCAGATATTTACATTATGATTCATAACAGTAGCAACATCACAGTTATGAAGTAGCAATGAAAATAATTTTATGGTTGGGTCACAACATGAGGAACTGTATTTAAAGGGCCAGAAGGTTGAGAACCACTGCTCTAGATGCAAACAGCAGGGTAAGTATCCTTGAGAAAGCACATGCTTCTACAAGGTCAGGTTTAAAGACAAAACCTAGAGATTCCAGCAAAACACCCAGGGGCAGGGACTTGTTTGGAAAAGTCAAGGCAGGGGCTCACCTTCGGCAAGGTCCCCCTAACAGGCCCCCAACCTTTCAGAGAATTCTTCTTGCAGACTTTCCAACCAAGTCATGTGCTTCCCCACAGAGAGAGATATTTGTAAGAATAGGAAGGTGTCACCAGTATTGTGATGGAGGAATATTCCAGGAGTGAAGAGACACAGAATGTGATGGTGAGGTGCTGAAAGCAGCATCATGGATTGACTGTAACATATGCCAGGCCCTGTGCTGAGGGTTTGGCATGCTATATACCTCTTTTAATCAGCAGGATCATATAAGTGGAAACCTTGATAGGTTAAGTATCTCAAATGAGGTAATGTAATAAGTAGAACCTAGGTTTTACCTCAAATCCAAAGCCATAAACCTTATGCAATAAATAAGAGAATGCATCACTATCTTTCTAGGTATACTTTCCTGCTTTGTCCATCTCCACCACTGAATGTAATGAAGGAAGAAGGAAGCTGGAGAGCCTTTTTGTGTAAAGGATGTGCAGTGGGCATCTAGACTATGCCACTGTCATATAAAGGATATACAGTTCATTGTTGAACAATGTGGGTGTGGGGTGCTGGAACCCTGCACAGTCCAAAATCTGCCTACTAGTATAATTTTTGACTCCTCAGCCATCCCTCAGTATTTGCGAGGGATTGATTCCAAATCCCTTGGATATCAAATCCACAGTTGCTCAAGTCCCTTATATGAAACTAGAGGCCCGGTGCACAAAATTCGTGCATGGGAGGGGCGTGTCCCTCAGCCCGGCCTGCACCCTCTTCAATCTGGGACCCCTTGGGGGATGTCCAACTGCCTGTTTAGGCCTGATCCATCCCTCTCACAATCCAGGACTGCTGGCTCTTAACCACTCCCCTACCTGCCAGCCTGATCATCCCCTAGCCACTCTCTTGCTGTCCTGATTGATGCCTAACTGCTCCCCTGCCAGCCTGATTGCCCTGAACTGCCCTCCCCTGCTGGCCTGATTGCTCCCAACTGCTCTCCCCTGCTGGCCTGATCACCCCCAACTGCCCTCCCCTGCCGGCCTGGTCACCCCCAACTGCCCTCCCCTGCCAGCCTGATTGCCTCTAACTGCCCTCCCCTGCTGGCCTATTTTCCCCCAATTGCCCTCCCTTCCCGCCATCTTTGTAGCGGCCATCGTTGTGGCAGCCATCTTGTGATGATGTCGCACGATGGTGTGACACCACCTAGGCTTTTATTATAT
Source organism: Myotis daubentonii (assembly GCF_963259705.1). Classification (NCBI taxonomy): domain Eukaryota; kingdom Metazoa; phylum Chordata; class Mammalia; order Chiroptera; family Vespertilionidae; genus Myotis; species Myotis daubentonii. Next base: position 99,028,205 of record NC_081840.1, read on the forward strand.
AGGGTGGTATAGAGCCTGGCTGGCATGGCTCAGTGGTTGACCATCAACCTATGAACCAGGAGGTCACTGTTTTATTCCAGGTCGGCGCACATGCCTAGGTGGACAGGCTCAATTCCCATAAGGGGACATGCAGGAGGCAGCCGATCAATGATTCTCTCTCATCATTGATCTTTCTATCTCTCTCTCCCCTTTCTTCTCCAAAATCAATAAAAATATATATTAAAAAATTCTTATAAAAATAAAAAGAATATAAAATCGTATGTAGAAAAATGCATACAGTTGGCCTTCCACATCTGCAGACTCCCACCTGCAGATCAAAAGTACTGTTTTCCAACCAAAGTTTATTGAATCTGAAATATGGAAACCTTGGGGATATGGAAGGGCAACTATATTTTCTGAAAAAAAATATGTATACAAGTGGACCCATATGCAGTTCAAACTGTTTGTTCAAGGGTCAAAGGTACATGGGGATCTAGTCTAGACAGTTACTATGAGTCTGTAATTATGCATTTTCTCAGAGGATCCTTTATAGTCAGTATTTTGCCAACTGTATTTCTAAAGAGGCTTTCTTTTCCCTCTACTAAGCTTTGCAGAAACTGCCAGGCTCATTGTCACCCAGGAGGGCTTGTACCCCACAGCTCTGTCTCTTTTCTTGGTGCAGTGCATTGTAGCCAATAGCCTCTGGTTTCTGCCTCGCTGGTTCTCATCTGTGTTTGGGTGAGGAAAGAGGTTTTATTTCAGGCCCATTGAAGAGAAGAGTAACTTCCTCATCAAGCCAGAAGTTTGTCAGTGAGCACTTTACTAGCTCTAAGTTTCCTTTTCACATCCAGCAAGGTGTAGGCTACTTTCTCTTATCTCCTGCTTTCCGCCTTGTAAGGATTGCAAGTCTGTATTTCTGATCAAACTCGTTAGGATTGTAAGAAGAAGCTCAAAAGGGAAGCAAGATCCTGCCTTCTTCCTGAGGGAACCAGTGAGGACAGGGGTGGCCTTTTTCAGGGTGAATTACCCTGGGGCTGAAGAAAAAACTTTGGGGAGTATGTACTGCTTTAGGGCTCTGTCTGTATGTCTTCATTCAGATGCAGCACTTACTGATTTCAGAGAGGAAGGGAGAGGGAGAGATAGAAAATCAATGATGAGAAAGAATTATTGATTGGCTGCCTCCTGCACACCCCCTACTGGATATTAAGCCCTCAATCTGGGTGTGCTTACAACCAGAATTGAACCTGGGACCCTTCAGTCTGCAGGCCAACACTCTCTCCACTAAGCCAAACCAGCGAGGGCCCGATGCAGATCTTGATAGCAGTGTAAGTAGAAAGACCTCTATCCCTGAATTGTGGCCTCACGAGGAAATCCCATGATTGAAAATTTGGAAGTAAACATGCTTTTCTTTAAAGACTGTATTTTCTTTTAGTCCATTGGATTTTAAGTACAAAATCTCTAAGAATAAGGCTAAGTACCTGCGTTTCTGGAAAAAAAAAAAATGATAGGCCAAGAGTTCAAGTTTAGAGATAATTTACTTCAAGCAACATTAGACCATTTCCATCCCATTTCTAAAAATGAATTTAATGTAAGATTTTTAAATAAGATTATATATATATATATATATATATATATATATACACATATATATATTTTATTTTGACCTCAGAATTATCTACAGTAATAAAAGACAAACATGCAAATTGACTGTACCTTTGCTACACATTAAGCCACGCCCACCAGCCAATCAGAGTGACTGTATGCAAATTAACCCAACCAAGATGGCGGCCGGCAGCACGGAGCTGGAGCAAGCAGGAAGCTTGGTTGCCCCAATGATGGAGGAAGCCAAGCTTCCCGCCTGCTGCACCAGCTATGAGCTCCACTCAAAGCAACAAAGTTTCAATTATAGAAGGTAAATAAACCCCAGATACCTGCTTTCAGCTGGCCGTGGCCACGGAGCTGTAGCAAGTAGGTGGCTGGGTTGCCCCTGGTGATGGAGGAAGCCAAGCTTCCCTCCTGCCCTCCCTGGCCGGCTCTGAGCTCCTCTCAAGGCTACAAAGTTTCAATTATAGAAGGTAAATAAATTCCAGAATAAAAAAGAAAAAAAGGAGAGGCTGGGAGCTCAGTTGCGGGGGGGGGGGTGGGGGAGGGCTTGGCCAGCCTGAAAACAGCCCTCAGCCCCTCATCCAGACTGGCCAAGTACCCCAGTGGGGGACCCCTCCACCCTAAAGGGGGTGTGGCTAGCCTGAAAACAGGCATCAGCCCCTCACCCAGGCTGGCCAAACCTCCATGGGGTGAAGGTCCCCACAAGGTGCCCTGTTGTGTTCAGTGCACTCCTACAGGGGGAGCTGCCAGAGGGTTGTCTGATTGCCAGCTTAGGCCCAATCCCCCAGAGAGCGGGCCTAAGCCAGCTGATGGTCATCCCCCGAGGGGTCCCAGACTGGGAGAGGGCACAGGCCAGGCTGAGGGACTCCCCCACCCCCTCCCGAGTGCACAAATTTTTGTGCACCAGGCCCTCTAGTTCAAAAACAGTCATCATTATATACTTCTGACATTGATTTTCTAGGAAAAAAACATATTGCATGCTTGACAAGAAAATTATATGGTAGAAAAATGTTTTGGTTGATTATGTAAACTCAACATCTGTGTGTTTTTTAAAAACTTCCTCATCACTTAAAAAAAATGAAAACTAAAAGCTTTCATCTTGTGTCATGTTTTCTATACTTGGTTCTCACAGTTACAGTTTGGAAGAAAACACAGTTACAGCAAGCAGTGAAAGCGCTTTTTTTTTTCCATGAACGAATTAGTTCCATCTCTAATGTCTAGGTTTCTAAAACAAAAAAACTTAAAGGAAACTGCAAACTTGTCGAAAACTTCTCACTTTCATTTTGAACACAGATACTGGTTCTAGGTTTAAATAATAATATTCTTCATCTGGTATAGAAATACTAACATTTATAAACCCACTCATGTATCTTTTGCCCCATAACCATGGTTTCCAATATACATTTTCTTTGCCAGCATTTCCCATTTCAGTTAGAAGTTGGCTTTAACAAGTTAAGTGTTATGTTTGCATAATCAACACTCAGACCTTTTTCTCCTCTAAGCCTTTTGTTCTCTTAGTTGCCAAATTCACATGGATTGCTGATAGCTACCTAGGAATGGATTTTCTGGTTCATCTTATATTTTCCAAGTAGTTTTCTCATTGTTTTGGATTCTAGGGGCAACTGGGGAGAGTTAATGAGCTGTGGAAGAGTTGCCTCCCATTGCATTTAGGCTGACCTAATGAATTACCTATCATCACCAAATATGAGGATGCCTGAGGGTTGAATATTTTGTTTCAGGAAAGATAGGAGAGTGGAGACAATTGAAAAGATGAAAAGATTTCATAGTATGAGATAATTTTCTCTTTAAGATGCTTTTTCTATTATTATTGTCATTATCATTACTTGAAATATCATTAGTAGTCTGGTGGGACAAATAGCTCTTGCTAAGAGTAATACCTTCTTAACAATGAATACTGAAGTTTCAGTTAAAGTACAATGAAAATGATTCCTCATGAATAGCCATTGCTTATTCAGGTTTGTAGATATTTATGAACACGTTCATGTGCAGGGCACTCTGTTAGGCCCTTTCATATTTCTGATGTCATTTAATCAACACCACCATGTGAGTAAGTAGTATTATTCCAAATTCATAGAGAAGCACTTTTGAGGCTCATGGAGATGAAGTGACTTGGCAAAATCATTTATCTAATGGGTGACAGGATTGAGATTCAAATTGAGATCTTCCAACTCTAAAGTCATGTCCACTCCCCAGTGCACTAAGCTGATCAATAAATGGTAGTGATATCACATTAAGGTCACACGTGTGATAGGGGATTTTAGAAGTACAGCTTGAAGCTAATGTAATACAATTTTAAGAATAAAACTGTCAAATTGGGGTTGGAATTTTTAGTGCTCTTTGGTGCATGTTAGGTTTGGAGAATAGGATTTTGTATTTCCCTGCTTTTTGGTAAAGACATTGATTGTCCCACATCTGTGTCCAACTTGTGAAATCAGTTTTGTTGTTCTAATATGTGTATCCTCCAAAGGCCACTGCCCCTCTCCTTCTCTCCCTTTCCCTTCCTATCTTTTCTTTTTTTTTCTTTTTCTTTTCTCTTTCTCTCCTTTCCTCCCTCTCACCCTCCTTCTTTGTTCCCCTCCCTGTCACTTCCTCCTCCCCCTCCCCTTCCTCCCTTCCTCCCTTCCTCCTTTCTTCCCTTCCTTTCCTTCTTTCTTTCTTTCCTTCCTTCCTTTTTTTTTTTTTTTTTTTTTTTTAAAGAAACAGCTTAATTAGGGTATAATGTTGCCATTGTTTTCTTAACTTTTATCTGGGTTTTTAGAGAATATTTGGGCCAACGTTAAGCCAACATTTTTTAACTTCTAGGGCTTTTTGATATAGTATTGGCTGAGTTACTCAAACTTTTTCTTGTTACTACACCTCTTTATTACTTTCAGATAAACCCTTTCAGTAATCGTTTGGGAAATTTTGAGTTTTAAAAACCAATGGGTGTTGACATAATACCGAGTGCATAAATCTAAAAAGTAGAAAAATAGTAGCTTGATATTGAACAGTTTCCCCCCTTCAGTTATCTCTTGATTTTCTGTATTAATAGGAGGAACCAAGACTATAATCACTCAAAATATCTTACACTGAAGTATGTTTTCTTATAGATGAGGAAATTAAGGCCTAAAAACTCCAAGGCCCTAGCCAAGTTTCTCAGTGGTTAGAGCATTGGCCCTCAAACCTAAGGGTCGTGTGTTTGATTCCCTGGTACCTCGATTGTAGGCTTGATCCCCCATATCGTCGAGGTGCTTGTGGGAAAGCAACCAATCCATGTGTCTTTCTCACATCTCTCCCCCTCCCAACCCCCCCATCCCCCTCTTCTTAACTCTCCTGTTAAAAAAAAAACATGAATGGAAATATATCCTCAGGTGAGGATTAAAAGAAAAAAAAAAGCTCCAATGAAAAATTTTTCTGCAAGATCCTAAAGGAAGCAGGTAACAGGGTCTGGCCTAGAAATCATATCCTCTAATTCAGTGGTTCTCAACCTTCCTAATGCCGCGACCCTTTAATACAGTTCCTCATGTTGTGGTGACCCCCAATTTCATTGTTACAAATTGAACATAATTAAACCGTAGTGATTTATCACAAAAACAATATGCAATTATATATGTGTTTTCCCATGGTCTTAGGCGACCCCTGTGAAAGGTCGTTCTACCTCCAAAGGGGTCGCGACCCACAGGTTGAGAACCGCTGCTCTAATTCCTAACCCTGTTTTTTCACTCTTGATTTGATTGAGTCAGTAACAAGTGCAGAGATTTTCCAATGGGATCTTTTAAAAAGTTAGTTATGGTTATTTATGATGTATCACAATTTAAAACTTTGTTATAAAAATGTCCAACTTCCTCCTTTCTCTATTAATCCATTACGACATGTAAGGCAACAGCTGTTAGAGGAATGTAAATTACTACCATAAATAAAGTAAAGCTCTTCATTGTGGGTTAGAAGGAAAAGTATTGGCTGGTGTCTCAGAATTTTCAGTGACTGAAATGGAGGAGATACCACCATACTTTGTTGAAGATTTTGACTTCCCCATCCTTATTTGGATTATTCAAACAGATGTGCTAAACAGTTAATCTCTCCACTAGGAGTGTTCACATTGACTAGTCAGTGCTGGGAGGAAGGAAACTAATGTGTGTGTTTTTTGTTGTTGTTTTTTTAAAAATATATTTTATTGATTTTTTACAGAGAGGAAGGGAGAGGGATAGAGAGTTAGAAACATCGATGAGAGAGAAACATCGATCAGCTGCCTCCTGCACAGCCCCCACTGGGGATGTGCCCGCAACCAAGGTACATGCCCTTGACCAGAATCAAACCTGGGACCCCTCAGTCCACAGGCCAATGCTCTATCCACTGAGCCAAACCGGTTAGGGCATATTTTTGGTTCTTTTTTTCTTTTGAGCATGCATTCTGTGTTAAGCTATGTATAAGGCATTGTCTACACATTACCTGACTATAACTCTTAGCAGTTTCATAGATGAGTACTTTAATCTCAAGGAGTTTAAGCCTGGTGGGGCTGGTGTTATTTCTAGGTCTGTAAGATGAATAAGTGTGGTCTTTCAACTCTACCATCTCTAACTTCTATGATTTATTTTTTTTTAAATTAGCTTTCCTGAAAATACCGTCTCCTCTAATTCCTAGTTAGCCTGGAAGCCAAACAAAAGCGCATTAGATGACAACAGTAAGAAGTGAGAAGAAAAATTTTCCAAAAGTTGACCTCCTGACTATGAATTGTCTACCCATTATGGGTAGTGTAGAACAGTGCTTCTCAAATTTTAATATGTATACAGATCACCTGGGGATCTTGTTCAAGTTTTTATATATTTGCTGATCTTTTGTCTGCTTGTTCTACTTGTTGTGTTTAATATATTGAGAGGGCAGTGTTAAAATATGTGACTATTCTTGTGAACTTATCTTTTTGTTTTTGCTTCTAGTATTTGGAAACTTGGTTGTTAAAATGAATAGATGCTTAGGATTCTTATGTCCTCTTGATGAAGTGAATATTTTATCATTATGAAATGTGCTTTATACTAGATGATATTCTTTGCTCTAAACTATCCCGTGTCTGAAATTAATAAAGGAACTTTAGCTTTCTTTGGATAGGTGTTAGTATGGTATATCTTTATCCATAATTTATTTTTAACCTATCTATGTCTATATTAAAGTGCATTTCTTGCTTATATACTACCTAGTAAATAGTAGGTTCTTGCTTTTATTTTTCCAATATGGCAATTTTGCCTTTTAATTGCAGGATTTAGACCATTTACATTTAATGCAGTTATTGGTAAGATTAGTTTGAATTCTATCCTCTAGCTATTTTTCCTGTGTTTTATTTTCCTGTTTTCTACTTTCTTTTGTATTAGTTGAGTATTTTTATGATTCCATTCTTTCTCTTTTGATGGGTATTAGCTATATATTTTTGTGTAGTTATGTTAGTGGTTGCTTTAGGATTTAAAGTATACATATTTAACTAACACAGTCTACCTTGGGTGACATTGTACCACTTTATATATAGTATAAGAACCTTATAATAATATACTTCCATTTTGACCTTTGTATTGTTTTTGTCATACATTTTACTTTTACATATGTAATTAACTCCACATAAATTATTATTATTTTTGTTTTAGAAGTCACTTTCTTTTAAAGAGTAAATTATATATTTCCTTAGATAACTGCCAATTTCAATCTCTTCATTCCTCTCTGTATATCCATATTTCTACTTGATATAATTTTCCTTCTGCTTAAAAGGACTTTCTTCAACATTTCTAGTTTGCACGAATGCTGATGATGTATTCTTCCTACTTTTTATGTCTGATAAAGTCATGGTTAGCCTTAATTTCTGAAAGATATTTGGGTTGAATAGAGGATTCTAGATTGATAGTAATTTTTTCCTTTCAGTTCTTTAAAAATATTGCCTCACTATCTTTTCACTTGCATTGTTTTTGACATTAAATCTGCTTTCTCATTCTTATCTTTGTTCCTCTCTGATGTATCCTTTAAACTGTGCTTTTAAGATTTTTTTTTATCACTGGTTTTGAGCAATTTGATTATATGTGTCTTGGGTGTATTTTTCTTTGTGTTTCTTGTGCTTGAGGTTAGTTGAGCTCCTTGTTTTTTTGGATTTACATTTTTATTGTTTGGAAATTTTTCAGCCATTATAACTCTTATTTTCTGCCTCCACCCCCAGGGTGTGTGTGTGTGTGTGTGTGTGTGTGTGTATTTCAGAGAGGAAGGGAGAGGGAAAGAGAGATAGAAACATCAATGATGAGAGAGAATCATTGATTGGCTGCCTCCTGCATGCCCCCTACTGGGGATTGAGCCCACAACCGCAGGCATGTGCCCTTGACCAGAATCGAACCCAGCATCCTTCAGTCCACAGGCCGATGCTCTATCCACCGAGGCAAACCAGATCAGGCTCCAGTGTATTGTTTATCTCACACTGTAGGTTTCATCTCTAGAAATTTAATTTATGTTTTTATATTCACATCAGTACTTAAAATATTTAATATCCATCCCTGTCTATTGATTCTATCATCTGTCTTAATTCTGGGTCAGTTGCAAATAATTGACATTTTCCCTCATTATAGGTTGTTCTTTCCTGCTACTTTGCATGCCTGATAATTTTTGATTGGATGCCAGATGTTGTGAGTTATTTACTTGGGTTCTGGTTGTTTTTGTATTACTGAATGATGAGGTTTTCTAGTCTATCTGATAGGAACAGTATTATTATTAGTCCTGAGAACCAATCACTGTTATCTCTAATCCTTTCTGGTATTTAATACACCCCCACCCCCCGCCACCACATACATGCACTGGTCAAGTACTCAGCTAAATACTCAAGGGTTACTCTCTGTAGATATCTAGAGTTCTCTTTTTGTGGAGCTCTCTCCTTTGTCCTCCAAACACTAGTTGCCTTGTCCTTCCCAGACTTTCAGCTCTGTATCATTACCAGGGAGTCTGCTAGTAAATCATTAAGACAATAAGCTGGGACCATCATAGGCTCACTTCCTTTGCTTCCTGATATTCTGTCTCCTGAAAAGCATCCTATATAATAAAAAGGTAATATGCAAATTGACCCTAGCAGCAGAACAACTGGGAATGACTGGTCACTATGACACACATTGACCAACAGGGGGCAGACGCTCAATGCAGGAGCTGCCACCTGGTGGTCAGTGTACTCCCACCGGTGGAGCTCTGCTCAGCCACAAGCCAGGCTGATGGCTGCCAGCACAGCGGTGGTGGTGGGAGCCTCTCCTGCCTCCTCAGCAGCACTAAGGATGTCCGACTGCAGCTTAGGCCTGCTCTCCGCTGTCAAGTGGACATCCCCCGAGGGGTCCCAGACTGCGAGAGGGCACAGGCCGGGCTGAGGGAGCGCCCCCACTGAATACACAAATTTTTGTGCACCGGGCCTCTAGTCTATATATATAAAAGGTAAGCGACCAGCTGACTGGCTGACTGGCTGGCTGGCCAGTAGGTATGATGTGCACTGACCACCACGGGGCAGATGCTCAACACAGGAGCTGCTGAGCGACAGCGGCTTTGCAGAGTGCCCTCTCACACTCCGGGACTGCTAGAGGGATGTCAGACTGTGGGTTTCGGCCCGATCCCCACAGTCCAGGCCGAGTCACCCCGTCTGCCGGAGGGACTCCGCTCACTCCACATACGCCCTTTGAGCCCTGGTGCCACCCCAGGTGAGGCCGGCCGGCCGGGGAGGGACTGCAGAAAGTTGGTTCCAGGGTGTGTCCGGCTAATCTTGCCTAGTCCCGCTCCACCAGCCACCTTCTAATTAATTTCCTTTCAATGTGCACGAATCCGTGCACCGGGCCTCTAGTTGTTTCATATATTTTATCCAGTTGCTTTGTATTTTTTTTTCTTATTTTTTCAAATGTCTCAGACAATGGATAAATCTGTTTTGTATTACTTCATCTTGGCCAAATATGGGATTTGTAATACAATTCAGATTCTGTTCAGTTTATTTCAGCTAGAGCCTAAGATTCTGCATTTCTAAGAGACTTTGAGGTAATATTAATGCTTCTGGGAAAAGATTACTTTGAGTAGCCAGGGTCTCTAACTATTCAATGGAAATATAACATAAGCCAGTCTATCCAAAATGTTATTATCACAACATGAAATCAATATAAAAATATTAATGGGACATTTTATTTTTATTGTACTGTCTTGAAATTTGGTATGTATGATAGAATTATAGCAGTTCATCTGAAATACTTGTTCTATATTTAGATTTCATTAAATTTATACAGGCAATATCTCATTTTACTGAACTTCACTTCATTGTGCTTTACATATGTTGTGTGTTTTTTACAAATTAAAGGCAAGATCCTCTTCCAACAAAAAGGTTAAGAGCCCCTTATATTGTGACTAGGGGCCCGGTTGCACGAAATTCGTGCACTGGGTGTGTGTGTGGGGGAGTGTCCCTCAGCCCAGCCTGCCCCCTCTCACATACTGGGAGCCCTCAGGCGTTGACCCCCATCACCCTCCAATCGCAGGATCGGCCCCTTGCCCAGGCCTGACGCCTCTGGCCTAGGCGTCCGGCCCAAGCAGCGGGGACCCACAGGTGCAGCGGCCCCATGATCGTGGGCTTCGCTTTAGGCCCAGGCAAGGGACCCCTAGCTCCTGGGACTGCCAGCTTGGACCGTGCCCAGCTCCCATCGCTGGCTCCACCCCTACTTCCTGCTATCACTGGCCAGGGCGGAAAAGGCACCTGATTCTCCGATCAGGGCCGCCTTTGCCCTGCCCCCCAGCTCTTAGCGCCCCCCTGGGTTTCCAATCACTGTCAGTGGCAGGGGGCTTCTTCCTGCTTTCCCTTTCGCCTCCCTGCATTGTGCCTACATATGCAAATTAATGCCATCTTGTTGGCAGTTAACTGCCAATCTTAGTTGGCAGTTAACTGCCAATCTTAGTTGGCAGTTAATTTGCATATAGCCCTGATTAGCCAATGAAAAGGGTAGCTTGTACGCCAATTACCAATTTTCTCTTTTATTAGTGTTGATACACACTTCATTGTGGTGGTCTGGAACTAAAAACACAATATCTCTAAGGTATGTCTTTAGTTGAGGAAGAAGATTTGTGTAACTAATTTCAAAACATGTTTTCAAGTGTTAAAAATAATTTTTCTTAATAGTTATATTCAGTTTGACAAAACTAGTTCATCTTTTTTCAAAGAATTGATTTGACTTTTTAAAAACAAAAGCATATCATTTATATATACACTAGAGGCCCAGTGCACAAAAATTCATGCATGGGGGGGTGTCCCTCAGCCCAGCCTGCACCGTCTCCAATCTGGGACCCCTTGAGGGATGTCCGACTGCCCCTTTAGGCCCAGTGGGATCAGGCCTAAATGGGCAGCCGGACATCCCTCTCATAATCCAGCACTGCTGGCTCCCAACCGCTTGCCTGCGTGCCTGCTTGATTGCCCCTAACAGCTTCTACCTGCCAGCCTGATCCCTTCTAACCACACCCCTGCCAGCCTGATCGATGCCTAACTGCTCCCCTGCCAGCCCGAATGCCCCTAACTGCCCTCCCCTGCAGGCCTGGTCACCCCCAACTGCCCTCCCCTGCTGGCCTAATCACCCCCAACTGTCCTCTCCTGCAGGTCTGATCTCCCACAACTGCCCTCCCTTGCTGGCCATCTTGTGTCCACATGGGGGTGGCCATCTTGTGTGTTGGAATGATGGTCAATTTGCTTATTACTTCTTTATTATATAGGATAGGTTTCAGAGAGGAAGGGTGAGGGGGAGAGAGAGAAAGACATCAATGATGAGAATCATTGATCGGCTGCCTCCTACATGCCCCCTACTGGGGACTGAGCCCACAACCCAGGCATATGCCCTTGACCAGAATCAAACCCAGAACACTTCAGTCCATAGGCCAACCCTCTGTCGACTGAGCCAAACCAGCTGGGGCCAAAAGTATATCAATTAAAAAATATATATTTTTATTGATTTCAGAGAGGAAGGGAGAGGGAAAGAGAGATAGAAACACCAATGATGAAAGAGAATCATGTATCAGCTGCCTCCTGCACTCCCCCTACTGGGAATTGAGCCCACAACCTGGGCATGTGCCCTTGACTGGAATTGAACCCAGGAACCTTCAGTCCACAGGCCAACACTCTATCCACTGAGCCAAACTGGCTAGGGCAAGAATATCATTTGTAAAGCTGTGTTTGCTTACATTATGTAAATTCACTAACTTACACCAACTTGTAATTACTAACAGCTAATTCAAAAGGGTATTGTAAAAATTAAAAATTAACTCTAAATTTATCAATCTCAATAAAGTGTTCCTCAAATTTTTCTTGTACATTTTAAGGGAAATTTATATAATGCTCCTGATTCCAATGAAATCTTCATGTTGATTTTAGTTGAAAATATATAAAGCCATTATATTTTACTTGTTGTATGAAAAGTATACATTTTTTTTAAACAGCAGCTATTTTTTATTTTTATTTATTTATTGATTTCAGAGAGAGAGAGAAACATTGATTTGTTGCTCCAATTACTTATGCATTCATTGGTTGATTCTTGTATGTGCCCTCACTAGGGATTGATCCCACAACTTTGGCATATTGGGATGACACTCTAACCAACTAAGTTAGCTAGCCAGAGCCTGAAAGTATAAACATGATATAAATTCTCATATTTGTCTAGCTATGTCATAAAAAAAGCATTTTCTTTTCTTGGAGCTTCAGATTTAGTTTGTTTATATGCAGTGTGAGATCTATGAGAAATATAAATCACACTGCTATATTTTTGGTCTTTATTATTTGGCAAGAATTCTTTTTGTTTAAAGAAAATTGTGAATTGGAGTTAACTCTACAGTGAATCTTTGTAAAACTCTGCCATTACTCAAACAAAGATCATTGACAAAAATGTGATTATTGAATTCAGCGTCTTCAATTTCTTTCAGCAATTCTGTAAACTGTTGGTATTTATATGTATATACTGAACAATCTAACAATATTGATGACAGTTTATATAGACTGTACTTCAGAAAACTGGCTACAAATTAATATCATATAGTCAATAAAAGCACTAAGAGAAATACCAGTTTTTTTTTGTTTTAAAAATCTAGTAAGTCTGGATTTTTGATCCAGGGTAGTTGGAACATAGTTTGTCATGAGGAAGCTTTTTGTTTTCATATCCAGCTGAAATTCTTCTTTGACAGATGTGATAGATTTGAAAGTACCTATGCCATGAGTTTTTTTAGGCTGCGAATTGACATTATCTCTTCATAAATTTTGGAGGTCTTTTGAGACAAAAACATAACCAAAATACTAACTAGCAGTGTCTCTTATTTTACATAATTCATCTAAACCTAAAGAAAAATATTTGTGGTTTTTCAAATTTAGAATTTATTATCTTCATATTATCAGAAAGGTATTGTATTATATGGGCAATTGTTTGGTTGCTCAGTTAAAAATCTGTCACTTTTTGTACAATATCTTTTTTATCCTTTCTCATAATTTTCTGACCAAATTTCCATAATTAAATAAAAATTTCTTTCATATCTCCCTACGTAAAAATGGGGGTTAATTTTGTTGTTGTTGTTGTGCAAGAATCCAAGATGTTTTATTGTTGGCCAAAGTTACAAGCTCAGATTTTAAGAATCATTACAAAATGTAAAAAAATTTTTTTGTTGGCCATTTAATTCTGATTTCAGGTGACCGATTTCATTGATTCCTTTTTGACTATTGAAATGAAATTAAGCATCAGATTCACTGTGTCTTTGCTGAAGTTGTCTGCTTTATCTTTGAATTTTTGATATAATAAACAGCATTTTCATTTTGCTCTGCTATAGCAAATTATAATTATCATTGGTCATGACATTTTTTCCTTCCACTCCCTTTCTTCTTTTATTGTTCTGATCATAGTACTAGCTTTTGTATCTTCACTTGATTTTATGCCAGTACTAAGACTTGGTTTAAATTGGGAAATTTTACTACATTTATTTTATAAACTAGGAAAATAATTTAGTCAAATATTTTGTTAAAATAAAACTATTTCAATTAAACTACTAATTATGATTTATGTAATTATCACTATAATTTCTACTGTCTGCATAAAATATTCAAATGAACATATAATAGTGTTATATCAGTGGGTACAAAAAAATCATTTAAACTGAATTATCTTGTTAACACCAAGTAGATCAGTGCTGTGTTTGGTTGTAGAGTCACACAATGCCATACACCAATACCATTTTAAGCAATATAGCAGTTAAAGTGAAATATAGCCTGGCTCAGTGCTTGAGCGTACACCCCTGAACCAGAGGTCAGGGTTTGATTCCCAGTCAGGGTCAGAGCACATGCTCAGGTTTTGGGCTCAATCCCCAGTGCAGGAGGCAGCCAATCGATGATTCTCTCTCCTCATTGATGTTTCTATCTCTCTCTCCCTCTCCCTTTCTCTCTGAAATCAATAAAAAAAACTTTTTTAAAAAGTGAAATGTAGTCTTCCTAAAGTAATACATTTGTATTTAACGGGAAAACATTTTACACTGCTTCAATTTTTAAAAACAAATACAATCAATTAAAATTAATTAAAATTTCACATTCATTTCCTCAGTTGCACATGCCACATTCCAAATAGTCTTATGTGGCCAGTGGTTCTTGTATTAGATTAGGGCAGGCCAGGGGCTGATCACATTTAAATCTAGGGACCTCACGTCAGCACCTGTATGGATTCCCACTTTTCTTACTCTGCAGCAGCGTCCTCCTTGTCCAATTCCATAGCACCCGTGAATTCTAGGAGTATAGCAAAGAAAGTCTTGTATAATTTGTGGTCTCTGAAGGATATGATGAGTGTGCCGCAAGGGTTGGACAACTTCTTACTGTGCTAGGCCATGAGGACAAATCTTAGGGCTGGAGTTCTGACCCCAGAGACAGTCTGTGGTTTGAAAGATTGGGTCAGGGCCATGGCAAGGTCTGTAGGTCAACTGCAGCTCCTCCTCCTCTTCCCATAGGTTACTACTAACCAATGACCTCTGGAGCAATCTGACCCAGCCTTAGTTGAATGGGAATTCTGTCAGCAGAGATAATTTTCTCATGGCTGTGGAAGAAACTGGTTTCATTTTTGCACAATTAATGTGGGTGTTAGGGGAAAGCTGCCCCTTAGTTAAGTTGGCTACAAATGTTTTCAGAACCCCATCTGAGATTTTTTATCCAATTTCTGTCTAGGCGTGAATCTTCTTTTTTACTGAGAGTCAGATCCCCTTAGACAGGGCATGGCTCTGTTGCCACTGTGCTAACGCAGTTCAGCAAGGTGCTACACACTGCCTATTAAGAATTTGTTGGGAATTCCCCCACTGCATGCCGACAAGACTTTTTGGATGCCTACAAGTTCTGACTGGGGAAAAGTTCCCAAGTTTGGTGCTACTGCACCTCACTGGAAGCAGCCTCTGGGTGCCTGCCAGGCTCACGAAACTACCTGCAAGGGTGCTGCCAGCGTGCTGCTGGCCACTGGGCACCACGGGAACAAGCTTGCACAGACACTGGACAAGAAGCCCTTTCCTCCTGTACTCCCCCCTGCACTTAACAAAGCTTAGCCTGATGTCAGCTGGCAAAGGAGAGAGAGTCCCAGGTTCTAGCTCAGTATCACAAAGGAGGGCAGAGAAGGGTGGATTGGGCTGAGAGTCAATTCCACCATAACCACAGCCCACATAGTCTTTTCTTAATCCTCACCCAACGATATTTTTTTCCATTGATTTTTTTTTTTTTTTTAGAGAAAGCGGAGGGGAGGGAAGACTGGGGAAGGGGGCAGAGATAAAAAAAACCATCGATGTGAGAGAGCCACATTGATTGGTTGCCTCCTGCACGTGCCCTGACCAGGTCAGGATTGAGTAGGCCATGCTGATGTACATGCTGATGCTCTAACCACTGAGAAAAACCGGCCAGGGTAGCCATGCAGTCTTAAGTTAAAAACTCACAACTCTCTTTAGCTCTGGGACGTTTTCTTTCACTATTGCTTTATAATTTTTTCCTTTTCTTTTTTTCCACATTTCTGTGGTTTTTAGAAATTTTATTAGTCATATGTTAGGCTTCCTGCATTTTTCCTTTCTGTCTTTTATCTTTTCCTTAATTTTTCATCTCCTTGTCATTTTGGTTTGGGTTCTGGGAGATTTCCATAACTTTATCTTCGAACCTTTTTATTCAAGTTTTTCTTTGATAATTATATTTTTTACTATCATTAGCTCTTTTTTTGTTTCCAGATTGTATGTTTTTCTAAATATTCTGCATCTGTTCTTTTGTAGTTGCATGTTCTTATGATTATATTCATCTTCTTAAAGTGTGTCAAAATCTTTTATTTCCTGATGACTGATTTCTCTGTCCACTAATGTAATTTTACACATTTTGAAAAGTTATTTCCCTCCCCACCCCCCATTTTAGTGGGTCAGACTACCTGATTTTAAATCACAGCCCTGAAATAGACTAGCAGTGTGTACTGTACATTTATGTATGTATGTGTATATATACAGGGTGTCCCAAACAATGTATACACACTTTAACAGCTGAGAGCTCAATTTTGAAAATGAAATGTACGTTAATAAACACTGCCTTTATAATTAATTATTCACAGTGTGTGTATGTGTTTTTTGGGTACACTCTATATATTATATATGTGTAGATATGTAAGCTATACCCTTTTTTTTTTTAGAGAAAGCGGAGGGGAGGGACCTTTTAGCATCTTAATTTCTTCATCCTAAAACAAAGATGATAAGAGTACTTATTTCAGAAGTGTTAGGAGAGTAAATGATATAATTCATGAAAAATATGCAGCACAGTGGCTTTTACTATTATTATTTATAAATATACTACATTATTATTGACTGGTTATAATCTGTTTAATTACTATTTTAAAAGAATGTCTAATCTGTAAAATACTATTTCTTTGGTTCTTTACTACAACCATGGTTGCTGCCACTATTATTTCAACACTACCTTGAATATCTTTAAACAAACAGTCATTAGAAGAAATTATTTTAAGACAAAAGTAATTGCATTAGATTTGAAGACATTTAAAGTTTCCTTTCTTTGGAATTTTTCTTTCAAAAGCCTATACAAAAGTGGAAAGAACCATTTAAGGAATCTTTTATGCTTTCACCTAGATTTACCAACTGTTATTCATATACATTTTTTTTCTTGCTGAACCAAAGTTGAAAACACCATGAAATATGTCCCTAAATAAGTACTGCAGGCATTTCCTAAGAATAAGGACAGTTTCCTCATAACCACAATATTGTACCATCATCACACTGAAACAAAATAACATTGATTCAATTATATTATCTATTATACAGTTCCTTTTAAAATTTTCCAATTGTCTAAAATGCCTTCTATGCCCCTTTAACCCCATATCCAATTAGCATTCATGTATTTCTTTTGGTTTACTTCTTTAGTCTGTTCTAATCAAGGATAGAGCTCTTGCCATTATTTGAATTTTTATGAAACTGTCCTTTTTTCAGACTCTGGACTAGTGGTCAGGACGAATACCTCATATTCTGGGTTTGCTTCACTGGGTCCTAATGACTTGATTCAAGGTGAACCCTTTTGTCCAGAAGGGCTGCTGTGCACTTCTTGTGTGATCACATCAGGAGGCAGGGGTAATGAGGTTATCCTACTTTGAGTAGCTCAAAGTGTGATCACTTAGGTGCAAATCATAAGATCTCTCCATTTTTAAAGGAGCAATATTAGCTTTAGATTTACATTGTTCTTCCGTTACTGCATGGAGCCTGGTTAATTTTGGGGAGAGGGTACTTAGATATCAAAATCTGGGTGTCATGTATGCTCTGTTGATGGGTATCTTTGTTTCTAGGCCTTTTCTGGGTGAAAAAAGTTTTCAGTTCATACTAATTCTCTCCCATCCAAATCCACTTTCACAGGGTTCTTCCTCACTTTTCTCTAATTCCACATTTTATCTTCCTTTTCCCACATTGAAAACTTGGTTCTCAAGAGGAGGTGTAGATTTAGACATTTGCTTTATGCTGCCTACAGTACACATATGAGTACCTGAATCCAACACCAGTGGCACCACCAGCAGCAGGCTGCCAAGTAAGGGGCACAATTTCCTGCAGCTCTTTTCAGTCACTAGAAGATGTGCTACTCAGTGTATACAATGAAATCACTCTGGTCCAAAGTTACTGAGTTTATTTTCTCTGTTCATTCTTAGATATTAAACTCTTATTAAGCAAATATGGGGCTATTCTCTTTTATTTATTTACTAGTGGCCTAGTGCATGGATTTGTGCACATTAAAAGGGAATTAATTAGAGGAAATATTTTAATATTGCTATTTGCCCTTTCTCTATAAATAGAAGTGTCAGAGATGAAAGGAAATTAGTAAAACGTATATGAAAATCTCCTGTCAGAGTCTGGGGCGTGCTGTGGGACCCAGAGTCAAGTCCCCGCCCACTCGTGTGTGCCTCGAAATCATGCGAGACCCAGACCTGGCTGGCCCCACTCCTGTCAAGCCGCAGGGCAGGGGGTGCAGCCTCAGGTCCCCCATCAAGCCCCGCCAGGCAGGGGTTGCAGCCTCAGCTCCCTCGTCAAGCCCCATTGGGTGGGGGGGGGGGAGGGGGCGGGGCTCAGCCTCAGGTCCTCAGTCAAGCCCCGCTGGGCGGGGGACACGAACTCCAGTTAATATGCAAATGGTCATCATGCCTGGCATGAGGGCGTGAGGGCGTGATGACCATTTGCATATTAACTCTTTATTATATAGGATTATGTTGCTTGTAATGCTTCATATGTTTCCAGGATAAATCATACTTTAAGATTCTGGAAAGTTTTATTAGCCAATACTTTTACCCATTTTCTCAACTGAGGCAGACCATGTATGAATCAAACATTGGTTAGTTACTACTGCAACAGTTTCTAGAAGCAGAGAGAAAGCAATGTCTATAACATTAATAAAATTAATAAATTCTGAGTTCTCATTTAAACTTCTATGTGTATTATTTAGCCAACAAATACAGCCTTAGACAATTCAGAGCTGATCAAAGATAAGTTATATTCTTTAAAGGTTGGTGTGATAAATTTCTGTGTCTCTTTTATTTCTATTTTAAAATTAGAGTTGAAATAATTCCAATAGATATTTCTAATCCTAATCCTATCTTCTATACCAAAGAAAGGGTAGTATGCTAATTAGACCAGACGTATTCCGTACGACCTTCTGGACGTCCTTCCTGACATCCTTCCTGACAAAGTTGGGCCCGGGCAACAGAGAAAAGCCGCCCGCCCCACAGTCCCGGGTGCCAGCACCTACGGCTATGGCCCAGGAGATGGAGAAAAGCTGCTCGCCATGCGGTCCTGGGCGCCTGCGGCTGCGGTCCGGGAGGAGAAAAGCCACCTGCCCCACGGTCCCTGGTGCCAGTGCCTGCGGCTGTAGCCCGTAAGAAAGAAAAGCCGCCTGCCCTGCAGTCCTGGGTGCCAGTGCCACCAGCCCGGGAGAAGGAGAAGAGCCGCCCACCCCTCGGTCCCGGCTGCCAGCATCAGCGGCCCCGCAGATGGAGAAAAGCTGCCTGCCCCGTGGTCCCGAGCGCCTGAGGCTGGCCCAGGCAAAGCCATCTGCCCATTGTCCCCTGTGGCTGTAGCCTGCTCGGGTGAAGCCGGCCTCAGTCCTGGGTGCCTGTGGCTGGCCAGAAGGGAGAAGGCCTTGTCCTGGGTGTTTGCGGCTGGCCAGAGGAGAGAATCCTGGGTCCCGGGTGCAGAGCCGAGGCAGAGGTGGTTAGGGGCGATCAGGCAGAGGGGTTAGGAGCAATCAATCAGGCAGGCAGGTGAGTGGTTAGGAGCCAGCAGTCCTGAATTGCTAGAGGCATGTCCGACTGCCAGCTTAAGCCCAATCCCTGTGGACATCCCCCGAGGGGTCCCGGATTGGAGAGGTTGCAGGCCAGGCTGAGAGACACTCCCCCTTCCCCCGCATGAATTTCGTGCACCAGGCCTCTAGTCCTATATAATAAAAGCCCTGTGACTGAATGGTGGAACAACCAGAATGACTGGTCGACCAGTCACTATGATGCGCACTCAACGCAGGAGCTACCCCCTGGTGGTCAGTGTGCTCACACAGTGGGAGCACTGCTCGGCTGACTGGGAGGAGCGGCACTCCCACAGCAGGAACAGCTGCTCAGAGGGCAGGTCCACAGCTGCTCAGCTGACCGGGATGAGCGGCACTCCCACAGTGGGCCGATCCCTGCAGCCCCCCCCCCCCCCCCCCAGTGCATGAATCCCATGCACCGGGCCTCTAGTATATAATAATGTCCAAGAACTAAATTAACACTATAATATTAAAAAAATACCTTTATAATAGAACAGAAACAAAATAAAGATTTCCACTTATATCTTGAATAGGTTATTACCTGAATGGGAGAGTCTTGGTCTGAAATGGAACTAGAGCTCTAGCTTTTGCAAAGAGAAAAGGCGCATAGAACTTATTAGGTTAAACTTAGAAGTTTGCATATTTGGGTATGAAAATTTGTAATTATTCTTTCTTGAACTAGACTCTTGATCAAATAACTTGGAATAAAACAAGCATACCTTACAAGTTGCCTGTTGGCACTGTAACAAATTGCCACTGACTTAATGGCTTAAACAACACAAATTTATTCAATTACAGTTCTAGAGGTCAGAAATCCAAAATGAGTCTTATGGGCTAAAATCAAGATGCCAGCAGGGCTGGTTCCTCTGGCAGCTCCAAGGAAGAATGTTTCCTTGGCCTTTTTCAGCATCTAGTGTCCATGTGCATTCCTTGGCTTGTGGCCCCTTCCTCCATTTTCAAAGCACATCACTCTAGTCCCTGTTTCTAGCCTCATGGCACAACTTCCTTTGTAGTTAATCTCCCTTTGGTTCCTTCATTTAAGGACACTGGGGATTATGTTAGGCCCGTTCAGAAATTCCCCATGGCAAGATCCTTAAGTTCGTTATATCTGCAAAGTCTTTGCCTTATTAGGCAACATTTACAGGCTCCAGAGATTAGGACATGAATGTTGAGGAGGGCATTATTCAGCCTACCACACAGGACTATTTATGCAGCCTACATTACCTTTGGCAGTACTGTAAATTTTTGGGAAAGCTGCAAATTAAAGGAGAAAATTCCCCCTCCCCCCCAATTTTTCCAAGGATAAAAAACTAACACTTCATGGTTTATACTATATGTAGTCAGAAAACTAATTGTGAAGCTCTCATTCCTAGTCTCCTTACATTTCAAAAGATAAGAATTTCTTAAAAATTGGCACCACATTTAAATGGTCTAAACCAGCCGTGGGCAAACTACGGCCCGCGGGCCGGATCCGGCCCGTATGAAATGAATAAAACTAAAAAAAAAAAAAAAAAAAAAGACCGTACCCTTTTATGTAATGATGTTTACTTTGAATTTCACACAAACACTCCATCCATGCTTTTGTTCCGGCCCTCCGGTCCAGTTTAAGAACCCATTGTGGCCCTCGAGTCAAAAAGTTTGCCCACCTCTGGTCTAAACAGATTCATTGCAAGCATTGACAGTGTCCCCATTAGTGGCTGCTACGCCCATTTTATGTAAGTAAAAGTAGGGAGAAAGATGAACCTCTCAGCCTGCCTGCATCTTCTGTGCCTGTGGGTGATTATTTGCTCTCAGGGATTTCCTCTGTGGTAGCTTCTCGGACTCCTCCACCTTTGATCATGGTGAAGGGATTGACCACCCTGGCCTTTGTAGCTTCATGATGGCGTTCATTTGTTCATGCACCCATTCTCTGTGCAAGGCACTGTGCTAGGTGTAACGGGGTGCAGAGAATAGGCCTGGCCCTGTCCTTATGAAGTTTTCAGTCTAGAAAGAGAGACAGACATGGACACTGAACCAAGAAATCCATTATTACAAATGTGTTTGTGCCACACAGTGTGCTGTGAGGAAAATGGGGTTGGGACGGGGCTGCTTTACACTAAGTGGTCAGGGAAGCCTGCTAGAGGAGGTGCCACTAACGTTGAACTCTGAAGTTTGAGGAGTAGCTGGGCCCATGAAGAGTATTGATGGCAGCACCAGGTGTGTGTGCAAGAGCCCGTGGGTATTTACACTCACAGCACTCGGAACTGCAGTGCACCTTGTTGTTCAGACGTCCTCTTTTCTCTGTTTGCTGCACATTTCTGAGACAGAGGTGATGCATTTGTCACTGTCCCTCCAACGCTGAGCATGTTTTGTGAATGAATGGGTAAACCCCCAGAGTAACATTATTATCAAGTATTGATTCTTTTATCCTGGCTTTCTCATTTGGAGAGTTTGGGTTTTAGGACCTCCTTTCCCATATTCCCTCAAATGAAAGTGAATAATAGTTAATTTTTCAGTTTCATTAGTAAATAATTTTCTTATAGATAAAGAGTACATTTGGGGAAAATGATCAGTAATCTGAGAAATTAAATTTTAGATGGAATTTGGTGAATAACTGAGAAATTAATCTATATGAGGACCTGTTAGATACTTTGGAGATTTAAAAAAAGAGTATGAGAAAATATTGTAAAACAATGTATTTTATGTTACAGTTTAGTGCATGCTCAGCTTACTAAGTGAACACAAACGTAAAATACTAGGGATTTAGGGAGTGGCACGAGTTCTGTGGACTTGAAAAACTTACCAGGAAATCACAAATTTGGCTGAGGAAGAAGTGATTGCAATTTGGAGGTGGCAGGCTGGGGAGCTTAGCCCTTGGAAGCAGAAAATATCTGTGACCATCGACATTAATAAATGTTTTAGTTTGGGCTGCTATAATAGAATAACACAGACTGGGTGGCTTAAATAACAAACACTGATTTCTCAGTTTTAGAGGCTGGAAAGTCCGAGATCAAGGTTGGCACATATGATGTCTGGTGAGGACCCACTTCCTGGTTCGACAATGGCTATCTTCTCACCATGTCTTCACGTGGTGGAAAGTGGAGGGAGCTCTCTGGGGTCTGTTTTATAAGGGCACTGATCCCATTCATGAAAGCTCCACTCGTGACCTAATCACTTCCCAAGGGCCCCACTTCCAAATACCATCACACTGGGAGGTAGGTTTCAATATACGGCTCCGCCTTTATCCCCAACTGGATCATTTCTCAGGGCTGCTGAGGAATTCCCTATGGGGTGGGAAGCGCCCCATATTTCAGGGCATTCTTACCTGCAGGCAGGTCCAGGGAATCCCCACTGATGCCTCTCTTCACCCTTTGAGGCCACTGATGACTTGTCCCTTCACTTAGCAGGGGTCTCCTGGCTAGAGCCCTGTCCACCCTTCTGGCTCCATGGTGGGGTCTTTGTGTGGAGTCCGGCGCCCTAGCGGCTGCCTGCGTGCATTTGGAGAACTGTCTGACAGAGGGCCTGGTTCTGTCCTCTTGTCCTATTCTCGCTTCAGTTGTCATGAATGAGCAGCATATGAGTGGAGAAAAGGAATGCGTTTGGGGTGGAAGATGTGATTTTCGAGATAGGGGTTTCTGACACAGGTGGCAGAGATGACTGGAGGGGTGACAGTTCTTTATCAGCACAACCAGCCTGTGAAGGGAAGTGCAGATGTGCTCAGTATCTGATGTTTGATCCTGAATTGACCCAAGTTATCTCCAAATGCAGTGTTAGGAGGGAATCTTAAATAACTGAACCCAGAGGAGTTTTTAAATACTCATGAAAACTGTGAAAATGGGGGAAGAATCATGGATCTGTTTTAAAGTTAGAATGTTTTCTCTTTATAAAAACTAATTTTTTCCTTTCCCTGTAGTAAAAATAGATGTCTAGGTTATTTCACATTACCTCTAAGCCTACATTGGGCCCTCTTGCATTTTCGGAGCATCTGATTGTGATCCTAATATTCAAAATTTTTGTTTGTTTGTTTTTTGCAGCAAAGTGAAAGGAAATACAATTTATCCACTTAATGAATATTTATTTGTTAGGCAGCCTGTCCAGTTCCATTAGAATCCAGGCCAGTAATAGAGATCAGTAAGACTCCATCGCTGCTCACCTGGAGTTTGTGGCACACCAGAGGAGGCAGACAGGCCGAAAACAAGGTGTAAGTGGTGAGTCCTAAATTGGAGGTTTGTATCAGGAACAGGAGCAGCCCAGGGCAGGTGCATGAGGAGGTGACATGTCAGATGAGCAGATTGTCCACAGACAGCATGTTTGAAAATCATGAAAGGGCAAAGGTCTGTGAACTGTGTCCGTTTAGGGATTTTCTTTCTTTCTTTCTTTCTTTCTTTCTTTCTTTCTTTCTTTCTTTCTTTCTTTCTTTCTTTCTTTCTTTCTTTCATTTATTTATTTTTGAACATATTTTATTGATTTTTTTACAGAGAGGAAGGGAGAGGGATAGAGAGTTAGAAACATCGATGAGAGAGACACATCGATCAGCTGCCTCCTGCACACTCCCCTTTGGGGATGTGCCTGCAACCAAGGTACATGCCCTTGACCGGAATCGAACCTGGGACCCTTCAGTCCACAGGCCAATGCTCTATCCACTGAGCCAAACCGGTTAGGGCTAGGGATTTACTTTGTCACCCTAATACATTTGAGCTGATGCCTGTTAAGGTTGCCTTGCTTATGAAATGGAGTAACTTTCTTGATTAGTCCTACCACATCTTATAAACATTGGTCTTCCTTCAATGGATGGCTTTGTGTCAGGTTCCCAGGACATATAAATGCTGCTAGAAGATGTCTAGTTGTGCTGTTGGCTGTGAAGTCTTTTCTTTCAGTAGCTTTCCTTATTTTGAGGGACCATTTATCAAAAAAGTCATACTTAGGAAAAAACACACCCAAAAAGTAGTACCTACTCCATTCCTTCTAGGAATCTTTAGAAGGTTTTATCCTGGGATAGTTCATTCTGAAACACCTTTGCTTACTGTTTTTTAAGATGCCACCTTGTCCTGTCTGACATCATATAATTCTTTAAAAAATCTTTTATGTAATCTTTCAAATTTATTAGAATTTCACGATATATTAAAAGATAACTTGGAGCCTTGTAATTAAACCATTTACTTATAAGATTTCAAATATCAAGTTAGAAAACTTTTCTGCAAAATGTATGTGACCATTTTAGGAATATATTTGTGACAAATTATTTCCTGGCCGAATGAGAAATCTTTTTATAGGAGGTGATAACTAGATATATTATTAGATATAATTTTTTTTTTAAAAAAAGAAACTATTTCAGTTTTTTGAAACTGGAATATTCACTTAATGAAATTAAGGGGGCTACACATCTCCCCTCCCCAACTCCAGATAGCTGAAGCATTTCTTGACCGAGGACCTAGGAAAATCCAAGGGTGAAGCTGGCTTTCTTGGGGACTCAGGTGCCTCTGCATATTGGTCTCATGTTCTCTTGTAATGAATGGGTCTGAAATATGGCTGCTGGCAGTTCTTATAGCTTCAACCCAAAAAGAAAGAAGAGAGACCCTACCCTCTTTTTTCTAGAGTTGCTAAATCAAGTCTTAAGACTTGGTCACATGGCCATTGCTGTGGATAGAGGACTGGGTGAGGCATGATGCTGGGGAGAGAGGAAGAGTTCCCACATGAAAAAAGGGTACAGAGCAGACAAAATCCACATGAGATGTGTCATTAGGGGCGGCCTATGTTTGGGCTGCTGCAGGGATGGGTATGGAGAAGAGAAACATGGCAACAGTGGCGGTATCTACTGCTTTTCTTCTTCCTATTGGTAATAGGCAAGCCTTGAGGTTATGGGCTAAAGTACAATGCTCCTCAGTCTGGTTTTACTTAAGTACCCAAATAGCCAGGGATATGAACTCATGATGGAAGGTGGAGGGAAGCAGTCAAATATTGTCTCAGATAAATAATGGAAATAGTACGATTTCTTCACTGTTTTAGAAATGATGGGAGGCAATTCACTTGGAGTGTTGTGCCCAGAATTATTCTTGTGACATTTTCAGGTTCCTGTTGGTAGAAAGATTTTGCAAATGTGTCATCTTTGTGAAAGGGCATCTCTGGCATCATGTGGTGGGTTAGAGCATTTATAGGTAAATACTTATCAGTGGGCTTTCTCAATGAAGAACATACCTGATGATGTTTTTTCTACCATAAGTTTTCATCAAATATAAACAAAATCCGAGTCTCAGGGGTCCCTCAAGCTCTGTCTTCATTCAGCTTTCAAACTACCTTTTTACTGGTATTTCAGTAGTTTTATCTTACACAGTAAACAACCTGTCTTGGCAAAATATCTCCTAAAGAAGCTTGCATGTTGAATCGCTCTTTATTTCAGGTGAATTTATTTACTCCAGCTGTGCCTTTGTTTTTTTTACCTTTTGAAGAAAAATAGCAATGCCATCTGAGTTTGGAAACCTCCCTTCTGTCATTTTTAATTGGTAAGCCAGGGCCCATTACTGTAGAGTAAGCCTTTAAAATCACTTTCCAGTTCCTGCCAGGCCAGCGTGGTTCAGTGGTTGAGTGTCCATCCAGGAACCAGGAGGTCACAGCTCCATTCCTGGTCAGGGCACATGACCGGGTTGCAGCTTGATCCCCAGTAGGTGGCATGCAGGAGACAGCCAATCAATGATTCTCTCTCATCATTGATGTTTCTATCTCTCTCTCCTGGTTCCTTCCTCTCTCTGAAATGAAAAATAAATAAATAATAAAAAAATAATAATTTCCAGTTCCTTATAAATTTATCAGAAGGGAGGGTTGGCCACATAGAGCCCAGCGGAAATCGGGCAGTTGGTGTTTTCCAAGAGCCACATGGGCCTGCGGGTGCCCTCAGGTGCCCCTGAGGCCTAGGCCCGAGCCCCTTCCACTTTTGCCTGGGTATTTGGCCCCATCTGGCTTCACATCTAATGCCCTTCCTTCTCCTCTGTTTCTCTCACTAAAAGATTTAGCAAATCTTGCTGAAAAAAATATCTTTAACAGTTTGGCTTCAACATGTTCTCAGCTATCATTAAAAATACGTTGACTGCCCTGTAGTTATTCAATTATTAAAATCCATTCTTTTACCCTGGCTGGTTTGGCTCAGTGGATAGAGCATCAG
Source organism: Myotis daubentonii (assembly GCF_963259705.1). Classification (NCBI taxonomy): domain Eukaryota; kingdom Metazoa; phylum Chordata; class Mammalia; order Chiroptera; family Vespertilionidae; genus Myotis; species Myotis daubentonii. The sequence continues at coordinate 99,054,748 of NC_081840.1, forward strand.
TCTGAAGACTGAAGGGTCCTGGGTTCGATTCCGGTCAAGGGCACATGCCTGGGTTTCTGGCCTGATCCCCAGTGGGGGATGTGCAGGAGGCAGCCAATTAGTGATTCTCATTATTGATGTTTCTTTCTCTGTCTCCCTCTCCCTTCCTCTCTGAAATCAATAAAAAAATAAATAAAAACAACATTACCTTTAAAAATAAATAAATACATAAATAAGTAAAAAATCAATGAGTGAGTTGGTTAAAAAATAATCCATTCTTTTATTCAGCTATCAGATAAACCCAGGGCTGAGTTAAATCCAGCCACTGACCAGTTGTTCAGCTCTGTCTTTTGAGCACATTAAAATACATAGTTTTCCAGTGTTATTTGATGAGGGTGCTTTTTCAGCTGGGCTATCTCCTATTGCTTAAACCGGTGTCGCCTCGTTGGGCACAGAGCCTCACCACCTTGTCCACCTGTTATGACAGTTTTTTCATCCATCTTGATTCTGCACTGGAGCTTGAAGAAACTTCAAGCAATTTATTTGTATGCATATGTTTCCCATTGTCTATACATGTAGTCATCTTTTTAAAATTACTAAATACAGGATTTATTTCCTTTCAAAATTGCCCCCCTCTTTTGGAGTGCGATGTCTCATGCAGGAGGCTTTTCTCATGGGAGATATCAGGGTTATTCACCCTCTGAAATTACCAATGAGTATTTTAAAGCAGAGGGCAGTCCATTCTGCATAATTAGGTTGGCCACTGCTTGTGGCTGATGCCTCCCTGGGTTTGCACTGGTGCATCCCCATTCCAGTCTGTCTTTTTTTTTTTTTTGCATGCAAGGAGACTTTATATTTTGCAGGGTATTAATCTTTGCCTATTTTTTTTATTGTCTAAAGTTTTACATATGTCTCCTTTTCCCCCAATTGATTCTGACCCCCGACCCCCCAGCCATTCCCACCCCAGGCAAGCCCCCACTGCCCCAGTGTCTGTGTCCATTGGTTATGCTAATATGCATGCATACAAGTCCTTTGGTTGCTCTCTAACCCCTCCCTCTCCCCTACCATTTGTCTCTGAATTTATTCTTGTTCATCAAATTATGTTGATCATTAAATCCCACATATGAGTGAGATCATGTGATATTTATCTTTCTCCGACTGGCTTATTTCGCTTAGCATAATGCTCTCCAGTTCCATCCATGCTGTTGGAAATGGTAAAAGTTCCTTCTTTTTTATAGCGGCATAGTATTCCATTGTGTCGATCCACAGTTTTTTAATCCATTCATCTGCTGAAGGGCACTTAGGCTGCTTCCAAATTTTAGTTATTGTAAATTGTGCTTCTATGAACATAGGGGTGCATATATCCTTTCTGATTTGTGTTTCTGATTTCTTGGGATATAGTCCTAGAAGTGGGATTATTGGGTCAAATGGGAGTTCCAATAAACAAATGGACTACATCAAAATAAAAAGCTTCTGCACAGCAAAAGAAACCATCAACAAAACAACAAGAAAGCCCACTGCATGGGAGAACATATTTGCCAATGATATTTCCGATAAGGGTTTAATCTCCAAAATTTACAGAGAACTCATACAACTTAACAAAAGGAAGATAAACGATCCAATCAAAAAATGGGCAAAGGATCTAAATAGACACTTTTCAAAAGAGGACATACAGAAGGCCCAGAGACATATGAAAACATGCTCAAAGTTACTAATCATCTGAGAGATGAAAATCATAACAACAATGAGGTACCATCTCACACCTGTCAGAATGGCTATCATCAACAAATCAACAAAGGACAAGTGCTGGTGAGGATGTGGAGAAAAAGGAACCCTCCTACACTACTAGTGGGAATGCAGACTGGTGCAGCCACTGTGGAGAACAGTATGGAGTTTCCTCAAAAAGTTAAAAATGGAACTCCCATTTGACCCAGTAATCCAGTCTGTCTTTACTTGACCTCTAGCAGAAATTGTTCTCTAAGCTGCGGGAGCCCTGATTCTCCAGTTTCCCCATTTCTGCCCCCCAAACACCATGAGTTGTTGTGTGCAGAAGAGCCTGACTCCAGAGATTTCTCAGTCCCCTCTCTTTCTTTAGCCACCTTTCCTTCTAAATTCAGTTACTCCAAACCCCCAGTTTCCTTGTAATTCTGTCCCTCAGGTTTAGTTCATATTGATTACTGTGTCAGTCTCTCTCCTTGATATTTCCCCACAAATTCTGAATCCTTTAGTTTTCCTTTCCCCTTTTTGTTATGTTAAGAGAGCCTTAAATTATATTTGAGGAAACATGATGCAACCATAACTATATTAACCATAACCACAGTGGTAACTGTTTTAATTTTGTTATTCTCATTCCTGTCTACTCAGGTATATATCCTCCTACTGGGGTGCACTGGTCACCCATCACAATTCTCAGGGGTCTCTCTATGGGTTGGGGGAGATGGTAGTCTTTCAGGAACCTTACTGGCCTCTGACTCATCATAGACTCTGGAAGCTGCAATTACAATTGCATGATATATGTCTGTCTCAGTCAGTCTGTGGCTTCAGGCAAAATGCTCCACCTCTTAAGAGTGCCTCTAAAATGGGGATAATATTTAATGATGAGTGAAGATTTGATTAATGTTGGTAACAGACTTGCACAGGCCAAGCACATATATTTCCATACTTGTTTTAGTAGCAGCTTTTCTTGCCTTTAAAGGCATCATATTTAGAAAGAATGTGATTATTTCTACAGAGGGAGAAAGATCTGGAGTTCACAGATGTGTTGTGTTTGTCCAGTAGTGATAAAGCAGTTTGATTCTAGATGAGTGGTTCTCAACCTTGGCTGCACATTAAAATCACCTGGGAATCTTTTTCAAATCCTGATTTCTGAGCCTCATCCTCTGGAAATTCTGTTTCTTTGTTACTAATGTTGTGGCCCCACCCCATAACAAAGAAACAGAATTTCTGGAGGATGAGGCCCAGAAATCAGGATTTTAAAAAGATTCCCAGGTGATTCTAATGTGCAGCCAAGGTTGCGAACCACTGTTCTAGATGATAGTAAGATCTGGAATGACACTCTCATCTCTCTGTGCTGCTGTATGACACCATTTCTGCCTCTTCCCAGGCCTCTTTTTTCTTTCACTTCTCCGTATAGCTATAGGAAAATACTGTCTTTTTAGTAAGAAATTCAGCATTTTTATTTGAAGAACCAGCCAATGAAAATGCATTTGGTGATGTCTTCATAACTGAAATCTTCATTGCTATGAATGTGTGTGTTGGCGGGGAGGAAAATCTTCTAGAATGGTTTTTGTTTCCTCCCTGCCTTTCCTGCCCTACCCCACCCCCAAATAAATACACAAAACAGAAGTCATATGTGGACTCTGGAACTGCCCCAGCTGGTTTGAATCCTGGCTTGGCTGTGACACCTGGACACGTTGCTTCACAGTTCTGTCTCTCAGTTTCCTGATTTGTAACATGAGGATGAGCACAATTCCTACCCCAGAGAATTGTTATGAATTTTAAATCAGTTAACACATGGAAAACACTTAGAGTGCTTGACACTATGTCAGTGTTAGTGACCATTAAACCAAAATCATATGAATCATACCTATTCTGGAGTAACTGTGAAGAAAAAAGGATTTTAGAAGGCTGCATTCTGAAGTCTTACTTTTTCCTCATTTTTGCAGTAAAAACAAATTCTTAGTAACAATTTTGGATGGAAAGGATCAGTTTTAATTAGAGAAAATGTCTAATATGGGTTCCTCCAACTTTCAGAGAAGGTAGAATGTTTTTCTAGTCTCTATGTAGCAGGAGAAAGAATAACCACCTGAGCATTGTCATGCCAGGCACTGTGATGCATGCTTGATACTTAAAGTTGTAAGAATCTTATGAGTGTGTTCCTGTACCCATTTTACAGAAGAACAAAGAGGTTCGGACAGATGAGAAATCTTGCCCATGTTTGGAAGTGGCTGTACTTTATTTGACCCTGAGTTGCCGTCCTCCCCCGCTTGGACACCCTGCTTATGTTGAGGGAATACTCTGCCTCCCTGGTGGCTAGAAGGTTGCTGAGCACAGCAGAGGAGAGTTAGTTTGGTTTATTATCATTTTAATCACGGTATCTCTTATTGATAAGTCTAGTAAATGCATTTCCTTTCAAAGGCAGTTTTAATGTTGAAAGACATCTGCTTCTAAGTCAGTTGTCCACAAATAAGGAGTCAATTCATGGTTTCTTGTTTCTTATGTTTGATCAACCTTCCCTGCACAAAACCCTCCTTTTACATCTGTAAACAACCCAAGGAACTTACCTGAGTGAGCTAGAGTAGGGCCTAAAATTTCCAGTTGCTCACTAATTCCATTCAGGAAGGACCCTAGCAGAGGCCTGTCCTAATTTGCTTGGCAGGAGTCTCAAGTATGAGAAGATGACCTTGAGCAGCACCTTCTTGTTCTTAGACCACAGTGGTGACATAATTTAGTGTCTACAAGTAGAGCATGGCAGGTATTCTACCTCTTTGTTCTCTGTCCTCCAGTAACTGTGGTTGGGGTTTTGTTGTCCTTCCTGGAAGGAACTGTCAGTCACATCTTAATCCCAAGCCACATGTTTACACTCATCTGAGCAATAAGCAAATTTAACAAGCAAGATTGAGACAGTAGTCTTGGTCTTGACTTTAGAGGCAGGATTTAGTAAAGGAACTGAATCATACATTATTTATTATTATGGTCACAGAAGCTGGAAAGTCCCCAATAAGTAAATCTTTAAAATTGTTTATTATACCACATACTTTAAGTTGTTTATTATTGATTATTTAGACTCCTAATAGTGTACATATTTAGAAAGTAAAGGCAAAAGAATGTTGCAATTTTATTCAGTGGAAAAAATATTTTTTTAGTGTCCTCATTCTTGTAGAAGAAAATGTTCCACTGAATAATTGATGCCTCTAAAATGAAGCCTTGTGTTTTTATGATACTAGAATACCTTTATTATCTAAATAAATGTTAGATATTCCTGGATATTAACTATTTTGTGTAATAAACATTTTGATCATAGGAAAACTCAGACAACTAAATTGTTCTCAGGTGAAGTTCAGATCATGAATTATGCAGAACCACAGATAATTGCAGATGGTAGAATTAATCACGATATGCAAATAAGCAACTATTAAGAACTTTATGAAGATTTTTCCATGTTTTTTTGTTCAAATAAAATAGGATGTAAAACTGGATATTTAACTTTAATTCAGGATGATATAAATACATTATTACAATTTCACACTTTTTAAAAGAATTGAAACAAATGTAGTCAATTATGATTTTGTAATCTTTCTTTTTATTTAGTGTAAAATAAAATAAGTGCATTATTTTTTATGACAAAGGGGCAAAATAAAAACACCGTGTCTCCTAGTATTTCATATTATGGATTTGAAGTTCCTCCTTCTAAAATGTATACTTGGCTTGAAATGTTACAAATATTGCCCATATTACTGTTTTATACTTAAAAAATTTATAAAGATTCTACTTCATGTATTGTTAGCTGAGGATAATTAGAACCAGGAAAAGACCACTTAAAGTGAATCCACTTAAAGGAGACCAAAATTTCATAATACAATGAAAAAAAGCTTTGGGACTTTATCTTGCAAAAAACCTAAGAATATTATGAAAATATATTTATTTTAGTTTATATTTAACAAAATTTAGATGATCATTTTGATTATGACTCTCTTAGAATGAGCAATGCAAAAATAAAATGTTGATAGTTTCTAGAGGAATAATTTTTGGAAAAAATTGTAATGATCGTACATGTGATACTTTTAAAAACTTTATGTACTTATTATTTTATTAATAATACATTTATTTTTAATTATAGCAGTTTAAAGTATTTTTTTTCAATTATATTTGCCATACAATAAGTTTTAGGTGTAGAGCATAGTGAATAAACATTTATATATCTTGAGGAGTGATCACCTGGTAAGTCTAGTGTGCATCTGGCACATAATTATTACAATATTATTGATTATATTTCCTATTTTGTACTTTATATCCCATGACTATTTTTATAACTGGGAATTTGCACTCCTTTTTTTTAATTAAAAATTTTTAATGTTGACATAATTACAGGTTGCCCCCTTTTCCCCACCGTTTGCCCACCTCCACCCTCCACCCCCCTCCCTTGACCTTCATCAAACTTGTTCATGTCCATGGGGTTTGCAGATAAGTTCTTTAGCGAACCCCTTCCTCTTCCTCAGCCAGTCATCCCCAACCTTCTCCTCTCAGGCACCAGCCAGTTTGTATCCATACTTCCAGTTCCATTTTGTTCATCAGTTTATTTTGTTCATTAAATTCCACATATTAGTGAGATTATATGGCATTTGTCAGCTTATTTTGTTTATTAGATGCCACATTATTAGTGAGATTATATGGCATTTTTCTTTCACTGACTGGCTTATTTCACTTAGCATAATACCCTCCAGGTCCATCCCACCAGCCATGCCCACCAGCCAATCAGAGCGACTGTATGCAAATTAACCCAACCAAGATGGCGGCCGGCAGCCACGGAGCTGGAGCAAGCAGGAGGCTTGGTTGCTCCAATGACGGAGGAAGCCAAGCTTCCCGTCTGCCGCAGCCGGCTCTGAGCTACACTCAGAGCAACAAAGTTTCAATTATAGAAGATAAATAAACCCCAGATACCTGCTTTCAGCTGGCTGTGGCCACGGAGCTGGAGCAAGTAGGAGGCTGGGTTGCCCCTGGTGATGGAGGAAGCCAAGCTTCCCTCCTGCCCGCCCTGGCCAGCTCTGAGCTCCTCTCAAGGCTACAAAGCTTCAATTATATAAGGTAAATAAATCCCATAATAATAATAATAAAAAAAAAAACAGAAGAAAAAAAGAGAGGCTGGGAGCTTCCATTGCCAGGGGGGCTTGGCCAGCCTGAAAACGGCCTTCAGCCCCTCACCCAGACTGTACAGGCACCCCAGTGGGGACCCCTCCACCCTAAAGGGGGTGTGGCCAGCCTGCAAACAGCCATCAGCCCTTCACCCAGGCTGGCCAAACCTCCATGGGGTGAGGGTCCTCACTCGGGGGGGCTTGACCAGCCTGCAAACAGCCATCAGCCCCTCACCCAGGCTGGGCAGGCACCCCAGTGGAGACCCCCACCCTGAAGGGGGTGTGACCAGCCTGAAAACAGCCATCAGCCCCTCACCCAGGCTGGCCAGGCACCCAAGCGGGACCCCCACCCTGATCCGGGACACTCTTCAGGGCAAACCAGCCGGCCCCCACCCGTGCACCAGGCCTCTATCCTATATAATATAAGGGTAATATGCAAACTGACCCTAACAGCAGAACGACTGGGAATGACTGGTTACTATGACACACACTGACCACCAGGGGGCAGAAACTCAATGCAGGAGCTTCCCCCTTGTGGTCAGTGTGCTCCCACAGGGGGAGCTCTGCTCAGCCACAAGCCAGGCTGATGGCTGCCAGCACAGCAGTGGTGGTGGGAGCCTCTCCCGCCTCCTCAGCAGCACTAAGGATGTCCGACTGCAGTTTAGGCCTGCTCCCCGCTGGCAAGTGGACATCCCCCAGGGGTTGCTGGGCTGCCAGAGGGATGTCTGACTGCCAGCTTGGGCCCGATCCCCCAGGGAGCGGGCCTAAGCCAGCAGGTGGACATCCTCTGAGGGGTCCCAGACTGCAAGAGGGAATAGGCCAGGCTGAGGGCCCCCCCTGAGTGCACAAATGTTTGTGCACCATGCCTCTAGTTATAAAAAATGCTACTATAGACAAAGGGGCTCATATATTCTTCCTGATTGGTGTTTCGGGATTCTTAGGATATGTTCCCAGAAGTGGGATAGCAGGGTCAAATGGTAGTTCCAGTTTTAATTTTTTGAGGAAACTCCATACTGTTTTCCACAGTGGCTGCATCAGTCTGCATTCCCATCAACAGTACACAAGGATTGTCTTTTCTCCACATCCTTGCCAGCACTATTTATTTGTGATATATTGATAGTAGCCATTCTGACAGGTGTGTGGTGATACCTCATTGTAGTTTTTATTTGCATTTCTCTGATAATTAGTGACCTTAAGCATTTTTTCATATAGGCCATCTGTATGTCCTCTGTGGATAAGTGTGTATTCAGATCCTTTGCCCATTTTTTAATTGGATTGTCTTTCGGGTGTTGAGTAATAGAAATCTTTATATATTTTGGAAATTAACCCCATATGTGATGTATCACTGATGAATATGTTCTCCCAAACAGTGGGTTCTTTTTTCATTTTGTTGATGGTTTCTTTTGCTATGCAGAAGCTTTTTAACTTGATGTAGTCCCATTTGTCTATCTTTTCCCGAGTTTCCCTTGATATTGTATACTAGAGGCCCAATGCACAAAAATTCGTGCAAGAGTAAGCCTTCCTTCCCCTAGCTGCTGGCACCAGCTTCCCTCTGCCACCTGGGACCTGGGTTGCTTCCCTCCTCTGTCCTCCCACAGGCACCCGGGACCCGGGCTGGCTCTCTCGGGTCATCTGCAGGTACCCGGGACTGGCTGGCTTCCCTTTAGCCCTGGCTTTGTCAGGAAGGATGTCCAGAAGATGTCCAGTCTAATTAGCATATTACTCTTTTATTATTATAGATAGAAAACCCTAAAGACTCCACCAAAAAACTACTAGATCTGATAAATGAATTCAGTAAAGTTGCAGGATACAAAATCAACACCCAGAAATCGATGGCATTTTTACACACCAGTAATGAACTATCTGGAAGAGAAATTAACAAAACAACCCCATTTATTATTGCAACAACAACAAAAATATTAGGTAGCCAGGGATAAATTTAAGGAGATAAAAGATCTGTACTCAGAGAACTATATGACATTGAGTAAAGAAATTAAGGAAGATAATAAATGGAAGCATATACCATGTTCATGGATTGAAGAATTAATATCATTAAAATGTTCATACTGCCTAAAGCAGTGGTCGGCAAACTGCAGCTCGCGAGCCACATGCGGCTCTTTAGCCCCTTGAGTGTGGCTCTTCCTAAGCCTTAGGAGTACCCTAATTAAGTTAATAACAATGTACCTACCTATATAGTTTAAGTTTAAAAAATTTGGCTCTCAAAAGAAATTTCAATTGTTGTACTGTTGATATTTGGCTCTGTTGACTAATGAGTTTGCCGACCACTGGCCTAAAGCAATCTACAAATTCAACACAATTCCTATTAAAATACCAATGCCATCTTTCACAGAACTATAAAAAACATTTCAAAAATTTATATGAAACCCAAAAAGACCCCAAAAAGCCATAGCAATCTTGAGAAAGGAGAACAAAGTTTGAGGTATCACAATACTGCATAGAAAACTATATTACAAGGTCATTGTAATCAAAACAGTTTGGAATTGGTATAAGAACAGGAATATAGACTAGTGGAACACAACAGAGAGCCCAGAAATCAACCCATTCCCCTATGGTCAATTAATATTTGACAAAAGAGGCAAGAGCATACAACAGAATAAAGACAGTGTCTTCAATAAATGGTGTTAGGAAAATTGGACAGGCACATGCAATAAAATGAAACTAGACCACCACACCACACACAAGAATAAACTCAAAATAGATAAAATACCTAAATGTAAGTCACAAAAATTCTAGAAGAAAACATAGGCAGTAAAATCTCACACATCTCTCACAGCAATGTTTTTGTTGACATTGTATTATGTGAATCACATTTGACATTTACATCACATCTTCACGATGGTCAGTTTTACAAAATAGTTGAGGTCTTACTCATTTTTCTTTGGGCCTTTCAGATTCTTGAATATTAAACTCCTTCTGTATTGAAATTCCTATCTTGGCACCAACTTAAAATTTTTCTCTTAAATGATTGTTTCCCCATCAAACTGCTCACTCCTCATTTGTCATTGCTTCAATCTGTTTCTGGGCACGTTACCTAATGTCATTTTGATTAACCTCATATGATTCTGTATTTGTGGGGAATATTTGCAACTTTACCTTGAAGTGGACATCGTTGCAAGTATAGATGCTGATGGTGAACAAGGACAGAATTTAGAGTGGGGGTTCAAGTCATGAAATGGTTGTTTATTAGGAAGTATTTTAGTGTTTTAAAGGAATGCTTCCTTGGAAAAGCTCCTATCCATGCAGGGATTTGAATAATGACTCCTCAAATAATGAGGACACCCTGTTTTATTTGCATGAATTCATTGCAGTATGCTCTGTAGAAAAGAGAACAGATAATGACTGTGGAAATCCCCATGCTTGTCTCAGTTCTGTTAGTGAGGCATTGTATGATCAGGACAAGTCATTTCATTTCTTTTGGTATAATTTCACTAGTCTGTAAAGCAAAGGTTGAGCTAAAGTCCCTTCTAATCTCAACATTCTGTGATTGGATATTTTAAGAACTTTATCGTTATTTTCATAGAATCCTAGAATTTAATAGTCATCAAACCACTCCTTCTTTTAGTTATATCTATATATATAAACGGCTAATCAACCATCCAATGGGATCATCCGGCCGGCAGCTATGATGCACAATGACCACCAGGGGGCAGATGCTCAACATAGGAGCTGCCGAGCTTCTGTGACTTGGCAGTGGCGGTTCTCAGGTGATGCACCCCAGAACCAGAGAGGAGGGAGCCCGATTCTGGGGTGCGTCACCCGAGAACCACCCTCTCACAATCCGGAACCCCTCAGGGGATGTCAGAGAGCTGGTTTTGGCCTGATCCCCACAGGCCAGACCGAGAGACCCCACCTACCAGAGGGACCCCCGCTCACTCTACAATGCCCTTTGAGCTGTGGCACTGGGGAGGGACCGAGGGAGGTTGGCTCCAGGGCGTGTCCAGCCCATCTCACCCAGTCCTGCCCCGCCGGCCACCTTCTAATTAATTTCCTTTCTATGTGCATGAATTCGGGCACCAGGGCACTAGTATATAGTATGTATATATTATAATTTCAGTAGCTACTTCCTTCCATATGTAATCATACTTTTGGTAAAGTTGTAATCAGCACTTTCTAACAAATTTAAATTCTGCTCTTTTCAATAGTGTTATCTCTTATAAGTGTTTTCCTATTTTTTTCTTTTTCACATTTATCTGTTTTAATGGCTGCTTGATAGTTTATTGAGTACATATGTTTTAATATATTTAAATATATTTTGCCCAATACATTCTGGCAACTGAATATCTCTGTACGTTAGAGTTTTGGGGAGTTTGGGGAGCCATGTTACTATAGATATCTCTATAGTAGACAATTTTGTCAAAAATGCATCTCACATGTAGTATAGCCCTGGGTGCATTTCAGTACTTAAGTGCCTTTTGCTGCTGCTGTAAATAGGAAGAAACAAACTCAGGCAAAGTGTCTGGCTGAGTGAAGCAGAGGGAGGAACAAGGAAAACGAATTGTGTTTTGCTGCTGCTGAGGAGGGAAAATCCTGGGGAGTCTGGCATTTAATAACAAAGGAAGCAGAGAACAACTCAGAAAACCAGATTCTGGATGTTATCTTCAGGTACCTGGCTGCCCCTGAACATCATACCTATTATCCAATCACCTGGGAAAGTCGGTGACTGGTGACTCCTGAAGTTGTACTCTGTCTGGTCCAGAGAACAAAGACAGAGAAGAGGCCATCTCAAGGAGCAGATGTATTCACAGCAGCAAAGTAGCCACAGACTAAATGAGTTAATCGTACATTGTTAAAAATTACAGCGCTTTTCATTTTAACTCCAGACCTTGGACATTTTCAATGCACCCTTGGGGAATAATAATTTGTTCATCCATTGTAACTGGATCTACTACCTCTTATCAAGATAAAGGAAACTTGGCTCTATCAGTGGTCAGCAAACTGCGGCTCTCGAGCCACATACGGCTCTTTGGCCCCTTGAGTGTGGCTTTTCCACAAAATACCGACTTCTACGCATGGGCCACGAAGTTTCAATCGCACTGTACGTCCGCGCCCGCATGTGGTATTTTGTGGAAGAGCCACACTCAAGGGGCCAAAGAGCCGCATGTGGCTTGCGAGCCGAATGTGGCTTGCGAGCCGCAGTTTGCCAACCACAGCTCTAGCTGGTTTTGCTCAGTGGCTAGAGCATCAGCCTGTGGACTGAAGGGTCCTGGGTTTGATTCCTGTAAAGGGCACATGCCAGAGTTGCGGGCTAGATCCCCAGTGTGGGCGTGCAGGAAGCAGCTGATCAATGATTCTCTCTCATCATTGATGTTTCTATCTCTCCCCCCTCTCTTCGTCTCTGAAATATATATATAATATATATATTATATTTTATATATATAAAAGATTTAAATAAAAAGATAAAGGAAACTCAAAACTAATACAAAATAATATTAAATGTACACTATAATTTAAAAAATAAAAAAGAATAAGATAAAAGAAACATACTGCACACTTTTCCCTTCCTACTTATAATATTGACTTTGGTCTGTGCATGTGGTCACTTCCTCTGCACATGTGGGTGAACTGTTGGCAATGCTTGTTTCACATAACCTGTCACAATACCGTGGTGGTTATTGGGCAAGAAAAGGAACTAAACTTTGATGAAATTAGGGTAACCTAGTTGTTTAAAGTAGCTAATGCAAATGTTTCAAGTTTAGTCAGGTTAAGGTAGATTCAGTAAAGGCAAGTTTATTCATGATTCAAATTGCCAACTAGAAAAAAACTAGAGAATTATAAAAATTACATGTCCATTTCACTGTGGTGGGTCACATGGGACTGAAGCATGCTGATAAACTAGGAGAAGTTCAGTATTTTCAGAGGTTGACTTAAGCACAACTAATTTGTTCTCTGTCATGTATGTGAATGTTTCTCAGCTTTGGAAGTTACATCCTACAATCCCTTATTTTTTTTTTCTTCCAGATTCTAGCTACATTGAAGACTGGTTGTTTTCTAAAACTAGAGAAGTCCATGAAGGGATGGTGACTTTTTTTTGAAGTTCAAGTACTAGAATAAAAGGTAATTGTTGATGATTTCAGAATTTGTTTGCAATACTGTGGTAGAGGCTTTCTACAAACAAAAAACCAAGACTTCGAATATCTTTTTCTCACCAAAAAATAACTAGTATCATTCTGGTTTTGTTATGATTTTTAAAAACAAAACCTAGCATGTCTTTCTTAAATAAGCGTTTGCAGGTAGGTATACCTGAGGATTACAGTGTAACCCAGCTAGGCAGTTTACTACTTTTCTTAGACCACATCCCCAGGCACATCCCCCATGCCTGTTCTGTGTGACATCCCACATTTAGAGAGAAAAAGTGAGAGTCCAGGCATAAGTTATAGAAAGACAGCTACAGTGTAGGGACTCATTTTAATGACACACAAATTTGGTAAAACCTAATAATCAGCTGCTTTCCTATTTTCCCCAGTCCCAGCTCATTTAAGCCTTGTGACAACTGATGGCCTCACGTTACAACAGCGGTTATTTCTTTGGCTGGGCTCCAGGAGCAGCTCCTCTCTCCCAGCCAGCTAATCCTAAACTGGTTATCCTCTCCATGTCAGAATTTTTTTATTTTATTTTTTTATGGATGTCTTCAGTTTTCCTATTTCCCAGAACTCTCAGCCAGGAGCTTACGTCTCAGAAACTGTTTTCCAAAAGATCATCTTTCTAAAATCTATTCAGAATATTTTTTTCTTAGGGACAATCACAATTCGTGCTCACCAGTGCTCAAAGTAGCAATTTATTCTCCCCTTTTCTTTAATGTTCTGCTTAATGGCTGGATTTAGTTAAAAAGAAACCATATTTAAATTCATACTAATATACTTTTTTTAAAAAAAACACTGATTTCAAAGAGAGACAGAAACACTGATGTGAGAGAGAAACATCAATGGGTTGCCTCCCACACGTGCCCTGACCAGGGGTTAAACCCTCAATCTGGGTATGTGCCCTTGACCAGGAATCGAATTGCCATCTTTTGGACAATGCTCCATCCAACTGAACCATACCAGCCAGGGCATACTGATATACTTTTTAATCATGTCGGTCCTAGCGTCAGTGGGTTGAGGTTATAAAGAAATATTAGGAGAATTTTTGAAATCTCTGACTGTCTAATGTTCAGGTTACTTTGCCTGGAGATAGCTCTCCCTGGAGAGAGATGTTTGCATAGAAATTGGATACCTGTCTGACCAGGATATTGCTGAAGGGGGAGCTTGGCTGAATTGGGAAGAAGGTTTTCTAGGTCTGTTTCATCCCAAAGGAATTCTACAGTTTCTCAATTGATGGTCCAAAGGAAGCAAAGGGTTCCGCGCCACGCCCCCCCCCGCCCCCCACTCAAACCCCCCCCCCCCCCGCCCCCACACACACATTTAAAAAATTAAGCAAAGATATTAAACTAGATTATTGCACTTGTAATTTCTGGGGCATCTATCATGGTTTTGGGGTGACTGTCTTGATACTCTCATTCTGAAGCATATTTCCTGAAGGGCTCCCTCTTAGACCTCATGACCTTGGAGGGCTGTCCTGAGAGAGAATTTTTTGTGGAAACACTTCCGTGGTGATGTGCTGCTCAGAGGGTGCTTCAGGGCAACTGTCTGAAGCGTGTGTGTGGTTTGCTAGGTTGTGAGGGAGGTTACCATGAGTTGATGATATACCTGGCTGTTAGGATCTTTGCTTGGTCTTTGAACCCCACCCACTCTGCCACCCAGGTTCCCCTAGTGTCTCCCTAGGCCAAGTCTCTCATTGACCGTTCCTTGGGGACAGCAAGGGCATCAACATTAAACATGAGAAAAGCACCATGTGCGAACCATTTGTGAAAATATCTAAATGTCCGTGACCATCTATGGAGGTCTTGAGCACTTGAGCCTATAAAGGCATACTTGAGTTTTAATCAAATCTTTATGCTCTCATTCCTCATGAAACTGCCCTTATTCCAGCAGGAAGTATTTCCTCCTCCTTCCTTCTAAATGCCACATCACTTTGTCCTTATTTTATGTCATTGGTTTGTTTCCTCTTATTTTTCATTTTATTATTTTAGTATGAAAAACTTTCTTATCTCCTGTTTATTCCCCTAGAAACCCATTTGTTCTTTTCATAGATGCTTTTCACCTTCTCTCTCTAGTATTAAATTAGGTATATAAGTCCTATCTTTAGCTGTTTGTTTATTTTTTAATATATTTTTATTGATTTCAGAGAGGAAGGGAGAGGGAGAGAAAGATAGAAACATCAATGATGAGAGAGAATCATTGATCGGCTGCCTCCTGCATGCCTTCTACTGGATATTGAGCCCACAACCCAGGCATGTGCCCTTGATTGGAAGTGAACCCAGGACCCTTTAGTCCACAGGCCAGTGCACTCTATCCGCTGAGCCAAACCAGCTAGGGCTCTTTAGCTGTTTAGAGAGCCAGTTTTTTCGTGCAGTCCAATACATTGAAACTCCCCACCCCCTTAATCTGTTAGTTTCAGTTTAATTCGAAGGCCTCCAGAGTAGAAGAAAAGTTTGTCCTTCCCCAAACTATTCTATTTTTATTTATTATCATTTTTTCTTCCATTTTTTTTGGATTTAAGTATTTTGTAATATTTATTTTACCTCCTATATTAGCATATTAGCTGTCTATTTATTTTTTTCCTAGCTGCATTAGGGTTTACAGTAAGCATCTTTAACTTACCACAGTCTGCCTTCAAATAATAATATACCACTTGATGTATAATATCAAGTGTTATAAGGGCTCATGGTAATATACCTCCATTTTCCCCTCTTCCTGTCCTTTGTGCTATTGTCATACTTGCTACATTTATTTAAGTTTTAAAACCCACACTTCATTGTTGTTAAATTTGCCTTAATTAGTCAATTTATCTTTTAAAGAGGAAAAGATATTTTGTGTTTATCCAAATCCTTCCAGGCTTTTTTTTTTTTAATTCTTTATTGTTGAAAGTACTACATATGTTCCCCTTTTTCCTCCATTGATTCTCTCCAGCCGACCCCCTCCCCACCAGCCCCAGGCCTTTCCCACTCTATTGTCTGTGTCCATGCTTTATACATACATGCATACAAGGTCTTTGGTTGATTACCTCCCACCCATCCACCCACCTTCCTCTGCCTTTTCTCTGAGATTCTGTTCCATGCTTCCATGTCTCTGGATCCATGTCATTCATTAGTTTATTTTGTTACTTAGATTCCACATATGAGTGAGATCATATGATACTTGTCTTTCTCTGACTGACTTATTTCACTTCACATGATACTCTCCAGGTCCCTTCATGCTGTCTCAAAGGGTAAAAGATTCCTCTTTTTTACTGCTGCATAGTATTCCATAGTATAAATGTACCACAGCTTTTTTATCTACTCATCTACTGATGGGCACTTGGGATGTTTCCAGATCCTAGCTATTATAAATTGTGCTGCTATGAACATAGGGGTGAATAGATGCTTTCTGATTGGTGTTTTGGGTTTCTTAGGATATATTCCTAGAAGTGGGATCACTGGGTCAAATGGAAGTTCCATTTTTAATTTTTTGAGGAAAGTCTATACTGTTTTCCATAATGGCTGTACCAGTCGGCATTCCCACCAACAATGTACTAGGGTTCCCTTTTCTCCACATCCTATACAGCACTTGTCATTTGTTGATGGTGGCCATTCTGACAGGTGTGAGGTGATACCTCATTGTCATTTTAATTGGCATCTCTCTGATGATCAGTGACTGAGCATTTTTTCATGTGTCTCTTGGCCACCTGTATGTCCACTTTAGAGAAGTGTCTATTTAGGTCCTTTGCCCATTTTTTAATTGGATTGTTTGTCTTCCTTTTGTTAAGTGTATGAGTTCCGTATATATTTTGGATATTAACTCTTTATCAGATGAATCATTGCCAAATATGTTCTCCCATACAGTGGGCTCCCTTTTTGCTTTGTTGATGGTTTCTTTTGCTGAGAAAAAGCTTTTTATTTTGATGTAGTCCCATTTGTTTATTTGCTTAGTTTCCTTTGCCGTAGGAGATGTATCCATAAACATATTGCTACAAGAGATGTCTGAGAATTTGCTGTCTATGGTTTCTTTTAGGATTTTTATGGTTTCTTGACTTACATTTAAGTCTTTTATCCATTTTGAGTTTATTCTTGTGTATAGTGTAAGTTTAGTCTAGTTTCATTTTTTTGCATATATCTGTCCAATTTTTCCAACACCATTTATTGAAGAGACTCTCTTGACTCCATTGTATGCTCTTGCCTCCTTTGTCAAATATTAATTGAGTGTAATGGCTTGGGCCATTTTCTAGGGTCTCTGTTCTGTTCCATTGATTTATATGCCTGTTCTTGTGTCAATACCAGGCTGTTTTGATTATGGTGGCTTTGTAGTATAAGTTGAAATCTGGTATTGTTAATCTTCCAACTTTGTTTTTCTTTCTCAAGATTGCTGAAGCCATTTGAGGTCTTTTTTGATTCCATATAAATTTTTGGAGTATTTGTTCTAGATCTGTGAAATCTGCTGTTGGTATTTTAATAGGGATTGCATTGAATCTGTAGATTGCCTTGGGTAGTATGAACATTTTTTTTTTATTCTTTATTGTTTAAAGTATTACATATTCTATTACATATGCCTCTTTTTCCCCCCATTGGCCTCTCTCCGGCAACCCCCACTCCCCAGCACATGCACTCACCTCCCTAGTGTCTGTGTAGTATGGACATTTTAATGATGTTGATTCTACCAATCCATGAACATGGTATGTTCTTCCACTTGTTTATATCTTCTTCTATCTCTTTTTTCAATGTCCTGTAGTTTTCAGAGTACAAGTCTTTTGCCCCCTTATTTAAGTTTATTCCTAAGTATCTTAATTTTTTTAAAAAAATATATTTTATTGATTTTTTTACAGAGAGGAAGGGAGAAGGATAGAGAGTTAGAAACATCAATGAGCGAGAAACATTGATCAGATGCCTCCTGTACACTCCCTGCTGGGTATGCTCCCACAACCAAAGTACATGCCCTTGACCGAAATCGAACCTGGGACCCTTGAGTCCACAGGCCGACGATCTATCCATTGAGCCAAACTGGTTAGGGCAGTATCTTAATTTTTTTGTTGCAGTGGTAAATGGGATTGTTTGTTTAGTTTCTGTTTCTGAGAATTCATTATTGGTTTATAAAAAACCATCTATTTTGGGGTGTTCCTTTTGTACCCTGCTACATTGCCAAATTAATTAATTAAATCTAGTAGTTTTTTGGTGGAGTCCTTAGGGTTTTCTAGGTACAATATCATGTCATCTGCAAAGAATGAGGGTTTTACTTCCTCTTTTCCAATTTGGATGCCTTTTATTTCTTCTTGCCTGATCGCTGTGGCTTGGACTTCCAGTTCTACATTGAATAAGAGTGGTGAAAGCGGATATCCCTGCGTTGGTCCTATTGTTAGGGGAAATGGTTTTAGGTTTTGCCCATTGAGTATGATATTTGCTGTAGGTTTTTAATATGGCCTTTATCATATTGAGAAATACTCCCTGTATTCCCACTTTGCTGAGAGTTTTTATCAAAAATGGGTTTTGGATTTTGTTGAATGCTTTTTTCCCTACATCTATTGAAATGATCATGTGATTTTTGTCTTTCAATGTGTTTATGTGATATATCACATTTATTGATTTGAGAATATTGTATCAGCCTTACATCCTTAGAATGAATCCCATTGATCATGGTATATGATCTTTTTAATATATTGCTGGATCCAATTTGCTAATATTTTGTTGAGGATTTTAGCATCTGTGTTCATCAGGGATATTGGCCTGTAATTCTCTTTCTTTGTAGTATCTTTATGTGGTTTTAGAATTAGGATAATGCTGGCTTCATAGAAAGAGCTTGGAAGTGTTCCTTCCACTTAGATTTTTTTGAATAGTTTGAGGAGTATAGGCAATAGTTCTTTGAATGCTTGGTAAAACTCCCCTGTGAAGCTGTCCAGACCAGGGTTTTTGTTTGGTGGGACTGTTTTGATTATTGCTTCTATTCATCAGTTGTTATTGGCCTATTCAGGTTTTCTGATTCTTCCTGATTCAGTTTTTGAGATTGTATTTTTCTAGGAATTTGTCCATTTCATCCACATTGTCCAGCTTGTTGGCATCTAATTGTTCATAGTAATTTTATGGTTTCAGTTTTTACTCAACCTCTTTTGTTTCTGATTTTATTTATTTGGGTCCTCTCTCTTTGTTTCTTGACGAGTCTGGCTAAAGGTTCATCCATCTTCTTTATCCTTTCAAAGAACCAGTTTGCTGGGGTTCTTGTCCCAGCATCAAGAAGGGTTCAGGAATCTGGAAATGTCCGTGCGTTGATTACATAGGAATCTCAAGACTAATAAAGAGTCCAGAGATGAGATATAATTTTGAAAGGCATTGGGGGTCAGAGGAGCTTAGCTAAAGGAGCTAAGATCCAAGATCTTAAGTCTAAGGTCTTAGGTTCTCTCGTTGCCCCAGGACCCCATGCTTTTTATTAACACAACTTGTCCTGAGGCTAGGCAGAGATACACACTTTAAAGGGTCAGGGATTGTACAGAGTCTATTGTCAGAATGGGGGAATTAGCCTACAGCCGTTCAGGTGTTTGGCCAGTAGGAGGCAATAACATGTAGATTAAGATGCCTTTTAGCTGTCTGGCAGCCACAGTGAGTTTCCTATTCAGGTTTGGGGAAATGCCTTTAGCCATTCCCAACAGGTGACTACATGTGGGACTCAACCCTGTTGAGTCCCCAAGTCTCATCAACCTTTTGATGAAACTCTTGAAATTATGACATGCTGGAATTGGTCTCCGGCACCAGTTCTTGGTTTCATTGATTTTTTTTTTTTTTTTTTTTTTTTTTAGTCTCTGTCATTTATTTCTGCTCTAATCTTTATTATTTTCTTCTACCTTCTCTGGGCTTTTCTTGTTGTTCTCTTTTAAGTTTTTTAAGTGTAGTATTAAATAGTTTATTGTTAATTTTTCTTGCTTTTTTATGATAGGCCTGTAGTGCTATGAACTTCCTTCTCAGGACTGATTCTGCTATGTCCCAAAGATTTGGGGTTGTTGTGTATTCATTTTTATTCGTTTCCAGGAAGGTTTTTATTTCTTTCTTGATTTTGTTGGTAACTCATTCATTGTTTAATAACATGCTATTTAGCCTCCATGTGTTTGAATGTTTTGGGGTGTTTTTACTGTAATTGATTTCTAATTTCATTCCACTGTGATCTCTGAAGATGCTTGATATGATTTCAATCTTCTTGAACTTGTAGGTACTTGTTTTGTGTCCTACATGTGGTCTATCTTTGTGAATGATCCATGTGCACTTGAGAAGAATGTATATTCTGCAGCTTTGGGGTAAAATGTTCTATAAATGTCAATTAAATCCATCTGATCAAGTATGTCCTTTTTCCATGTTAATTTTTTGTCTGCAAGATCTATCCAGTGAAGTCCGCAGGATGTTAAAGTCCCCTACTATGACTGTACTGTCGTTGATCTCTTAAAGTTCTACAGAAGTTTTTTTTATATATTTAGGTGCTCCTATTTTGAGTGCATATATGTTTAATAGGGTTATATCCTCTTGTTGGATTGATCCCTTTAGTATTATGTAGTGACCTTTGTTGTCTCTTGTGATGGCCTTCATTTGGAAGTCTGTTTTGCTGGATATAAGTATTGTTACTCCAGCTTTTATTTTTATTTTTCATTTGTATGGAAATTTTTTCCCCCATCCCTTCACTCTCATCCTGTGTGTTTCTTTTTGTTCTGAGGTGGGTCTCTTATAGATAGCATATGGTTGGGTCATGTTTTTGTATCCATTCAGCTACTCTGTGTCTTTTGATGGGAACATTAATCCATTTATATTTAAGATTATTATTGATATGTACTTATTTGTTGCCAATTTAATTCTTTATTCCTAGGTTTCTTTCTCTATTTCTTCTTCTCATTATAGCAGTCCCTTTAGCATTTCTTGTAATGCTTTCTTGGTGGTGATGTACTCCTTTAGTCTTTTTTTGTCCAGTAGGCTCTTTATTTGACCGTGTATTTTGAATGATAGCCTTGCTGGATATAGTAATCTTGGTCTCAGATCTTTGCTTTTCATTACCTTGAGTACTTCGTGCCATTACCTTCTGGCCTATAGAGTTCTGATGAGAAACCAGATGTCAGCCTTATGGGAACTCCTTTGTAGGCAACAGTTTGCTTTTCTCTTGCTGCCTCTAGGATTCTCTCTTTGTCTTTACTTTTTGGTATTTTATTTATGATGTGTTTGGGTTCTTCTTGCTTGGGGTTCTCTGTGCCTTCTGAACTTGTGTGACTTTTTATTTTACAGTTTAGGGAAGTTTTCTGCCATTATTTCTTCAGACATGTTCTCTATCCCTTTCTCCCTTTCTGCCTCTTCTGGTACACTTGCTATTCTAATGTTGTTATGATTCTTGTTGTCCCACAGCTCCCTTAAACTGTCCTCCTGTTTTATCATTGTTTTTTCTTTTCGGTTCTCTGGTTGAATGATATTTTTCAGCCCTGTCTTCTAATTCAGTGATTTGATCTAAGCCTCCCTAATCTGCTGTGTATTCCATCCAATGTGTTCTTTATTTGTGCTATGTCATTCTTTATTTCTGTTTTCATAGTTACTATATGAACTGTTGAGCATCTTTACCATCATTATTCTGAACTCTATATCAGATAAATTTCTTATCTCCATTTCATTTATCTCTTCTTCTAAGAATTCTCTTGTGGGTTGTTTCTTTGTCTCCTCATTTGGGCTACCTGTTTGTGTTTGTGACTCTGCTACACCTCTCAATCTCTGGTGCAGGACAATGTCAAATGCTGTTTTTTACTAATTAGATCTGGCAGGGACTCAAATCCTCCAGAGACTGCCTCTATCTACAGATTTATTTGGATTCTGGCTTGAATTGCCTACAGGCAATCATCCACAGCTGTGGCAAGAGTTTTGGGGTTTTTTTTCCAACATGATGGGGCAGTTGTTTCTGCCTGTAGACTAATTGTTATTCTCAGTCTCATAATGGATGTCAAACTCAGCACTCTGGGACAAGGTGTTTTCAATAGGGTAGGTCAGCTGTCTTCCCCACAGGCAAAGCCACCTGTATAGCAATTGTCTGTGTGAGAAAGATGACCTCACCAGCATGAGGGAATGACTCAGCACAGGAAACCAGGGGTTTTCTGCTTTCTGAGCTCTAACCCTAGAGCCACCAATCCTGGCTTCTGTTCATACAGCTCCAGTCCACTCTGCTCTCCCTCTGCCAGAGCACAAGGTGAGTGGCTCTGTAGGAAATTAAATTTGTGCGTTGGCCCTTTAAGATGTTGCCTGAATTTCCAGCTGTCTCTGCCTGGCAGACAGCACCCCTGCTGCTTTTCACAGCCAGATGTTATGTGGGTACCCTCCTAAGGTCTGGTGCCCTCTGCTGGGGGCCCAGTTTGGGGATTAGACCTCAGAGTTCTCAGTGGCAACCCCCCACAGCTGAGATATCTCTCTGGAACTTCAGTTGCTATCTGTCAGAGCCCAGCCAGCCCTTTCATGCCTCTGCCCCTTCGACCAGTCTCTATGTGGTCTCCACTTTCAATCCTCAGTTATCTGGGTTCTCTCCAGCAAGTCTTCTGTTGATTATTCAAGAAGTTTTTCTGTATTTAAGTTGTAATTCCAGTTTGGTCCTGGAGCGTGTCCATGCAGCATCCACTTACTCCACTGCTATTTTTAATCTTCTGGTTCCTTTTATTGACTATGTGTGGAGAAGGTGTCTCCTCACTTATCACTAGTGTATTAGCTCATGAGGCAAAGAATTTATTTCTGTTTTGTTTGCTATTTTATGCTACGTGACTAGAACAGTGTCTGGTGCATAGTAGGTGATCCATGTACATTTACTTAATGAAGTGAATAAATGCATCCCCAGACCAAACCATAAGTTCCCTGGGGACAGGACAGGCTGACACAGCAGCTGCTCTCTTCACTGGCCGCCGGTCTGTGGGGTGTGAGAACACGCATTTGTGCCCTCTCTCTCTGAAGGGCTGAGGAAGTGACATGATGTGTTGTCCCTATATGGGTAACGATAGTTTAAACTGTGCCTATCTGCTACTTAAACCATAGAAGATTCTTTCCAAGATGCTTACAAATGAAATGTTGAAGGGACATAAAAGCCACGAGCCAGCATTGGTGCCCATGCAAGACCTTTTAATTTTTGTGTTCACCAGCCCCTCCCAGGAAGCCTCTCAGATGGGCCATGGTGGGGTGTGGTGGGGTGGAGCTGGAGAGGCAGGAAGGGCGTGTGCTGATGTCACAGTGAGTCTTCCCCTCTGGTCAGGTCTGAGGGGAAGTGTGTGGTAGATCACAGGGAGGCAGAATGTCAGTCCCTGACAGGGGCTGAGATGGTCCTTTGATTTCCCTTTCATGCCTGTGCTTGAAGCCCTGCCTCTGTTTAGATAAATGAACGGGCACAGAGAGGAGCTTCACTGCAATGGTCATAATCTGATATGTAGCGGATATAAAGTCTGGCTGAGGAGAATCAAATCTAATTCTGATGATCTAATAATACCTTTGAGGAGGTGCCCTGAGGGTAACTTTTGGTCTTTTGGCTTCCCCTCCCAAGTGATCATAAGGAGGAGGAAGGTGGCCAGATTTTTCCAGAACCTCTATGCTAAGTGAGTTTATCTGGTACAGAAATTTTAGGTACAAGGATTTCAAGACACAATAATAGTTGTCTTTTTGTCAGCTGCTGAATAATTTTGAGAGAGTCACAAGATGTTAATTTAATGAAACCATGGACTTATGCTACACACACACACACACACCATCATTCTGGCTACAGAAATTGTCATACGTTCGCATGTCAGGTTTTGTGGTAAGGTACCTAAAGTCTCTCTTCCTCACCCCAAGGATTTATGAAGCTCTCATTCTGTGTCACATTACTGCTGCCAACATATCCCTCATCCTCTCCTATGCATGCCCTAAGGCAGGGGTCCTCAACCTACGGCCTGCGGGCCACATGCAAATACAAATATTGTGTTTGTTCCCGTTTTGTTTTTTTACTTCAAAATAAGATATGTGCAGTGTGCATAGGAATTTGTTCATAGTTTTTTTTTTAAACTATAGTCCGGCCCTCCAACGGTCTGAGGGACAGTGAACTGGCCCCCTGTTTAAAAAGTTTGAGGACCCCTGCCCTAAGGCTTACTTTCCAGCCCTGCCATCTCTCCTGCTTCAGCACCTTCCCAGGTTATCAGTCAAAATCCTATTCCCTACAATGCCAATTCAAAATGCAAGACCATGTGAAAACTTTCCTGCCCCGGCTCCTCATTTCAGCCCTGCAGTGCCCCGTGCTTACCTCATGATTTTCACCTTCTCCTCACCCTGACATCTAGTGGGGTGAGCCCAGCAGGTAATGCCCAGCATGCTGGTTGAGTTGGATACTTCACCTGTGACCATCTTTCCCTTCCTTCCCCACCTTGCCTTGCCTTTCTTGATTTGGCACTGTACTCTGTCACCCTTCTTAAATGCATGGTATACTTGTTATGGCCTAAATCTTTGGCTGTAGCCTTAGAGCTGACATTTCAGCTGGCACGCAGGCCCTTCTGATACCTGCTTCCATCCCCCATCTTGTTGTACATACCATGTTCTAGTGCATAATTACTGTCAGCTCTCTGAAAATCCCAGGCGCAGTCTCAGCTTTATGGCCCTGCCCATGCTGTTTCTGCCATCTGCAGTGCCTTGCCCCTTCCTTCTCAGCAGGCTGAACCTGACTGATCTCTAACAATGTCATTCAGGTGCCTCCTCAAAGCAGCCATGTGGGTCAGCTGCACCTGTTGCGGAGGGAGGCTGCTGGCCCTACTGGACAAAACTCTTATTAGAGCATGTCTCAAACTATATGTTTTAGATGTTGATCTCCAGCTAACTGGACTGCTGTAAAGGCAGGACTGGATCCTTGACCTCTATCACTGCACCTAACACACAGGTATTTAGAAAATATCTGGCTTTCAGATAATTTGTCCTTAAACCTACCAACATATACTCAATGCTTTTTGATTTAGGTTGTTGTTTTTCTAACAATATTTAATGAAGTCCTATCTGATGCAGAGAGGAATAGAGCTTGAAGTTGCCACTCTTTCTTGAAAAAATGGCTTAAATGGCTTTATTCACTACTTTTATTCTCATAAGGATTTGCCATATGCATTTACCACAACAATTGAGAATTTAGTAAAAGTTAGTGGAGCAAGATAATTCTTTCACTGCCTATAAGCAGCCATCAACCTAGGTATTTTTAATTTTTTAAATTGTTGTTTTTAATTGTTTTTTAGAGACAGAGTGAGCAAAGAAAAGGGAGAGAGAAACGACTAAGTGAGAGTGAAACATCTATTGGCTGCCTCCTGCACACCACCTACTGGGCATTGAGCCTAAAACCTGGCATGTGCCCTAACTGGATATTGAACCAGCAGCCTTTTGATTCATGGGATGACACCCAAAAAACTGAGCCACACTGGCCAGGGTGGTATTTTTAATTTTATAAATGGACTGCTGTAAGAAAACTACAAGATGATTGTGCCCTGCCCTGCGTTGCTCAGTGGTTAGAGTGTTGGCCCACAAGGGTTTGATTCCTGGTCAAGGGTACATACCTGTGTTGCAGATTCAATCCAATCAATGTGTCTCTCTCACATTGATATTTCGCTCTCTCTTTCTTTGCCTCCCTTCCTCCCTTCCAAAAATCAATGGAAAAAATACCCTCAGGTAAGGATAAAAAAAAAAAAAAAGATGATCATGCATTCAGCTTCAATCAACTCAACTCCCCTCCAAATAAAGGGTGAGAGGGGAAGCATAGGAAGAGCAAAGGACAAGGAGGGATTGGTGTTTCAATGGTCACCAAACTCTGAAGCTTCTACCATGTTTAGTCATTTCTGTTTGGACAAGAGCTTGTTTTCCACACTCAAACTTAGTTTGCCCTATGTTGGATGTAACTCCTCCAGGGAACAATCTCTTAACTTGCCTCTGACACATGGCTGTCACTCACACATGCAGGGCCCCAGCAAGATTCTACACCTGTTGTCTTCCAGGTAAAGTGGGCTCTGGCTTCTCTCCTGGGATCTGTCTCAGACTAATGACTTTCTAGTGACATTAACTCATTTGTCACAGGTCTTTTCCGCCCTCGGCTGAGGGGATCTCACCTGGATGGTCTTGCTTGCCTGTTTTGGGTTTCTCTGGGTTGAATGTAGAGCATTACGATGTGATGAATGCAGAAAGAAGCATCAGACATGAATGAGCCTCTGTTTACCCGAGAGTAAAAATAACAGTACTCACATGGAAAGGGCGGTTATGTTCCCTTTTTCTTCATGGAATTTTCACAATAAGTAGCCAGTGAAACTGTGTTCAGTTGTCATTTTTAGCATATGGGGCTGGTTCTCCTGATATAATTTTTACTTTGGTTTGAAGATATTTCAGTGCATAGCCAACAAAGGACTAAGAGAAATGGAAATCTTTCATCAGTTTTCACCTCTCATACAGAGAAGCATTAGTTGGAGGTAGAAACTGAAAACATCTTTTTGGCATCCGTGTTCCCAGGTCAGGGTTGGCAGTTGAGTTAAGGGGAAAAGGGAAGAGGGAGAATCCATGGAAAAAGACATTGAGTGTCTGGGACAGTCACATGGAGACTGTCTCTTTCCTTAAGTTTAAATTTTTCTTATTTGAAAATTTGAAAATGATCACAATTAAATAGCAGTTGTTAAACACCCAGTTGATCAAGGTATTTTATAAGACTTTGTTTTGAAATCTTTCTAAGGTAAGTGATCGCTATCTAGTGGGCAGATAGGGTCTGATGACCTGGGAAGACCTCTTGTACAAGTGACTAGGGCTGGTTCTCAACAGATGCTTCCAGTACCGAGGGTCACAGCTGAGTGCCAGCAAGAAAAGAGAGCTGGAAAATCTGTCCCCTGCAGCCAAATGGGCGCTAAATCCTAGGCTCATGCCAGCTGAAATGAAGCATCATGTGTGGCCAAAGGCTGTTGTCAGAAAGAGAAGAGCTGGCTTCTAATTCTTTCAAGCCAGAATCCAACTCTGTGTTCTGAGAGCCAGCTGCTCTTACCCCTAAGGTGACATCTCAGGGCCGAAAATGACCTCTCTTTCCCTGCTTCAGCCAGCTGCTCCTTGAGGTTCTTTCCACGTACCTTTGACAAGAGGAAATCTCTATAAGGCTCTGTGTATGGTCTCAGAGCAATGTCTTGTCTTATTGTCATGGTCAAAGACTGCTTAGTCTTTGGTAAGCTGAGTAGTATTCACTAAATATCTGTGTTTAGTATGTTAAGTAGTATTTGCTCTCAAGGAGTTTATATCACACACACGTGCGTACACACGCACCTATTCTTTGAACTTTAAAGAAGAAGAATGAATGAACATGTATGTTTAGCTACCCAGCAACAGGACATTGATGAATAAATCTTTACTGCCATTAACAAATCTTTGTGCAACACAGGTCACAGGGGTTTATCCTTCATTAGAATAGAAAGACGGAAGACAGGGCTTGGTTTTCCCTTAATTTGGAGGAGGATAAGAAGAAAATCATTAGTTTTCTTCTTTGAAGAGTTGAGACCATGGATAGAACACAGTTTGATGGCCAGGAAATGGCCACTTCCTCTGGTGGAACATGTAGAACAGCGGTTCTCAACCTGTGTGGGTCGCGCGACCCCTTTGGCGGTCGAACGACTCACAGGAGTCGCCTAAGACCATCCTGCATATCAGATATTTACATTACAATTCATAACAGTAGCAACATTTCAGTTATGAAGTAGCAACGAAAAAAATTTTATGGTTGGGTCACAACATGAGGAACTGTATTTAAAGGGCCAGAAGTTTGAGAACCACTGATGTAGAAGAACATGGGTGGTGTGCTTCTGTGAGGTGCTGGGGACTGCTGGTAGGAGTGATGTTCTGGCAAGTGGGAGGGCTGGTTTCTCATTGTGTTTCAGGTTTCATGCGGGGTCATACATGTGACTGGGCTTATTGACACGCTTCCTACAGAGAAAGGAGTGGTAAAAAAAAAAAATCATGGCTCCCTGAAGAATGATGGTTCACATCCTAATCCTCAGAAGCTATGAATATATTAGATTACATGGTGAATAGGGATTGCTCATAAGCTGACCTTGAGATGGGATGATTATTCTGGATAATCTAAAAAATAATTCAGGTGGGTCGAATGTAATCATGAAGGTTCTCTAAAGTGAAGGAGAGAAGCAACTTTATCACAAGACCAGAGTGAGGCCTTATGATAGTCTCCAAACCTTTGTTGCTTTGAAGATGGAAGGTGCCATGAGCCGGGGGACTCTAGAAGCTTGAGAAGGGAAGGAAATGGATTCTGCCCTAGAGCCCTTAGAAGGAACCAGTCCTGCCAACACCTTGCTTTTTAGCCCAGTGAGACCCATTTCAAACTTCCAACCTCTAGAACTCTAAGATAATAAATTTGTATTCTTTTTTGGAAATAGCTAGGAATCATATCTATAATAATAAAAGCATAATATGCTAATTAGACCAGATGTCTTCTGGACAACCTTCAGGACGAAGCCAGGGCTACAAGGGAAGCCTGGGTCCCAGGTGCCAGAGGGAAGCCGGTGCTGGCAGCCAGAGGAAGGAAGGTCTACTTTTGCATGAATTTCATGCATCGGTACTCTAGTGAGGGTTATAAAACTGAAACTCGTAGACACAGACAATAGTATAGTGGTTACCAGACGGAAGGCAGTGGAGGGGGTGGTAAAGGGTAAAGGTTACCAAATATATGATAATAAAAGATGATTTGACTTTGGGCAGTGAACACACAATGCAATGTACAGATCATGTATCATAGAAATGTACACTTGAAACCTATATGATCCTATTAAACAATGTCACCCCAATAAATTTAATTAAAAGGTTAAAAATAACTAATTAAATAAATAGATTTGTGTTTTTTAAAGCCACCACATGTGTAGTAATTAGTTATAGCAACAATAAGCAATAATGCAATATGGAAATATCTCTATTTTGGAAACATGAGACGCTTTTAGTCACTTATGGCATCCTATATAATAAAAGGCTAATATGCAAATGGTCGTCTCACTCTCACGCTGTAACGACGGATCAGCAGGAGGTGCGTGATCAGGCCTGCATGGGGGAGCAAGCAGTTAGGGGTGCGATCAGGCCGGCATGAGGGAGCAAGCAGTTAGGGGTGAGGGAGCAAGCAATTAGGGGGTGATCAGGCTGGCAGGGGAGGGCAGTTAGGGAGTGATCAGACTGGCAGAGGAGGGCAGTTGGGGGCAATCAGGCCAGCAAGGGTGGGCAGTTGGGGGCGATCAGATCAGCAGGGGAGGGCAGTTAGGTAGCGATCAGGCAGGCAGGCAGGCAAGTGGTTAGGAGCCAGCGGTCCTGGATTGTGAGAGGGATCCCTGCGGGATCGGGCCTAAACTGGCAGTTGGACTTCCCCTGAGGGGTCCCAGATTGGAGAGGGTGCAGGCCAGGCTGAGGGACAACCCCCCCCCCATGCACAAATTTCCTGCACAGGGCCTCTAGTATAATATAATGGAAAATTTATGTAATATAAATAACTCAAAGAAGAATCTTGTCAAAATAATCTAAGATCTCTCTAAACCAGTGGTTCTCAACCTTCCTAATGCCGCGACCCTTTAATACAGTTCCTCATGTTGTGGTGACCCCCAACCATAAAATTATTTTCGTTGCTACTTCATAACTAATTTTGCTACTGTTATGAATCATAATGTAAATATCTGATTTGCAGGATGTATTTTCATTATTACAAATTGAACATAATTAAAGCATAGTGATTAATCACAAAAACAATATGTAATTATATATGTGTTTTCCGATGGTCTTAGGCAACCCCTGTGAAAGGGTCATTCGACCCCCAAAGGGGTCGCGACCCACAGGTTGAGAACCGCTGCTCTAAACTCATTTATTTACTAGAGCAAAGGCAGAATTTCTTCACTATTATATCCTCACTGCCTAGTTCATTGCCTGACTCATATTTAAATGAATGAATCTTTTTTAACTAAATCCATGAAAAACAACTCTCTTTTCAAAGAGTTTATTTTTATAGTGTATCACTATTATTAGAAATCTTAAATCCAGGCTCTTGTTATAGACAAAGAATATCACACTTTTCATTGTCATTTAAAGATGAGAGTTTTGGTTAGAGAATTTTTTTAAGTTGTTGGGTTTAAACAAGAGTCATTACTTCCTTGGGTTCTAGGAAATTCTTTGTACCTACACATGATTGGAATGTTAACTTGCCCTTTGCCTGTTCAATAAAACTTTTTTAATATGTAGCACGTTGTAATCTTAAATTTGTGACCAAAAATTGCTCATTATTTGTGAAACTCAGTTTGGGAAGCCTGGTATTATTTACTAATATTAATAATATTAATGATCTTTACATGGCATCTTTTAGAATTAAGAATATTTCTAGTGTTGATTTACTATTTCTTCACTCATTCTCTGAAAAAGTCTTTGCTAGGATCTTACTGTGTGCCAGGCACTGGGGAAACAAAGGGAAATAAGATATGGCACTTCTCAGAGGAATCCACATTCTACATGGGAAGATGAGTGGATAGATAATGAGACTATGCTATAGCCAGTATTAAATTGTGGTGCCAAGAGGAGAAAACTTACAACTCTGCAGAGAGAAGATAGCAGAGAGGAAGAGACTCTTAAACCAGGTACCTAAGGACCAGAAACAGTTTGACAAGTGGAAGAAGTGGATATATATTATTAACTAGAGGCCTGGTGCACAAAATTTCATGCACTGGGGGGGTTTCCCTCAGCCCGGCCTGTGCCCTCTTGCAGTCCAGGACCCCTTGGTGGACCTCCCTCTTGCAGTCCAGGACCCCTCACTCCTTACTGCCCTCCTGCAGCTGAGTGCCACCCCTCCCCCCCCCCCCCCACACTGTGGTCAGTGCACATCCTAGGGACTTTTCCTTCTGCCATTTGGTCTATTTGCATATTAGGGTTTTATTATATAGGATTGCCTCCAGAATCTCAGGTATTGTGCTGGGCTTTCATTTAATTTTTACTCTAAGGAGAATAATATTCTAATTAGGTAACTTTACAAAACCACATAGAGTGGGATTTATATTATCTTAGAAGTCATGGGTTTGAAAGCAGAAGTGGGCAAACTTTTTCTGGAAAGAATGAGAATAAATATGTTAGGCTCTGTGGGTCTCTGTCACAACTATTCAACTCTGCTGGTGTATTATGAAGTAGCCATAGATAATATGAAAACAAATGAGCATGGCTGTGTTCCAAGAAAACTTTGTTGATAAAAATAGGCAGTTGACTGGATCTGGCTGGTGAGCAGCAATTTGCTGACTCCTATTCTAGAATGGCAATTATAGCTACCATTTTGTTTTGGGATATTTCTGGAGAAGGAGCTTTTAGGTTATATTCACTTCTCAGTGGTCAGTGACAGCTTCAGAATGGGCTATAGACTCTCACCAAGAAATGATGGCCGACAAGATTAATAGTGGAGGTTCAGATTGACCCACTTTTCTAACATTTCACATCGTTGTGATTAATATTTAACAGACCTCTGAGAATCCAGATAGAATACATCTTTAGGTCATTATAGATGAGTCCAAAGAGAAAACCACACTAATGCAGTCTTGGCAGAGGATTTGACATTATGTGGGTATGTCTGTGCTTTCAGATGAGAGAGAGAGAGAGAGAGAGAGAGAGAGAGAGAGAGAGAGAGAGAGAGAGAGAGAGAGAGAGAGAGAGAAAAAGGAGAAAGAGATTTGTCTGGAAGGGAAAAATAAGGTAAAGATCTGAACTGTTGACCTGGGAGAAGTCTAGGATGCGAAGCCTCGGTGCTCTGTCACTGGAAAAAGGCAGAACCATCTGGTTAGTGTAACGCTGAGGGGCTGTGTGAAAGGAAGTCCTAAGTCCAGATTAACAAACAAAACACATCTTGACATTTTAAAGCAACAAGCCTGAAAAATCTGTCTGAAACAGCTGATACTGTGGGAAAAGTCACTTAATTCAGAGATTTGAATAAGGAATTCTTTTAGCGCAGTGATGTTCAACCTTTTCCATCTCATGGCACATATAAACTAATTACTAAAATTCTGCAGTGCACCCAAAAATATATTATATTTTTTGCCAATCTGACAAAAAAAACCCCATATAATTTGATTTATTCACACCGGACTGCTACTGTTGTATCGACTGTTGTCATTTCTTTTATTTGACAATCTAAGGGAAAAGAGGTTAGTGCCCCTGACTAGTCAGGTATTGCATGTTTAAAAAATTTTCAGGACACATTGGTTGAAAATTGCTGTTTTGGGGCAAAACCATGAGTTTTTTTGAGAACAGATCTCCAAGAGTATATCCTAAGAGAGAGAAAGAGAGAGTGGTAGGAAAACACCTGGAAAACCATTAACGGATTTCAGAAATGTCACTGAAAGGAAACATTGGGAAGCCATATAAGTCACCTGTTCTGGCCCTATGTGACCAAAAGATTCTTTTCTCTCAGCTAATGAGGGAAAAGTATGATTACTTTGGAGACCTATTTTTTTTTTTTTGAGTAAAACTTTTGAAAAATCAAAAGTAGACTAAGTTTATGAGATTGTTTCACGTTTGGATCGTTCAAATTAGATTGATTAAAGGAGATGTCTGTGGCTGTTGTCTCTGGAGTTCCCTGGGCTAAGCATCCCAAAGTGTTCTGATCTGGTTACCCATCAGGCTCTGTGCTGTTGCTCTGAAGATTGAATTGGGAGTGAGAGGGAGAAGGGAAGAAAAGATGGAAAATGAGGGAGTTGATATCTTTCTGGAAGACATCATGCATGTTAGCAGGCTACAGTTTTCTCTATCAAAACTATTTGAATTTTTTCTTGTGTTTTGGATCCTGGGCATGAATCTTGTGATTTGGGGACATGTGCAGTCTCATAATGTGGAAGCTGAGCTTTGCTGCTTCTCCTGCTACTGTACCTCACTCTGACTTGCAGGCATCAACTTGATCCTGTTGGGCATTTGTGTGTTGTTTTTCTGGCCTCTTTCTACGTGAGATGCAGCTTCATAAAGCTCAGAAAGAGCTTCCTCAACAGGGACATCTTAGGGCAGCTGAAGAAAATAAGCTGTAAAGTAGATAAATGCTTTAATGTGGATTATGTCCAGCAAACTGTTTATATAAAAGGCTTTAACATGTAAACCAATTAAAGTCTTATAATTTGACTTCTCTTTCCTATCAGACAAAGCTTTTTTATATTGTAAATTTAGAAAAGCATACTCACATTCTACAATCTGGTTGAAATTCTTTTCTTTCAGTAAGGGTTAAATAAAGGGGAGCTTCAAAGCATTGTTGATATATTGCAGGAAGCTTTGAAGCTTTTGTTTCCTGGAAAGTTCACTAATGGAGTGTATAGTTTCTTACAGAAATCATTTTCTTAGCTACATGTAGTAAATAACCTAGTCAGTGGGGTTGTTGTTGCAAGATCAAATTAGTATCTAAATGAACTGTTTCCATTGTAAAGAAAATCTTAAGATAAAATGTTCTTTGAATCCAATTAACCTTTTCTTTATCTTAATTCACCTCTTTAAATCTTTGATAACAATATTACATACACTTTCCAGTAACTCAGCAGCTGTTAAGTATGGAACTAACTTGCTCCATTTCAGCATATAGTACATATGTTGTTTTTTAAATGTACTGTCCTATCTCAGTCAATGGTACCATCATATATGCACCCAGTTGTCCAGTCTGACCACTTCTCGTCTCCTCCACTGTCACCACCCAATCTAGGGTTTACTGGCTCTGCTTTAATGGCTGTGGTGGTCTTCTCTCAAGTTCTCTGCTGCTTCTTGTCCACTTCCATATCTACCTAACCCCAAAGTCTATTTTTCTCAGAGCAACTAGAGTGATTCGTTAACACTAAAACAAGATCATGCCACTCCCTTGCCCATACCCAACAGTGACTTCTGGTGACTTCGAATAGAACCCAAAGTCCTTCTTTGGTACAGGGCCTAAATGATCTAGGTTCAGCTATCTCTCACCAGCATTTCCAGGAACTCTTCTCTTCCCTCACTCCCTTCCAGCCACATGGCCACCGTGCTAGTCCCTTGGACATAGCAGTCACACTTCTATCTTAAGACTTGAGAATTTGCACTGGTTCTTTCCTCCTCCTGACACTCTCCCTCTGGTATTCACTAGCATTCTTCCCCAATTCTCCCAGAGCTATGCTCAAATGTTAGTACCTCAGAGATACCTGACCACTTTTTCTAAAATAAAAGCCCTCTCCAGTTCTTACTAACTGACATTCAGTCTATTATTGATCAGTTTATTTGTTCATTAATCTATTTATAATTTATCTGTCACTCCCAAGAAAATGTGAGCTCCATAATGATGGAAACACTGGCTTACCATTTTATCTTTTATGCTTAGCACACATAGCAATCAAGATGTACCTGCTCAGTTTTGAGTGAAGCAAAGAACCAGAACCATTCACATTGATTTTGGCCTGCATATGGAGACCAAATCACAGTGCAGTTATGTTGTTCAATCATAAATATGTTGTTTTTAAAATTTGCCTATCCTACTAAAGGTTTGCCATTCAGCAGTCAAGGTTTAGCTTAGATTTAGTTTCCTAAAGATTTCAGGAGTAACCTAGGTTTACCTTTGATGTAGTTTGGAGTCAGGATGGCAGTACCTGAACTTGGTAACTTAATGGTCTTATAGTGGCAGTCTGTGTGGACAAACAGCCATGGGAATCTTACTTGCCTTCTTTCCTGGGTGATTAGCAGGCACCTTTTTAGCACCAGGAGAAAGAGCCACATACTTGACTCTTTAATATAGAAGAGTTCCCATAATTATCTAAATACTCAGAGGTTACCTTAAGAAAGTGTATATGACTAAAGGAGCTTTTTTTAAAAAAATTAATTTTATTGTTTAAAGTATTACAAATAGTAGTACATATGTCTTCTTTTTTTCCCCATTGACCTCCCCCCGGACTCCCCTACCTTCCAGCATGTGCCCTCATAAAGGAGCTTTTATCCTACAAATGAGCAACCAATAATCTTCCTATAAATACTGTATGAGAAGAAAATGAAGGTAGGAGTTAATAGAAGAAATTGGATAAATGGTTTATAGAACCTTGTAGAAGATAAAATATCCCCATTCCATGAGATAATTTTGTTGGCACAATTGCTCTAAGTTAGTTTTAAAAATTCAGGTGTGCTGATTTTAATTTAAATACAGTAAAGTTCATTCTTTTTAAAAGTGTACAGCTGTGAGTTTTAATAAGTGCATTCAATTGTGCAGCCACCATAATCAAAATAAAAATTTCCTCCTGGCCGGCATGGCTCAGTGGTTGAGCATTGACCTATGAACCAGGAGGTCACAGTTCAATTCCCCATCAGGGCTCATGTCCGGGATTGTGGGCTCGATCCCCATTAGGGGGCATGCGGGAGGCAACCGATCAATGATTCTCTCATCATTGATGTTTCTGGCTCTCTCTCCCTCTCCCTTCCTCTCTGAAATAAAAAAATAAATATTTTAAATATATATATATATAAATTTCCATTACCCTAAATCATTCCTTGTGCCCCTTTAATCAGTTCCTCCACTCACGCCTTGGCAGCCACTGATCTGTTTCCTATCCTTATAGTTTTGCCTTTTCCAAAGTGTTCTGTAAATGAAACAAACATAACACTGTTTTGTTTGTAGCTTTTTGAATCTCACTTAGATTAATGCACTTGAGAGCCACCAATGTTGGATGTTACCAGTAGTTTGTTCCTTTTATTTCTGAACTAGAGGCCCAGTGCACAAAATTCATGCATGGGGGGAGGGATCCCTCAGCCCAATCTGCACTCTCTCTCAATCCGGGACCCCTTGGGGGATGTCCAACTGCTGGGTTAGGCCCGATCCCACAGGGATTAGGATCAGGCCTAAACTGGCAGTCAGACATCCCTCTTGCAATCTGGCACCACTGGCTCATAATCACTCTGCCTGCCTGCCTGCCTGATCACCCCTAACCACTCTGCCTGCCTGCCTGATCGCCCCTAACCACTCTGCCTGCCTACCTGATCTCCCCTAACCACTCTGTCTGCCTGATTGCCCCCAACCACTCTGCCTGCCTGCCTGCCTGATTGCCCCTAACCACTCTGCCTGCCTGCCTGATCACCCCTAACTGCTCGCCTGCCTGCCTGATTGCCCCCTAACCAGTCCCCTGCCAGCCTGATTGATGCCTAACTGCTCCCCTGCCAGCCTGATCGCCCACAACTGCCCTTCCCTGGCTGCGACCCACCTCCTCTTCCGGGACCCGCCTCCCCCACAAAAGACAGCAGAGACACCGGGACCAGCCTCCTCCATTCCATGCAGAGCCGTGGGACCCCCAGGCCTCACTGCACGGAGCAGCCACGGGACCCCCAGGCCTCACTGCACAGAGCG
Source organism: Myotis daubentonii (assembly GCF_963259705.1). NCBI lineage: Eukaryota > Metazoa > Chordata > Mammalia > Chiroptera > Vespertilionidae > Myotis > Myotis daubentonii. The sequence goes on from NC_081840.1 coordinate 99,091,001, forward strand.
CCTCTGCTGTGCACATGGCCATCTTGTAGTGGCAGCCATATTGTGACAATGTCTGTGGGAGGGCCACCTCGGCTTTTATTAGTATAGATAAGAGAAAGCAGGTGAGAATGGCCCAGAGGCAGGCAGGACCTATCACCTCCTTACCTGTCAGGAGAGTTAAGCAGAGTATGTGTGACAGGGAACTCCACCCTAGTGCACACTGTTCTTATCAAATGCAACTCACATATCAATAGGTTGGGCTTTTTAATTTTGTGTTTGTTATTTGGTTGGGGAAAAAGAGCAAGACCTAGGATAATCTTCTTTTTGGGAAAACATGCACATGTGCACCCAGTAAAGAGCAATAGAAAATATTTATCTTCATCAAGCACTGAACTTCATGGATTTCAGAATTGTTGAAGTTTAAGGAGAATTGGAGAGAGTCATGGTGCTCCTTGAGGCACACTGTGAAATGTCCAGATATTGCATTCTGTTTTTTTTCTCTTACAGCTTAGGACATTATGTATTTTGGTATTATATATACTAATATATATGTATGTATGCATATTATATGTATGTATCTATATATATAATGTATGTATCATATGTGTATGTACAGTCCCCTCTTACCCACAGTTTTGCTTTCTGTGGTGTCAGTTACCTGTGGTCAACTGCATTCTGAAAATATTAAATGGAAAATTCCAGAAATCAACAGTTCAGAAGTTTTAAATTGTGTGCCGCTATTCTTAATAGAGTGATGAAATCTCATGCCATCCTGCTTGGTCCCATCCAGGACATGAATCACACTGTTTCCCAGCATCTCCATGCTGTGTATGCATCCTGCCCCTTAGTCAGCAGCCATCTTGGTTGTCAGATTGACTGTCCTGGAATCACAGTGCTTCTGTTCAAGTAACTCTTATTTTACTTAATAAAGTGGCCCCAAAGTATAAGAATAGTTTAAACTTTATCATAGTTATCTATGTACCGGGAAAAACAGGCATCCACTGGGGGTCTTGGAACATATCCCCCAAAGATAAGAAGGGTTGACTGTGTGTGTGTGTGTGTGTATATGTACAGACATATCTATCTATCTATCTATCTATCTATCTATCTATCTATCTATCGTCTGTCTGTCTGTCTGTCTGTCTATCTACCTACCTACCTACCTACCTACCTGTCTATACTTAATTACTAAGTATAAAGTTGGCTTTTTCAGTATGTCTTAGTTAGTTTGAGCTGCTATAACAAAATATCACAGACTGGTGGCTTAAAAAACATCTATTCATTTCTTACAGTACTAGAAATGGGGAACCCCAAGATCAAGGTGCTGGCAGATTCAATTACTAGTGAGGGCCCACTTCATGGTTTACAGCTAGCCACCCACTTGCTGTGCAATTACATGCTTCTTATGAGGTCACTAATCCCATCTTGAGGGCTCTACCTCATGCCTTAATCACCTCGAAAATGCCCCTGCCTCTTAATGTCATTACACTGGGAGTTAGGGTTTCATCAGATAAATTTTGGGGAGACACAAATGTTCAGTCCATAACACTATATTGTATGCTATCTATATATATAAAAGGCTAAGTGACTGACTGTCCATTAGTCTGACCATCCGACTGACCAACTGACCGGTACATATGATGTGCATTAGCAATTTAAAAATAAACGTTGACTCGCACATGCGCGATACATATAAAGCTCTCCCTGGCACCAGTTGCACATGTGTGTTTTGATCTGTCATTGTTGATCATGCAGTAACGTAATTACCACACGAATATTTCTTCTAATTAATTTCCTTTCACTGCACGAATCCATGCACCAGACCACTAGTAAATAATATAAAATCATATTCACAAGCACATAGATCTATCAGACAGCAAGCTGAATTTTTCTTCAGTGTTTGCTTACTACTTGTTTATTCATTTTGTGATTGCTATTAGGCAAGTAGTAGGACGCACCACTATTTTGAGAAAAAAATGAGAGGACTTAAAATCAAGAATTCTGCCCATTAATTTAACTTTCTACCTGTGATTTTGGGTAATACTCACCTCCTTTGAATTTTGAAGCATAAGACCTCCCAGGGTTTTTCCGGAGCATATTCGAAAATGTACAAGAACCTGTGCTGTAATGTGATATGCAGGAAGCTCACCCAATAGCAGCATAAAGGGGTGGTGGTGTGTCTGGATCTCACCAGGGAACATCGTGGTGCTTATTTTTATTTTATTATTTTTTAAATATATATTTTTATGTCAGAGAGGAAGGGAGAGGGAAAGATAGAAACATCAATGATGAGAGAGAATCATTGATTAGCTGCCTCCTGCATGCCCCCTACTGGGGATCAAGCCCACAACTTGGGCATGTGCCCTTGACCAGAATCAAATCCAGGACCTTTCAGTCTGCAGGCAGATGCTCTATCCACTGAGCCAAACCAGCTAGGGCTTGTGGTGCTTATTTTAACTATCTCTCCTTCTTGTGCCCCCACGTCAGTTGCTATTTTGATAGTGAACATGCTCCTGCAGCTAGTATGGTATGCTGATGGCCAGAAGCCCTCATGGTGGTGGTAGGGGGGAAGGCAATGAGTTACCCCTGTGCCCACTGACACCCCGTCACCATCTATTTGTTGAGCACTGGATTCATGCCTATGAAATAATAACAATATACAATACAAGATAAGAATCCTGCCTATAAAAACTCAGTCTTGTTTTAGGGAAAAAAATACATATGAAATACAGATAACTTTTAAGACAAGTCGAGTACAAAAAAGTTTTTACAGTCAAAATGTACATTGAAATGCACATTAATATACATTTAGTGAAGACTATCAACATTTATTTAGTAAAAAGTCGAGTATTTAGGAAAATATTCACTGTTCTGTGGATATTATCCTAATGTGTAAAAATATTACAATAATAATAGTTCCAGGTCACAAAAATCTCCTATAAATTTCTTGATAAATAAAATGGGTATTAATACTCTTAAAATGTTCTACTATTTGTTTTATTTCAGGCTTTTTGCAACCTCCCCCCAAATCTTAAAATGAAGCCTAGGCAGTTTAGTGTGTCATTGAGAGCTGTCCTTTCCTCTTTCTCAAGGTGCTGTAGTGGGCCCAGTGGTCTTTGAACGGGGTCCCTCCCCTTTGGTGTCCTGTTGCCCTGTCTCCTACAGCATCTTCCCGCTGTTGTCATTGTTCATTTGCCTCTAATCTTGGCTTCTATACATGACAGTCTAGTCACTTGCTAATAGTTTTCTCATCAAGTTGTGTGGCCCAATAATGAATGCTAGCAGAGTGACTGACACCTGGCCACCAATACAGTAAGTACATGTCTGAGGGGTGATGGAATGGGGCTGTCCCCACACTGGTACAGACCTATGGTGACATCTTTAGGCTATTGTGTGTTTCCAGTCAATAGATATCTTCTACTAGGTATGTGGTTTTGTTCACTTTAAGGTATTTTATTGTGTGTTCTTTTTTTAAAAACAAATGTTCAAATAATCACGATTGATTGATTTACTTATTTATTTATTGCTATGGCTAGTCCAACCCTGGACTTCCTTTCCTTAACTATATGGTCATTATAATCAGACTAGAGGCCCGATGCATGAAAATCATGCAAGAGTAGGCCTTCGCAGCCACGGTAGCTGCCTTGATCCCTCCCTCGCAGCTGCGGCTGCCTGGATCCCTTGATCCCGCAGCTGCAGCCCTGGCGTCCAGTCTAATTAGCATATTACGCTTATATTATTCTATATAATAAAAGGCTAATATGCAAATAGACCAAACCGTGGAACAACCAAACAACCAGTCGCTATGACGTACGCTGACCACCAGGGGGCACGCGTGGAACATGGTGGGCATCAGTAGCAGGCAGCAGAGCACAGAACACAGTGGGATGGTGGAGCAGGTGAGCGGGAATGCCAGACCAAGGTGAGGCGCTAGTCGCTGTCATTGGGGCGAGCCTCTGGTGGTTACTTAAAATTCTTTGCTCCCATACGCCGTGGTCTCTCCCGGTGCTTGCACCTGCTGCCGGTGCTGGTCCCGCTCGCACCCACAGCCAGCACTGGAGTGCCCCTTGCACCTGCTGCCGGTGCCCGGCACCAGTCCCAATCATTCTGCACCATCAGCGGGTATGGGCGGCGGCTGCCAGCCCCGATCGCCCTTGAGGGCTTCTCCACCTGCCCCTGCTCCTGAGGGGCAATTGGGGCAGCAGCTGCCACTCGCACCCGCTGACAGCACCAGCCCCGCTCACACCCGCTGCTGGCCCGGCCCCAATCGCTCTGCACCGTCAATAGGTGTGAGCGGGTCCAGCGCTGTCAGCATGTGGGAGCAGCAGCACAGTGGGAGCGGGGCTGCTGGCAGACAGGGAACGGGAGCCACCTGTGGCAGGACAGGCTGGGCGGAGGCGCGGAGAATGGGCTGAGACCCGCTCCTGTGCCCACTGCAGCCTCACAGCCCACAGTTCCTTTCAAGGTGCACTGGGCCCCTAGTTATAGATATTTGGCATGGATTCAGGAGAGAAGAAGGTCTCTGAGGAAGAAGTTGGACAGTCAGGGAAAGCCACATGGAAACTGGAGATACTTGTGCTGAATCCTGAAATGTGTCTTGAGATTCATATGAAATTAGGGAGGAAATGCCCATGGCTCAGGGAATTAGTGCTCATGGCTCTGGAAAGATATCTTGAAGGACTTCCTTTCCTTACTCTAGGCATCTAGGGAAAGAAGGGAAAAGGCAGCCCCAGTAAGAATTAGGCCTCGTACCTAGGGTCTATAAGAAGACCTTTGGACATCTGGTGGAGTGGGGACAAGACCTTTCCAGTGCTCTGGACTTGGGGCCACCTGGCCCTGTAATAGTTAAGTAATATGTGAGTAAAACACTGGAAAAGGCCCTTCGCTGTGGGCACCTTCATGGGCATCTCCTGTCAAACCTAAGTCTTTTGAAGGTAAAAGTATGTCTTTCTTTGTCATGTCTTCCCTCTAGATGCAGTTGGTCTAGAATTAGTCACAAAGTGTGTCCAAGTTTTTGCATAGGGATAGTTCATCTTCTGAAAGTCAAGCGTAAAGTTTATTGTTTACCCTGAAGAAATAGCTTTAGAAAGGTGGAGAGAGGCCTGGAGAGATACAAGGTCTTAAAGGTTTGACCTTGAGGTGAGCTCCTCTGCCTCTGCACCAGCCATATTGGTTTTTCTTTCCCAAAGCCCTATTTTCCTTGGAGTTTTTTTCTGCTTTTTTACAGTTTTAACTAACTTTAATAAACATCAACCTGCCACTTAATTTGATCCTTTCCTGATTGTGGTCTTGCTCTTTTCTTTTTCCCAAGGTATCTTGAGTATATTAAAACTGATTTATTGTTTTGTTTTCTGCAAGTGTCTTTATTCTGCAGTTTTATTATATAGAGACAGGTTTTCCCATTGTCTTTGGGATAACCAGATTCCTGGAACTAAAGTTTCAGGTACAGGCCTTTCAAACTTCTTCTGGGTCCTGGAGCTCTTGATCTCCACTAGATTTTCTTCTTTCAGACTGACAGATGTAGAGCCCCAAGGAGACTGTTCTGCACACTCAAGTTAGAGAAGCCTGGTCTCCAGGGTGATTAAGGGAGGGGCCAAGGCCTGTGCCCCACAGATGACCCACCAGTGTGCCAGAGCCTAGGCTGAGCTGGGAGCTTTCTCAGAAGAGGGCGTGGTGTGGATTCCTCCCTGCCCTTGCCACTTGGCTTCTTTTGGTTCCCCAGCATTTTCTCCTTTTGAATACTTTCATCTTTTCTTTCTTTTGTGGCCAATACAGAAAGAGGTTTTCCTTTTTCAAAGCAGGCAAATTCTTCCCCAGCTTAGTATCCTTAGGAGGAGTCCTAGAGGAAATAGAGGCTTAAATTGGTCTAGCCCAGTTTACAAGGCTGCAAAGCTTTTTAGTAATAAATAGATTTATGGGGAAGGAGGGAAAATGATTTTATTTTTGTCACAAAAATTAACCTACTTAAACCCAATAGTTGGTCTATGTTTATCACAACCACCTATATGGTTTCTAGTCATGAGTTCATGGCTGTCTGAATGTCACCAGCAGTGATGTCAATAATGTGGGGTGGGGCGGGGGGTTGCTTTGTGGGAACTTCACATGGGTCAGCTCCTCTCTTCTTCGTCAACACCACAGGCTGTTTTCCTTATAAGCTGCCTCAGCCTGGAGATGAACCTCATTCTTGCAATACAAGATAAGATAGGCTCTGACACCATGCCTCCCCTATGCTGCTAAAAACTGAGAACTGATCCCACTTCTGGTCCTTTACAGTGTTGGTGTGTCACTGGCTGCTGTCCAGTTTAGGGTCCTCTGTGCTTGACCAAACTCTTTCCTAAGATGACTTTTTCAAAAGGCACTACAAGCAAGTTCTGAATAAATATGGGGAGGAGATAGGAAGAAGCGCCTAAGTAGCATAAAATCAAATATTTCCCAAAGCCAACCCTAACCTCTTAACCAGCTAACCAACTAATAAACCCAGGGGCTTTCTTCTGAGGTCCAGGATCTTAGCTGTAGCCTTGCTTGTGTTCAAATTATTTTTATGAGGTTTAAAAAGATATGGTAACCACTGCCTATAATTTGTAGTTGCTGATGAAAAGAAATAATTGAAAGGGAGAAAGCTCTTTAGAAGCAGAAATTTAATCACAGGAGTATATCCTGCTTTGTTCATACATGTGGTTGTCTTATATTATTTGCTATTTTCTTTTTCAGATTTCAAAGTGGAAATTTGTCTTCCTTTTCAGAGAGAGTTAGAGTACATAACCTTGAAGACTCAGAGAGCTGAGATAGGAAGATTTTGAAGTTGTCCTACATTTAAAGCCATGATTTAAATATTGGCATTGCGGTAAGTATTTAGGAAAGAAATAAAACAGTTTTGTGGTTAACACACCATTGGTTTTTGCCTGCATTCTGAGAATAGTTAAAAATACATTATGAAGGGTCAATTTGTTTGAATCAGATTCAGCAAAATAGAGCTGTGAGAAAATTAAAGCCACTTCTGTGATTGGGATTTTCTTTTTGAACTGAGCTGTGACTATGAGAGAAATTTCATGGACTCCATGGGTGTGTGTAGTCACCAGTGTTTACCAGAGTCCTATGGAACTCTTTTCTTAAGGATCATCTTGAGACCAGTGTCCCATTTGATCATTAAACAAATGAGAGCAGATCCAGCCACTAAAAGGGAAGCAGAAGCTTCCTTCCATCAACTCTTCTATCTGAATTGCCTCTCTGGTGCAGTATTTCTCAAAGTGTGTTCCCTAGATTATTGGTGCAGTGAGGACAGGGGTAGGATGATAGGTCTGTGCTCAAATGAGTTTGGAAAACATGGGGTAAAGCTAAACAATCTTCCTTACTGAAGGATTGCAAAAACAAGTGAGCCTTATGAAACTCCATGGGTGTGTGTAGTTGTCAGTGCTTACCAGAGTCCTGTGGAACTCTTTTCTCATGGGTCATCTTGAGACCCCTGTTCCATTCATTAAACAAACTAGAGGCCCATTGCACAAAATTCGTGCACTAGTAGGGTCCCTAGTGGCTGCTGGCTGCCAGCTGGGGCCTCCTTCCCTTCCCCCAGCCACCTGCTGCCTCCCTCAATTCGCCCCCCCTCCCACCAGCCCTACCCCCTGGTTGAATTCCCAGAAGAACTCCCAGTTGAGGGGACAATTTGCATACTACGCTTTTATTATATAGGATTATTGAACACCAGCCAGGTATGGTGTTAGATTCTAAAAATAGGACAATAAATAAGATTGGCAATGTTTGTGTATAGATAGTAAGGTAAGAAGTAAGTAAGAACAATTATTGATAGGCATGATAATATATTTAAGGGAATGGTCTGGGGAGCTAGGGAGCCTGGATTTTAATCCTGAGTCTGCCACTTATAAACTGCATGACCTTGAACAAGACTAATTTCCACACCCATAAATTGGTGATAATACCACCTACCTAGTAAGGTTGTTGTGAGGGTTAAAATGATAAATATGTATTGGCAATTACTAAACCTTGTACAAGTGTTATCAAAATTTGTGCTCACAATAATAATGGCTGAATGTTCTGAAGATTATATGATAGACTAGGTAAGAGATAATGGTGGATGGGAACTTTTGAATACGATGGTCCAGGACTGTCCAGATTTAGATACCTGTAAATATGAGAAATATGAGCTATGGCAATAGTATAGAGAGACATTTACAGGGAAAAACAAGTACAAGGGTCTATATTTTATGTAGAGAAAGCATCTGACAAAATCCAATACCTCTTCATGATAAAAAAAAAGAAAAGAAACCCACGAAACAACAGCAACAAATAGGAATGAAGGGGACATTTTTAACCCGAGAAAGGGGACCTGTGAAAAACTCATAGCTAGCATCATGCTTCATTGTGAAGGACTAAAAGCTTTCCTCAGAAGATCAGGAACAAGACAGATGTCCAGCGTCATCACTGCTATTCAGTATGGTACTACTGCGTTCTAGCCAGGATCATTAGGAACAAATATGGAATAAAAGATTTCTAGATTGGGAGACCAGTTTACTTTTCTATAAAACTATATTTGCAGATGACATGATCTTGTATATGGAAAATCCACTAAACTATTAGAACTGATAAACAAGTAAAGATAGGTTGCAGGATACAAATTTTAATTGTTGTGCTGACCACTTATAATGAATCTCTGAAATGATTAAGAAAATAATTTCTTTTACAATAATATGAAAAATAATAAAGTGCTTAGAAATAAATGTAACTTAAAAAGTATAAAACATATTCTTAAAATTATAAAACATTTATGAAAGATTTGTGAAAATCTAAATAAATGGAAAAAAACATTCCATGTATATGGACCAAAAGACTTAATATTGTTCAAATGGAAATATTTCCTAAATTGATCTATACATTCAATACAATCTCTATAAAAATCTCAGTTGGATTCTTTGCAGAAATTGAAAAAGCTCATTCTAAAATTTATATAAAAATTTAAGGGACCCACAATAACCCAGACAATCTTGAAACATAGCAAAATTGAAAGACTCACACTTCCCGATTTCAAAATTTAACACAAAGCCACAGTAATCAAGACAGTGTGGTACTGGCATAAGGATAGGCATATAGATCTTTGGAATAGAGTTAATAGACCAGAAATAAAACTCTACATTTATGATAATTGATTTTTAAAAAAATGTTCCAAGAGAATTCAATGGGAAAAGGATAGTCTCTTCAACAAATGGTTCTGGGACAAGTGGATATCCACATGGAAAAGAATGAATTAGACCTGTACCTCACACTGTATCCAAAATATATCAAAGACCTAAATGTGAGCGCTAAAACCATAAAACTTTTGGAAAACAATATCGGTGTTAATCTTCATAACTTTTGCTTAGGCAATGATTTTTAGTTATAACACCAAAAGCACAAGTGACAAAAAACATAGATAAGTTGGACTTCAACAAAATAAAAACTTTTGTGTATCAAAAGTCGTTATCAAGAGAGTAGAAAGACAATGCACAGAGTAGGGGAAAATATTTGCAAATCATATAATCTGATAAGAAACTTGTATCTAGAATATATAAATAACTCTTACAACTCAGCTGTATTCTTACAGTTTAAAAATAGGCAAAGATTGCCCAGCCTGTGTGGCTCAGTGGTTGAGTGTTGACCTCTGAACCAGGAGGTCATGGTTTGATTCCAGGTCAGGACACATGCCCGGGTTGCAGGCTCGATCCCCACAGGATTCCCACTGTAGGGTGTTCAGGAGGCAGCCGATCAATGATTCTCTCTCATCACTGATGTTTCTCTCTCTCCCTCCCTTCCTCTCTGAAATGAATAAAAATATCTATAATAATAAAAGCGTTATATGCTAATTAGACCAGATGTCCTTCTGGACGAAGCTGGAGCTGCAAGGGAAGCCCCGGTCCCGAGTGCCGGAGGAAAGCAGGCACCGGCAGCTGGGAGAAGGAAGGCTTACTCTTGCACAAATTTCTTGCATCGGGCCTTTAGTATTTAAATAAAGAAATAAATTTAAAAAAATAGGCAAAGATCTGACTAGACATTTTTTCAAAGAAGATATGCAAATGAACAATAAATACATGAGAAGATTCTCAATAACTAGTCATCAGGGAAATACAAATCAGAATCACAATACTATTTCATTCCGTTATGAAAGAAAGACAGTAACAAGTGTTGGTGAGGATATGGAGAAACTGAAACTCATACACTAGTAGTAGAAAGGCAAAGTCCAGAGAAGCTGCTTTGGAAAATGGTCTGGCAGTTCCTCAGACAGGAAAATATAGAGGTACTGTATGATGTGGCATATCCACTCCTAGATATGTACCCAAGAGGAAGAAAACGTATGTCTATACGAAAATGCAGATGTTTGTAGCAGTATTATTTTAATTATCAAAGAATGCAAACAATCCAAATGACCATCAAATTGATGAATGGACTAAGAAAATGTTGTATGTCCATATGATAGGATATTATTTGGCTATAAAAAGAAATGGAGAATTGATGCATGGTACAACATTGATGAATCTTGAAAATAACGCTAAATGAAAGAAGCCAGACACAAAAGACCACCTATTACATGATTCCATTTATATAAAATTTCCAGAACAGGCAAATTGGCCATAGAAATAGAAAGTAGATTAATGGTTGCCTAGAACTGAACTGGAGTGTGCCTAGGTGGAAATTGAGAGTGAGTGCTAAAGGGTACATGATTTCTTTTGGGGTGACAAAAATGTCTAAAATCGCTTTGTTAATGATTATACAACTCTATGAATATATTAAAACCATTGAATTGTATACTTTAAATTGGCAAATTGTCTGGTGTATGAATTATGTATCAATAAAGCTGTTGTATACATAAAACAGGATATGCTTTGCAGGTGTAACTGCCAGCAGTTGGTGATAGATGAGATATGGGAGCAAGGACTAAGGAGGAATTAAAAATGACCCATAAATCTTGTCCATGACAACTTCTGAAAAGGAGAGGAAAGACTGGGAGTTGTTCTTGTTTTTTGAGGGTTTTGGTTTTTAAATGGGGAGGGCCAGCTTTGAGAATCCAGAGTTTTATTGTGGTCATACTAAGATTGAGTCCTTGTTAAATATCCAATTAGAGATTTTAAGTAGACAGTTGAGCATGCACCTGTAACTCATAGAAACAATTCCTGGATGGAGATAAAATTTAGATGACAGGTAAATCCATATGCAGGGATGAAAATGGGGAGAGAGAGAAAGAGAGAGGAAGAGGGAATGAGAATGAACAAGGCTAAGGATGAGGTGGCAAGAGGAGAACCACAAAGAAAACAGAAGGAGCACCAGCCAGGGAGAAAGGAAGAAAGTAGGAGAATGCTGTGTCACTGAACCCAGACTTGAGAAGGAGGGAGGTGTCCACAGAGCTGGTGTGACTAAGAGGTCAGTAAGAGGACAGAAGTGTCCTTTGGAACTGCTAGGGTAGCTGTTCATGACTTTGATAAGAGTAGTTCAGGAGTGGAGACTTCAGGTCAGAGTGGGTTGAAGGGGGAATATAAGTGCTCAAGTGGAGAGAGTTAGGCTGAAGTCCAACAGGTGAAAATTGCTCTAGAATCCTTTTCTGCTCTGTTGAAATACCCAAGAGTTGGCGGGGTTTGAAGGCCTTCTCTTCCTTGGAGCCAGCTCTTAGGGGTGGAGCCTGCATCTAGGGAGCAGCAGACCTGTATGTAGGTAGGGGTGGGGCAGGAGGGCAGTGCTGGGCTGGGTCCAGAGAGGAAGGTTATCCTTTTCTCTGTTCTCTAATGATTTTTATTTTCTTTTGTTATCATGATTGGGAAAAAGCTGAAAGCAGGATTTTATTAATGTGCTTTTTGAAGTTTAGGTCAAATTGTTTGAAAATTTTTATTTGAAATGAGAATAAAGGGAAAAGGCATTCCATGCTTTCAGGTGTAGTCTTTATAAAGTAGAGTCCTGGCTGTACATGCATCACTGCTTCATCCAGATTCTAGCAGGTCCTGAAGTAGGTGGAGGGGAAAGTGGTAACTTTTTAAAAAGGCAAACATACAAAAGTTTGAGCATACACATTCCACAAACCTCAGAAGTCCACTCACCATGCCTCTTACATTGGCATTAGCACATTCTTTCCTATCCTTCTTTACTAATTTAGATTGTGTGGAAACAGCTTTTAAAGATACATATTCCTTCAAGAAACAACCCAATCTTTACTTTCTCTTGAGAAAATGGACTGCTACTTAGGCTACAAATCCCACTTGATGTTTTGGGCAAAAATCATGTTTAGTGCACCTGTCTGTTGACTGCTCATTTTGTATAAGTCCAAGCAGCGTGCGTGTGTGTGTGTGTGTGTGTGTGTGTGTGTGTGTACATGAGTGCGTTCATGCACACGACTCAGTTTGGTGATTCATATTTTTAAAGTTATATCTTAGTGTTCTAGCTCAAATCTCTGCTCTGATATGCCATATACACAGCCATCATAAAGCAGTACTTAAAAATCCACTGTTTTCTAACTGGCTTGGCACAAAATTAGAAAACATCATTGTTTTCAAGCCCTGGTTAAATAAATGTTCTTTATAAAGATTTTTCTTGTGTGTGTGGCTAAAAAAAATTATATGGTGGTTGTTTGGTTATGTTTTGTTTTATATGGAGGGGACATATATTTGGGGATTTTGAGGGAATAATTTTTCAGTATTACTTTCTTCCTCTGAAAGAAGCATCTTAATTTGTTCTAGAGCACAGAACCATACGGTGTTAAATTTATTATAATGATAAGCCAATATTTGTAGTGTCCTGTTTGGTTAGAAGCTAGACTGTCATCCACAAGGAAATAGGAAATCACCAACTTAAAAAAATTCTCTGACTTTAGAATTCTGTGTGTTTTTTTCAGGCATCCTTTGCCTTAGGTTTAGAGATTTTACTAACTTCTGGCGTCTTCCAATCACGGGAGAATGAGTGGTTATCTGGGAGGAATCTTTGAGCCTCATTCACCCTGTTATTTTGCCTCCAGAGTCATGCCAAAGGGTGCTTTTCATACATTGATTTCATTTCATTTTTTAAAAGAAAATATTTTGTGGTTTAATATGATTTTAAAAGAATGAGAGAAAGTGGTTGTAGAGAGAATGGGTTTGGTCTGCTCTCCTCACAACTCACTGCTTTCTGAGAGAAACCTCTGCAGGCCCATCATAACCAGGACCAGGCCAGGCTGGTTTTAGTCTCCTGAGTATTTCAGAGACTTGGACTGCATTAGGCAGGTGCTACTGACAACATTTAGATCATTTTGTGGAGGAGGATGCATTGAGTTTTTTCTGCTCAGGGTGGATTGTGCAATTTGCTTTCTTTCTCAGAAAATGTCTTGTTTGTTTTGGGATGCAGCCAGGCCTCTCCTGTGGGTGGTGTGCTGTGTCACAGCCCTCAGGTCCAGAGCCTGCACTTTGCTTTGTCTGTCAGATCAGATGAGTTGTAGGAAGCAGTCGGCTAGCGTTTGGGATAAACATGAAAGTGATATTTGTGAGCCTATGCAGGCAGAGCCTTTGGGCAAACTGCTTTGAGACGTGGGAGTCTGGGTGACCTGAAGAGAAAAGAACAGCAAGGACAGGTAAGGGACTGCTGGTTTGAGCTGCACTTAGGAACATGGCTAGCATTTCAGGAGCTGGTGGGGCCTCATGCTCTCTTTTTGGTATGTGTGTGGTGATGATTTGGAGATGTTGATAATGTACTTAGTAGAGCATTCCAATTAAAAATGCCAATAATTTGACTTTTTAAGTTAAATGTAGTTTTTAAAAAATATTTTTTTATTGATTTCAGAGAGGGTAGGGGGAAAGATAGAAACATGAATAATAAGATAGAATCATTGATCAGCTGCTTCCTTCACGTCCCACACTGGAGATTGAGCCCACAATGCTCAACAACTGAGCCACGCGGGCCGGGCTGTAGTTATAATTTTTAAACTGCTGTCCTACTACCAAAAATCCTACTACTATCCAGCTCTCTAAATAGGGAAAACAAGCACATAAAACTCCTGAAGGAATCTCTTTCGTTGTGATCTTTTATTAAATCCCATGTAAGATTTAGACTGTATTTATAATAAAATTTCCCATTTAACAGGAAACGGAAACATGGAAGAATATAAGTACACCTTTAGACTTCTCTATTCTGTACCTGTTTTCTCTCTCTCTCTCTCTCTCTCTCTCTCTCTCTCTCTCTCTCTCTCTTTCTCTCTTTCTCTCTCTCTCTCTCTCTCTCTCTCTCTCTCTCTCTCTCTCTCTCTCTCTCACACACACACACACACACACACTTGTATTTGCATGAAAAATGAGTAACTGGACATCTTGTCAGACAAACAGTACAATTTAGCTAAGGTTGAATATAAATTGGAACAAATCTTAACTTTTTATTTCACTTTCATTTGGATACTTTTACTAATTCTCTTTGCTGGGTTTAGGCTTTTCAAACATTCTTTGGCTCTGGGAGAGGGAGTTGTATAACCATAAAACTTGAGAATCCTGGCCCTAGAATAAATGTTCCTTTAAAAACCCCAAGGACAGAAAATTGAACACAGCTGTGGAAAAGAAAAAGTTAGGGGGAAAGGCAAGTGATGGTTCAGGGCTGTGGGCACCCTGACCAACTTCCCAAGTGCACTCACTGGAGCTGTGGTTTCTTGATGGGGAGTTTCGGTGGTCTTTTTGAAAGTTGCAGAAAAGGCCAGAACTGGATGTTTCTGTGATGTGGTTAAGAGAACATTCTGACTAGATTTGTTTTTCATTGTCTTGCTGTCCTGTGCATATTCTGTTGTTTTCCCCTGGAGAAAATTGGGGTTTCTGGACATTTTCTCTGATGTTATGATTACACAGTTGTAAGCAAGCTTCAAAACTGAAGCCATTTCTACCAGTCAGAAGATAGAAGAGGCAACATTTTTAGCCCCCAAGCCCCCCTCCTCTGCCCCCTCAATCACAGAATTTCCCTCAGAATAAACAGCTTTAAAGTGTGGCCCTGAGACTGTGCCATTGTTGTTCCTTGCTTCCGCTCCGCTGGGACACAAACTTCTCTGGCGTTGGTGTGGTGGCTGCTGCTGTGGACCCTAACCTCAGTGCAACCTTGGATTCATCATTCTGCTCTGTGTCAGACCATGTAATGATGATTCATACTTCTTCCTCTACAAGATTAGATTACTGTAATTTTCATATCCTGGACTGTGCACTAGGGATTTGAATTAATACTTGTTGGTATAGAGAGCAGAGTTGTGTTTCTGGAAAGAAAGGACTGGACTTGCCCACTCAGCCATCACCAGAACACATTTCGGGCTGGCCTGTTGTGACTCTGTCTTCAGGTCTACCACATCAGTTAGCTTACCTGAGAGGCTGCAGGCAGGGCTCTGCGTGCACTTGGTCCGGGTGCAGTGGACTGGCATACGTGATGCCATGCCTAGGTCAGAATGCATGAGAGACTTGCCAGGCAGTCCTGCATTGAAATCACGCACTGCTTAATGAGGAAAATCTTCCCCGAAGAGATACTTGGGAAGAAAGTAAAATAATTCAGGCTTGTGGAATGGTCTCCCTGAAGCCAGCAGGGACTGTGATGATAGATTGCAGGGTGGGGCAAGCAATGAGAGGGCAATTAGCCTTTGAAAAACCTCTATGTTTTGTCGCTCTCCCTGTAAAATATGTATTATTCATTCTATTTCTTCAACAAATGTTAATTGAGCACTTCCTATGTCCTGGCACTATTCTGGACACTGGAGTTTAACAGACATCTACCAATAAAACAGAAGAAAAAAAAAAGCTGTCCTCATGGAACTCAGATTGGGGGGCAGTGGCACTGTGGTAGGAATGTGAGCTGAAGAAAGCCACAGAAAGAGTTAGGAGTAGCAGGAAAAACTCAGTAAGTATAGTCATTTGAGGGTATATTTGCTTATTTACCTCCTGTCTTTCCTCTGACATAATGTACACTGCCCCACTAATTTTATATTTTTCATAGATAGCCCTGAAGGGAGATCTTCATCCATGCTAATAAATAGCCCACTCTGGTATAGCGAGTCCATGGGATAACTTAAGGGTCTTTGAATGGATTGTCTGCTATAGACTGGGTCTGTGTTAGAGGGAAGCTGAGGTGGGATCAAGAGTTTTTATTTTTGTTCACTATTCTACTCTCTAATTCTCACTCCAGAAATGCCTTGTGTTAACATACTTTCTCCTTGTATCCCCTTCTTGTCTTTATTTCCTGTCCCCTTCTTATCTTTATTCCCTCCTTTCTTTTCTTTCTCTTAGTTCTCTCTACTTTGGTGAATATGAGACGGCAGCACTTTGCCCCAGAATTACAGAATCTCAGTTTTTCAGAACTGCGTTGGACTATAGGAGTCTTAATCTAGATACGTGATTTTTAGTCTCTAGACTGAAACCAAGTTATTACCTGATGCAGTAAAATGAGAAATATAAGAAAATTAAGTAAATGTTTCATAAAGCTAAACTTCATTAGTTGATGTATCTTCTCATTATTTTATTTTCTTAAGCTTGTTAGTTCTTAGTATCTTCCACCAACCACAGAAATTACACATTCTCCTGAACTCAGCCCCCATCACTCGCTCTGCTGCCCTCACAGTTGACTTCACCCCCTACCTCATTCTCCTACACTTTGGTCTTCCGACAGTGCTTCTCAATGTTGTAGCCCCTTCTCCAAAACAAGAGTCACTGCCTGAACTTTAAGGTAGGAAGTCACCGTTTGTGCTGCTAGGAAGCTGTGTTTTAGGATCTCCAATTGGAGCCACAAGTACATTTTAAGCTGTAACATATAGTGGTTCAGTTTTATGGAATTATTGGTAGTGTGGTTCCACTTTATTACAGGTTTATCAGGCTTTTGTGGGTTGGCCCAAATGTACAGCCATCCCTTATAACTGTTTCTGGAGGAAAATGAGAATAAACTTCACAATAGGAACCATACTGAGCTGGAGGGTGAAGGTACAGTGCCACCAACCAAGGGCCCATGAAGTCTCTGGTTTGTGGGGGCTGGGGAGACACGGTTGCAGAGGAAGCTGCCCAGGTCCTCCTTGTTTCCAGTGTATCTCTGAGGTCTGGATATCCCTCCTATTACTCCTTTGTAACATGGGCCAAATGTTTGCCTTTTCATGCAGTCCTTAAAAAGAAACATAGGTTCTTTTTCTTTTTCATTCAGGAGTAAGAATCATTCATTCCCTCTTGGTGTTTGGGTCAGCAAAGGAAACCACTGCGGTGCAAAGCTTTGTGTCAACAACAACATAGGAAAGAAAGAGCCTTTAGAGCAGTGGTTCTGAACCTGTGAGTCGCGACCCCTTTAGGGGTCGAACGACCCTTTCACAGGGGTCGCCTAAGACCATTGGAAAACACATATATAATTACGTATTGTTTTTGTGATTAATCACTATGCTTTAATTATGTTCAATTTGTAACAATGAAATTGGGGGTCATCACAACATGAAGAACTGTATTAAAGGGTCGCGGCATTAGGAAGGTTGAGAACCACTGCTCTAGAGTGTTCGGTGGAGTAGGAGATCCCCACGCTACCAGCAGTACCACTTTAAACTCATGTTTCCACTTAAGAATCTCTGTGGCTCTGCTATGAGACGAATTGACAGAAATCCCATATTTTTAGATATATAGTAGCCTAAATGTATCATGTCATTCTTTGTACATCTCCAATTACTCTCAAGACTCTGAGCCTGGTGTCCAGGAATGTGATGTTGGTCCAGCTGTGCGAAAGGCTGCATCCCTGGAGCCAGGACTCATAAACATGGTCCAGGCTCCCCCTTGGCAAACTCACATTTCATTTTGACTGTGAGGCCAGCAGTTCTGTTCATGCTGAGAGTTGCTACACGCCCATGCTCTTCAGGCAGCAGCCTGGGAGAAAAGAGTTGGCTTGCTCATCTGTTGTTCAAGCCAGTGACCTACACATGACCTTGGAGCTTGAAAGATTGTCATCTGAAGCTAGTGAAGTTCTTCATAAGCTTTGAGAGAGAAACAGAGAGACAGACTCATTGCTTGGTTGATTTAGATTATCTGGGAGAAGGAGATTTGTTGGTCGAAAAATATCGTTAACCAAAAATAATATTACCCCTTTTTTCCTTTTTTTTTTTTAAAAAAAATCTACCCCAAAATAAAATTATTTGTCCATGGTACAGAGGTCACAGTCCTAGACTCACAGTGGTGTGTCAGTGTAAATGTTAGGAGACTAAGGCACATCCCTGTCTTTACTTATAGATGTCACAATTCTAAGTTTATGGGGAAAAAACACACACCTGAAATGATTCCAAGTCTGGTCCTGTCATAGCAGAAATTAGGACATAATTTGAACAGATCCTGGTTGCCAAGTCTTTTCATCCCCTGGAAATGAGCAGCTTAAAAAAATACTTCTAATGATTGCTCAAGTCCATTGCCATTTAGAAAGCGGAACTTTTCAGAAGGCAGATCAGTTAGAGCTTTGTTGTCTTGCTCTCCCTGCACTGATAGTTCTGGCCAAAGTTCTGACATCATCCTTCCTCAGAAATAGGTGCTTTACAGACAGAAAGATGGAAAGTGAGGCTGTTGTCCAAAAGCACTCGAGCTGGCTTTATCTATTTTATTTTCTGCCTGTAAACTGAGGAACCAACTTGTCACTCTCGAACTTCAGAGGGATATTAAGTATTGATTAGTCAAACCTGGGGAAAAAAAAGAATTTTGTGGCTGAATTAAAATGAGACAAAAAAAACTAACTGTAAACTATTTTTATTCTAGTTTTCAGTCTTTATAAATAAACATGTGTGATCTTTATTGAGTGGCAGACATTGCTAGGTTATGTGGATACGGAGATTAGATAGAGTCCCTAGCTTCTGGATGCCAACAGAATAGAGGTTGGAAATCAGAGACCATATCAGGGAAGACCTTATAGGAGAAATAATGTTGAGTCTAAAGAATGTTTAGGGGATTTCTAAGTGAGAAGGAAAGAGTACAGCTTGGACACAGCAAACGTGGTCACTGAGGTTTCTCATGGTCACCTGTGGCAGGGAGGAGTGGTGGAATATGTGGCTAAGAGGCAGAAAGTGGCTAGATCACAGAGACAGGGATTTGGGAATCTCCACTAGCCAGGCATTCTCGGTGCTCTGTTTTCCACCTTCCACGTGTGCTGGATGCTATCCAAGTGTCACACACCTCCTGGGTGTGTTCACATGTAATAAAACATGGCATTAAAGTACTCTGTAATGTCTCAGCTATTAGTAATACGTCTGTAAAGTAAGTCACCACAGATCTTGGTTTATATGAGATAATCTCTGGGTTAAGTGTCATTTCCCCAGTATTTATTTGTAACTTGATTCTTTTTTCTCCTACTGATGAATATCTAAATGCAAGAGGGTGAAAGTGATTCTTTTACTAGTACAGGACATTCTTAACATTTATTCTCCAAGAACATATAATTTAAAAAGTTTGTCCAGCAGCTTCCATCACTGAGAAGTCACTGGCTGCCCACAGCTGCCAGGCCTTCTCGGGGAACCACTGCTGGAGCTAGTGCCGGGTTTGGGTTAGGAGTGATGCACTAGGTTGGGCTAGGTGGAAGGCATTCTGCAAACAGTGGAGAGGATGTGTTTGGGAGAATGTGGGAGGGGCAGTTGGAAGCTCTTGCAAGAGTCCTGACAAGAGGCAATGAGAGCATGATGAGAAAGTGGAAGTAGCGAGGAAGGCTGAGCTTTAGGCTTTTTTGGGATGGGAGTGATGAGCCCAAGTGAAGCTGTAGTCAGGTAAACAGAAGCACACGTCATGATGGGAGAGGGCGAGTGTAGCATTATGTGTCTTGAGGCCCATGTTCCTATGAGATACCTGGTATTCTGAACCCCTGGGAATGACCACCACCCTGAATTCTGTCTCAGGTGTGGCTGAACTCACTCTGGGAGAGGTAGAGTGGAAAGAGTGCCTGCCAAGGTCAGAGTCCTGGGAAATAGACATTTGAGGGAGAGAAAAGGAAGAAAGGACCAGGAACCAACTGAAGGTTGGGAGGGGGGCTGCAAGGCATGGGGAGAGGCAAAGAAATGTTTCAAAAGAGCATGTTCCATGAAGCTGGAAGTGGTCAGAAAGGATCAGTTGCCTTGGAGAGGCCAAGTCCACTGAGGGAGCCTGTGAGCTTGTTGTTGGGGGCAGCAGTTTCTGAGTGTGAGGGAGGTAGAATCAAATTGGAAAACTGATAGCAGTTTCTGGGTGTGAGGGAGCTAGAGGAGACTGGGGGAGGGGAGACTGGTTAAGGAAGATTAGTGCTGATAAAAGGCTGTGGTATATTTACACAGTGGAATACTACTTGGCCGTAAAAGAGAGGGAAATCTTACCTTTGAGACAACATGAATGGACCTGGAGAGTATTATGCTAAGTGAAATAAGCCAGACCGAGAAAGACAAGTACCATATGGTTTCACTTATATGTGGAATCTAATGAATAAAATAAAGTAACAAGCAAAATAGAAACAGACTCAGATAGAGAACAGACTGACAGCTGTCAGAAGGTAGGGATATTGGAAGCTGGGTGAAAAAGGTGAAAAGATTAAGCAAAAAGTAAAAGAACTCAAAGACACAGACAACAGTGTGGTGATTACCAGAGGGAAAGGGAGTGGGAGGAGGTAGAAGGAAGTAGAGGGGGAGGGGGGAATGGTGATGGAAGGAGACTTAACCTGTGGTGGTGATCACACAATACAATGTACAGATGATGTATTTTAGAATTGTACACCTGAAACCTATATAATTTTATTAACCAATGTCACCCCAATGAATTCAATTTAAAGAAAAAAGAGACACAAGGCTGGCAAGGGCTTAGCGGAGGGGTGGGCTGAAGGGACTTAAAGGGGAGATGAGAGAAGCTGGAGTGTGCTCTTGAGCTGTTGTCCTATCCTCCAGTGAAATAGAAGCTTCCTCTCCTCAATGCATTCCAGGGCAGCCCCAGGGCTAATCTAACAGGGATAGTTCTAACCGGAATGTCGAGTGTGAGTAGGTTTGGCCTCAGCAGGGACAGTTCAGGATTTGGATCTGGTTTTATGGAATCCAAGAGCATAAGGGCTCTGAAGCATTCTCAGTAGGCTCATTCTACCACATAGAAGGCCCAACTTTTATCTCATCTTTTTATTTTCAAGAATAAAACCTGCAAGTCTTTAGAACTCTGGAGTTCAAAGACTGGTTTTCTGTAATATTTATAGTAGCATTATATTTGAATAGCCCAGCCACCTTCCTTTCTTAAAGAGTTGCTCTCTTGTTATTTCTCAAATATAAGTCAGATTTTGAAAATTAATTATCTTGGGGAATGGATTGAACTTCTGAAAATTATTTGAAGGAATCCTGCTCTATGTTAGAGACACCCTAGGTATTAGAGATCCTTTTTAAGTGCCCATACAACCTGCCAAATAAATATTTTTAATTGGACACAATGCTTTCATTTCTTATTCAGTATAAAATACTTTACTTTGGATCAATGACTTTTTTGTAGAAACATTTCCAATTTGAATTTCTTAAGATGGCACTGATGACAGGAACATCTAATTAGATTTATGTAAAGTACAATTACAGTAAGTAGCCCATTTACAAATGGGTTCCATTTGGAAGTGTCTTTGAAGTAGATTTTTATTTAATGTTTAAACTTTTAATTTTGAGATAATTATAGATTCAAATGCACTTTAAGAAATAATACAAAGAGATCCTGTGTACATTTTACCCATTTCCCCTGATGGTAACATCTTGGGAAACTATAAAACAATACCATTACCAGGATATAGGCATTGATCCAGTCAGTGGAAGAGTTTCAGAACAAAGATCCCTTATGGTGCCCTGTGATAGCCACTTTTCCCCCAGCTCTAACCTCTGATTACCACTAATATTTTTTTCATTTCTTCAATATCATCATTTGGGGAATGATATATTAATGGAATCATATAGCATCTAACCTTTTGGGATTGGCTTTCTTTTGCCCAGAATAATTCCCTGGATATTCATGCAGGTTGGTTGTGTGTATTAAAGTTCGTTTCATATTATTGCTAAGTAGTTAGTATTCCATGGGATGGAGGCACCACTGTTTAGCCATGTATCTATTGATGGGCATCTGGGCTGTTTCCAGGTTTGGGCTATTATGAATAAAACTACTAGAAACAATTTTAATCAGGTTTTTGTATGAAAACAAGTTTTCATTTCTCTGGAAAAATATCCATGAGTGCAGTTACTGGGTCATATGGTAGTTTGGTTTGGCATGTTTCATTTTTCTAAGAAATTGCCAAACTGTTTCTGAGAGTAGCTGTCATTTTACAGTCCCACCAGAAATGTGTGATGATCCAGTTTCTCCTTACCAGAATTTGGTGGTGTCACTATTTTTATTTTTGCCATTCTGATATGTATATAAGGCTATCTCATTGTGGTTTTAATTTTCATTTCTCTAATGGCTAATGATGTTTTTTGTGTGTGCTTATTTGCTATCTGTGTATTTTCTTTAGTGAATTGTTTCTCACATCTTTTGTCTATTTTCTAATTCAACTGTTTGTGTTTTGGCTGTTGAGTTTTGAGAGTTCTTCAGATATTCTAGATATTTGTCATTTTTCAGATATGTAACCTGCAAATATTTTCTCCCACTCTGTAGCATTTCTTTTTATTCTCTTAACAGGGTCTTTTGCAAAGCAGAAGTTTTACATTTTCTTGTATATCTTCTAAAAGTTTTATAGTTTTATATTTACAATTAATTTCATGATCCATTCCAGTTGATATTTGTAAAAGGTGTGAGGATTAGGTAAAGGTTATATATGTTTTCTGGTTTATCCCCCCCCCCCCCCAATGGATATGTTGAAAAGGCACCTTTTGTCAAAATTCAGTTTAGGTATACTAGTATTTTTAAAATTATTTTTTTATTGATTAAGTTATTACATATGTGTCCTTATCCCCACGTTATCCCCTACCCCCCCCCACTCATGCCCTCACCACCCTGTTGTCTGTGTCCACTGGTTAGGCCTATATGCTTGCATATAAGTCCTTTGGTTGAGCTCTCTACCTTCCCCCAACCCTTCACTACCTTCCCTCTGAGGTTTGACGGCCTGATCGATGCTTCTCTGTCTCTGAATCTGTTTTTGTTCATCAGTTTATGTTGTTCATTATATTCCACAAACGAGTGAGATCATGTGGTATATATCTTTCTCTGACTGGCTTATTTCACTTAGCATAATGCTTTCAGTTCCATCCATGCTGTTACAAATGGTAAGAACTCCTTCTTTTTTACCGCAGCGTAGTATTCCATTGTGTAGATGTACCACCGTTTTTTAATCCACTCATCTGCTGATGGGCACTTAGGTTGTTTCCAAATCTTAGCTATGGTGAATTGTGTTGCAATGAACATAGGGGTGCATATATCCTTTCTAATTGGTGTTTCTAGTTTCTTGGGATATATTCCTAGAAGTGGGATCACTGGGTCAAATGGGAGTTCCATTTTTAGTTTTTTGAGGAAACTCCATTCTGTTCTCCACAGTGGCTGCACCAGTCTGCATTCCCACCAGCAGTGCACGAGGGTTCCTTTTTCTCCACATCCTTGCTAGCACTTGTCATTTGTTGATGATAGCCATTCTGACAGGTGTGAGATGGTACCTCATTGTTGTTTTGATTTGCATCTCTTGGATGATCAGTGGCTTTGAACATGTTTTCATATGTCTCTTGGCCTTCCTTATGTCCTCTTTCAAAAAGTATCTATTTAGGTCCATTGCCCATTTATTTTTTATTGGGTTGTTTATCTTCCTTTTGTTAAGTTGTATGAGTTCCCTGTAAATGTTGTAGATTAGTCCTTGTCGGAGATAACATTGGCAAATATGTTCTCTCATGCAGTGGGCTTTCTTGTTGTTTTGTTGATGGTTTCCTTTGCTATGCAAAAGCTTTTTATTTTGATGTAGTCCCATTTGTTTTTTTTCTCTTTAGTTTCCATTGCCCTAGGAGCAGTATCAGTGAAGAAATTGCTTCGGCATATGTCTGAGATTTTGCTGTCTGTGTATCCTCTAGTATTTTTATGGTTTCCCGTCTTATGTTTAAGTCCTTTATCCATTTTGAGTTTATTTTTGTGTATGGTGTAAGTTGGTTGTCTAGTTTCATTTTTTTGCATGTTGGGTATACTAGTATTTATGTCAGTCTATTTCTGGGTTTTCTAGTCCATCATTGTAGCTGCACAATAGCTCAATATGGATAGATTGATTACTCTCATTTTATTCCTCTTTTTTCTTTATAACCCTCACCTGAGGACATGCTTGGAGAGAGGAATGGAGAGAGAGAAACATCCATGTGAGTGAGTAACATCTATCGGTTGCCTTCCGTATGTGCCCTAACCAGGGATAGGATCTGAAACCCAGGTATGTGCCCTGACTGTGAATAGAACTGGCAACCTTTTGGTGCACAGGATGATGCCTAAGCAGCTGAGCCACTCCAGCTGGCACTTTATTCCTCTTTTTAAAGATTGTTTTAGCTATTCTAAAGCCTTTGCCTCTGCATATAAATATTGGAATAAATTTATCTAAATCTACCAAAGATCTTGCTGGGATGTCAGTAGGAATTGCATTAAATGTATAGATGGTTTTGGGGAGAATTGACATTTTTACTATGTTGACTCTTCTAATGCACAAACACAATGTAAGTCTATTTATTTATTGAGGTCTTCTTTGATGTCTTTTATCAGCATTATGTACTTTATAACATACAGATCCTATGTAAGTTCATATCCAAATATTTTATTTTCTTCAAAATGATTGTAAATGGTATTGTGTTTTCAGTTTTGGTTTCCATATGTTCACTGTGGTTATAAAATAGAAGTTATAGAGATATGAATGTAGTTTTCCTTAGAAACACATATCATAAAATATATGGTTCTTGGATTAGCTAACAAAACCAGATTAAAACTCATAATAAAGCTGATATAATGATCAGTTAGTAGAAAGAAATAGTAGATTACCATATTGTTACAATACTAATCTATAATAATAAAAGCATAATATGCTAATTAGACTGCAGAGGCGGTTAGGGGTGATCAGGCAGGCAGGCAAGCAGTTAGGGGCGATTGGGCAGGCATGCAGAGTGGTTAGGGGCGATCGGGTAGGCAGGTGAGCAGTTAGGGGTTATCAGGCAGGCAGGCAGGCGGAATAGTTAGGGGTGATTGGGCAGGCAGGTGAGCAGTTAGGGACAATCAGGCAGGCAGGCAAGTGGTTAGGGGCGATCAGGAAGGCAGAGTGGTTAGGGGTAATCAGGCAGGCAGGCGAGCATTTAGGGGAGCTCAGGGAGGCAGGCAGCGTGGTTAGGGGCAATCAGGCAGGCAGGTGAGTAGTTAGGGGTGATCAGGCAGGTGAGTAGTTAGGGCCACTCAGGTAGGCAGGCAGAGTGGTTAGAGCAGGGGTGGGCAAACTTTTTGACTCGAGGGCCACAGTGGGTTCTTAAACTGGACCGGAGGGCCGGAACAAAAGCATGGATGGAGTGTTTGTGTGAACTAATATAAATTCAAAGTAAACATCATTACATAAAAGGGTACGGTCTTTTTTTTTTTTTTTTTTTAGTTTTATTCATTTCAAACGGGCCGGATCAGGCCCACAGGCTGTAGTTTGCCCACGGCTGGGTTAGAGGCAATCAGGCAGTCAGGCAAGTGGTTAGGGGTGATCAGGTAGGCAGGCAGAGGGGTTAGGAGTGATCAGGCAGGTAGGCAGGCCAGCCATTAGGAGCCAGTAGTCCCGGATTGTGAGAGGGATGTCCGACTGCTGTTTTGCAAGAGGGTGCAGTCCGGGCTGAGGAAACCTCCCACTCTCGTGCATGAATTTTGTGCACCTGGCCTCTAGTATTGAATAATAGCAAATGAGAAATAGTTACTTATCAAATATCTTGAAAATGTCTAAGTTTAGTATAAATTTAGTTCTCATTTTAATTTTAATTCATAATATATGATTTTTTTATTTTCTTTATGGGCATATCATGAAATCTACTCTCATGCATATCAGGTCTGATTACTGTCAGTTTTTGGAAAGAAGTGTGTGTGACAAAAGTTTCCTGAGTTCGGCAAATAGCAGAAAAATTTGAAGGAAGTATTTAAACAGATTGCACAGGTAGAATTAACTGGGCAAAGACAAAACAGGCATCTGAGAAGAATTATTCTTTTAGACTCTAATGCATTAATTTAGGTCAGTTTGGTTGCTCTAGGGAGCAGTGAGCCACAACTTAAGAGGCATCTAAAAGTTAGATGTTTACTTTATATGATTGAATCTTTTTAAAGAAAATAACTGCATTGTTACAGTAATAGTGATTCATTTTCTCCTCCTATCTTTTCTTAAAAACCCAATGGGCAACTTTTTTACATAAGTTTAGATATATTTTTATTCTGATTTGTTCTAGGAGGAGTTTAAATCAGCTTATATAAATATATTAAGCAAGACCAAATAAAATTAAAAATTGATGAAAGGCAAAATTGATCAAAGGGAACATAAGATGAGGGCCAGGACTGAGATTAGGAAGCAGAAGGCATCTTGTGAAATTTTAATTGTCATCTTGAAATGAGTTAAAAAATTTGGCTTGGACAAATTGTTTTTAATCCTTGCACAAAATAGTCAGGAAGCTGGTGTTTAATTATTCAACTGTCCAGGGTTTCTGCCATCTTTTCACCTGGCTCAAGAACTGTCTGCTTAGGGGAAGGCATTGTCCGGCAGGGTTAATTAATAACAGGAATTCAGATCCCTCTTTGGGAGGCCTCTGGTGACTGATGCAGCTGGTGGTCTGAGAAGGGACACCCAGAAGCATAGGACCCAGGCCTGATGGCATGAAGCACAGCTTTTGCTATAGCCCAGGAGCTCTGGCTTTGTGATTATGAAGTTAGGATGAACAATTGAGACTTTCTTTCATTCTTTCTAATAATAAGGACACCTACCATTGTAAGTATTTTTGTAAGCAGAGTTGTAATTTAGTTTTAATATCTAAAAATGCAAATAGCTTTTTAAGAAGTGGTTGTGCTTGATAAGTTTTGTTTGTTTGTTGTTTAGTTTTGGATTTTTGTTTGTTTTTAGTTAAGGTTAATTAGTTAAGGTTCCTTTGGTTTTTTAGGTGAGCGACCTGAGATCCATCTGAGGATAGATCTTACCAGTTCAGGGCATTGTCTTTGGTTTTAAGATAAAATATTTGTATTGTTTTAGAGAAAGTATTTCTAGCACAATTCCTTCTTCTGATGACTCATTTTCTACAGTTATTGGAAGTAGGAAGAAATCCACAGATGTCTACACAGTTCTAAACTTGTAAATAGACCCGTGCCATTCTAGCATGTTGTTTCATGTGCATACATATATATTTTTGAACGGTTGGCTGCTGAGCTTTATCAATGATTATGTGTTGTTGTTTTTTAACTCAGAAACTAGAGTTAGACAAATGTGTGCCCTCTCCATTCTGTACTGCTGTTAGCCTGTTCAATAGACTGGTGTTGCATTTTTTTATTTCTCTATATAAAAAGCTGAAAGACAATGTGAACGAATTCATTGCATTTGAGGTAGCTGCTGGCCAGGCCTGTTGCAACAGCTGATGGGCTTCTCTGAGTTCCAAGAGCTATTTTGGTAGATTAGCTGGAATCAAGGCTCTCCAGTTCAGACCATAAAAGGCCGGTCCCCTGCGAGTTGCCCACTGCTTCTGACTGTGTCCTCCCAGGCTGAGTGTCCTCAGGTTTCACGTGGATTTACCCAGTAATGGATGGCCACGCCAAGGCCAGATTGGGGAAGTTGAGTGTCAAGGACACCGGGGGACTGACAACTTCAAAAAGAAGATTCTTTTTAATCATATTTTGGCGATCTTTTTTCAGAGAAACTTTTGGGATGTAGCCTTCACCTGTGTACTGCAGTTGGCATCCAAATGCCTTGTGGAGAGCACCGTTCTAAATTTATCCTGTTCTGAATCATCACTTCAAATAGATGCACTTGCCTGGTTTGTGTTGTGATATTTGATTTTTTTACAGTCTTTCTTGGCCTAACTTTGGATATTTTACTTTTTGTTTAGAATTTGAAAGTAGTGTTCATTGAAAGGAGGAGACCCAAAGAAAATACTGAGGACACTTCAGCCAATTCGTGGATATACTGTGTTTTGTTTTGTTTATTTTTTAATTAGAAAAATAAGGAAGTACACTGTGATTCTCCCCTCCCCCTTTAACATAGAGGAACAAGGATTATACAGAAATTTGAAGTAAGTGAAAAATCTTCCTACAAATCTAAATGCAATGGTTTCTCCATGCTGTCTGTCTGAGCGTACTCCCGAGGCTGTGTTGACTTTGGGCACTGGCATGTTCTGCCAGGGTGTGCTAGCTCAGGAAATTACTCCTATAGATACCACAGGGCATGTCTTTCGGTTGTGGAATGAGTGGATTTTTTTTTCTTAAAAAAAAAAAAAGAACTTACTTTAAAGTACTGATAGATTCATACTAACCATATGATATATATTAATAATATAATATGATATATATATATAATTTAGTAACTACATTCTCTCTAAATATTAGCACTTGAAGCCTTGGAATAAAAAGTGTATTTACAATACAAAGTATTTCAATGATAATATCTCAAGAATGGGGATGGATGTCAGACAGGCAGGTTCTATTTTGTTCCTATTATTAATACATCTGGAAGTATAAATAACCAGTAGGCCTTTTATGTGATCTTTGTTTTGAGAATTCTTTATCTTGGTACTCTGATTCTTCGAGTTTGATTTATGGAACCTCTGATGTTCCAGAATTTATTTTAAAAAATGTGTTAGTTTCTAGATTTTGAACTATATTTCTGAATTATCCAAGAAAAAATGCTGTATCAGACTTTTTAAGCCCTAAAGATGTCTGTGGTCTGTTTGTAATTTAGCTTGGTGATTTGCTTCTGCTAAAAAATAGCAATGAGCTATCGGAGAGTTATTTTACATATTTCTCCTTTAAAAGAAAAGATTGTAAAAAAAAAAAAAAAAGAAAAGATTGTTTCTTTATACCAAATCAGATGGACCAGTAGGAGCAGTAATTATTTTTATAAGGTAGAAAAAGAGAATATTTATAGAAATTAGCTTCATAGGTTAATACTGCTGTGTTTCTTAACCAAAGGTAGTACTCCAACTTTGACACGCATTTGGAAATGCTTGGGGTGTTTCTGGTTTTCACAACAATGAACAGGGAATGTGGTTAAGAATTGTAAATACCCTGTAATGTGGGACAGTCACATAAGACAAAGCATTGCCCTGGCCCAAATGCTGGTAGGACCCTCTGGTCCCCCAGGACAGCAGAAGCAGCAGTGGGCTGGGATTATTTCGGCTGCCTCTTCTCACCAAACCAGGAGAACTCTTGAGGAGCCAAGCAGTTGGGTGTCCTGCCAGGTGTGGATTATCCTTGTCACTCCTCTGAAGAAGAGAGGTGATGCAGATAGGCAGAGAGAATCCTCAGGAAACTGGGAGCATAACTTTCAAAGGAAATTCTGTTAAAGCACCCTCCTTACATTACTTCATTCAACAAACCAGATCTTTGAGACACGCCATTTCTGGAAGATTTTGAATTTCATTCAGAATGAACTTCTTTGGCAATACCTGGGGTTATTAAAAAGTCTACAATTGAGGGATTATGTCCAAAGAAAAGGCAGCACAAGTTCACTGGTTCATCGGTTCACAGAGAGTTGTGGGGATGAGCCACCAGGGACCTCCTTTTATTATTGCGATGCAAAGAAAGTGTCTCCTCACTCTGCTTTCTGGACACTCACTGCGATTGTATAATAACGCACACATCTCAGGGACCTCCATGTGACCAGGAGAATTCCCCCATCTGGAATTTCCCACAGTTCCCAAAGAGAGCCCTGTCTCACCTATGGTGCTCCTGTTTGTAACTGATGCAGAAGTCATGCTGTCACCTTGACTCCTCTCCCATTAGTCACCAAGGCCACTAAGTTTGAAATCATGCTACTGCCTATCACCTCCTCCTGAGCCTCCTTGTCTCCTACCCCTGATTGCATTGCTCAGTGGTATTTTTGCCCCCAGGTTCTCTGCTGCCCAGTCCATCCTCAGACTGACCCTCCTACACAAAGATCTGAGCGTATTGCTCTGCATGTTGTCTTACTATTACAAGCCTTGTGGTTTCTCACTGATTAAAGGCTAAAGCTCAACTCCTGAGCCTCTTTCAATCTTTGATGCCACTGTTTTTGCTGGCACCCCTCCCTGAAGTGTTCTGCCTTCCTTTGCCTGTCAGGGAAGTCGTAGCAGATGAAATCTTCTCAGAAGCTTCCTCTGACCTTCTGCCTCTGGGCTCCAGTCTTCTTGCCACCCCAAGACCTAGCCCAGTGCCTGTTGCCCAGCGGGTGTCCCACAAATGTAAGTCGATTGAACCGAATTGCATTGGAAGGACTTGTGAATTCTTCATATCAAATTTAACTATACTCTATAAAATGCTTTTGCCAGTGTTATATATTATTCACTATAGAAGTGGGTGTTCTGTGTTATAAGCTGTGTTTCCCCCCATAACTAATAATGCAAAGAGAAACATTTGTCTTACTGTTACAAGCCAGATAGGGTTTATGTATGTGTGCTTTTGCCAACACAGGAAATGAAGGTACATTCGATGAAATCAGCCACTTCATTATTGGAGTTTTGCCTAAAATGAAGGAATTCATCTAGTGCAGTGGTCGGCAAACTCATTAGTCAACAGAGCCAAATATCAACAGTACAACGATTGAAATTTCTTTTGAGAGCCAAATTTTTTAAACTTAAACTATACAGGTAGGTACATTGTTATTAACTTAATTAGGGTACTCCTAAGCTGGCCTTTGCTAAAAACGTCCTCAATCTGACTGAGGTACATTCGCTGAGGTCGACCCCTTCCAACTCTCCCATCCACACTCGTCTTGTATACTTGCTTCGTCTTATCTCCTTTCCGAAAACCGACTTCTGCGCATGGGCCACGAAGTTTCAATTGCACTGTATGTGTGCACCTGCATGTGGTATTTTGTGGAAGAGCCACACTGAAGGGGCAAAGAGCCACATGTGGCTCGTGAGCCGCAGTTTGCCGACCACTGATCTAGTGGTGTGATTTCATTTATGTACCTTTCCCAAGCATTATACTTTATCTTTACATAAAACATCTCAGAGTGGTTTGCCCTGCTGACCTCAGAAGGGAAGCCTACCACCTTGATGTCTGTTCAAAGAGAGCTCTGTCTCACTTTCTTATGGTACTCCTGTTTTGGGAGGTTTTGGAAGAGGAATATACTTCGCCTCATAACTTTATTATTCTCTTCTGAAAGTTGAGCCTTTAATCCCAAACAAGTTCTTAACCTATTTCTAATGGGCTTTTATGTCAGTATAGTCAAAGAAAGAGCTTTAATATTTGCTTTGGGATAGTCGATTTACTCAGGTCACAGTGCTGGATTCATTTCAGCAGGTTAAGTGCTTCATTATTTCACACCTGTGTGCACATCTCCAGGTTGGATGCCTTAAGATGAACACAACTGAAGTGTGTTTCCTGTCCTTGGTGAACCCCTTCCCGGCATGGGTTCAGACATAAACATGACGAAGCTATTATACAAGTAGGCTGGAAGCGATGAACAATAATAACATGTCATCTATTATTACTGTATTCCAAGCTCAATGCCAAGCTCTCTACCTACATTATCTTATTTAAGTTTTTACAATGGCACCTGAGAAATATTACTATCATTATTTCCAATCTACAGGGGACAAAACTCAGGTTTAGAGACACTTTCCCAAGGGCTCATGCCATGGTGTCAGGGTAGAGCTGGATTTGAACCTAGATATATCTACCTTCAATGCTCATATTTATAGTCACTGCTTTAAACCATTGCTTCTCAAACTTCAGTAGGCATCACCTGTGATCCTCTGAGGCAGTAGACCTGGTAGAACCAGATAGCAGCGACCAAGCCCCCAGGTGAATCTGATCCCTCTGGTCCGAGGACCGCCTTTGAGTAGCACTCTTCTAAATGACTCACTTGCAGAACCACCAAGTTGGGAGGAATAAAGTCAGATGGGGATTTGAAGAAGGCTTCCCAGAGATAGAGGTGGTCTTCCAAGGCTGGTCTGTTCCTTTGGGCTGTTCATGCTATCCCTCCCTGCTCTGCCCACACAATTGTTCCCCATTGCTCTTACTTCCAGTTTCTGCCTTTCTCCTGGCTCTTTCTCCTCATTTTAAAAACATGCTCAAGTTTCCTCCATCCTAAATAAAGCTCTCCTTGACCTCATGCTATCATCTACTTCTTTCACTGCCTATTCACTCCTCAACACCCACAGTTCAGTGGGCACTGCTCTCCAAGACATCCCAATTGCTTTGATCTTCCCGAGCTTTACCTCTGAGCACCTCTTTGTAAGGATTCCATCTCAGGTATAGACGGTTGACGGGCTCTGACCTCAGCACTGAATGTCCATAGACTGCAGAGCTATCCTACCAATAGGCCTTTATTTTCTAAATCATTTTCTCTTCACTTGCTCAGCTCTTTATGCTGTGAATTAGATGTCCTGTCCATTTCAGATGGAATATATTAATTTGGACTTTATAGCTTAGATTATTTTTTTAATTAGAAGTTGTTCACTTTTACTTAGTTATGTTTGGATTTGTATCCTATATAACCAGTATTGATAGAAGAAGTATGTATAAAAAAACCAAGTGGTTTCTAAGAGAAGACCTAAAGGGCTTTTATAAATAATGTACCTACAATTTCTGGACTGTTTCTTGATTAATCAGAGGTCTCTAATTTTCTTCTGGATTTTTAGTTACCTCCCAAGTACAGAAAGTTGGAAAATAACATAGGCTTGGATATAAACTGTCATTAAACAGAAGGATTATATTGATATTTTTATATTTTTAAGATTTTGAATACTTTAAATATTTTAAGGCCCTGGTCTTTTTATACATTCTGGAAATACTATATCTAATTTCTCCCTTTAAACCAAAATTTTAAAATATACACATGTACTTGCACACTCAACAATAAAAACAAGCCACTCCAGCCAAAGACTCAATTAGGAAAGCAGTTGATTTTCAGTAGTGAAAAATATTATTAAATTAAGAAGTTGGTAGGTTATGAAAGGTAAAATAATTTTTGAAAGTTTTAGTACTGTTTTTATATACAGATTTTCTTAGAAAAGATAATTTAATTTACCATGTACCAGTGGTCACAGAATTTTTGCCAAATTCATCTATTTTGCAATTAGTTCATTCCTTTAACAATTGATATTATGAAATCCAAAGACAAATTACATTTTAATGTCTATTATTATTATTATTATTATTATTATTTAAGTATTGCTTTGGGTACCTAATGCAGCTGATGACTCTATAGGTTTGAGCCAGGTTAGAGAAAAAAAAAAAAAGATGGGAATGTTAAGGTATATGGCTCTCCAAATTACTCTCACAGTCCTAATTTCTACCAGATGCTCATTTTAGCCACATATGCATAATCATTTGGCTTTATCATTTCATACATTTTTGATGGAAAGTGTTGAATATTTTAAAATTCTGTGAGTGGATAAATATTGTAATGCAGTTGGCTAGGATGAGTAAGCTTCATGTGATGCATAGTACCTCTAACAGTATTCTCCCATTTGAGATAGAATTTATTGATTTGGGTTTGTATCAGTTCTCTCTGGAGGCTTCAAGGCGCTTTCAGGGAGCTAACAGTTCTTAAATATTTAAGAGAGTTACAGTAAGAAGTGGAGTGGGGAACACATGGGAGGAAAGTAATACGAAAGGATAGCAAACAAGCACTGTGCTCTACTCAGCCTCAACCACCTCCCAACGCTCCCAGGAAGTGTTTTCCCTGCTCTCAGTGAAGGAAGAATTTGGAAATTGAAGGTGTTTGACCCTGAAAAGTACTTGGGAGCAGCCTTGATCTTAATAACCGGCTGTGTGATCTTACGTAAGTTCTTTATTATTATTATTATTATTATTATTATTATTTTAATTGATTTTTTTACAGAGAGGAAGGGAGAGAGAAACATCGATCAGCTGCCTCCTGCACACCCCCTACTGGGGATGTGCCCGCCACCAAGGTACCTGCCCTTGACCGGAATCGAACCTGGGACCTTTCAGTCCGCAGGCCGACGCTCTATCCACTGAGCTAAACCGGCCAGGGCATCTTGGGTAAGTTCATAACCTCTCTGAGCCTCATTTATTGAAATGAGTATTGGACTGAAGGATTTCTAAGATCCTTCTACTTATTTGGACTTTGTAATTCCAAGATTTCAGAGCTGAAAATATTCTGACCTTCCCTGGGAAGGAGACCCTGTATCTGGAAGGTGGTGGTTCAGGTGGGAGCAGGACAAGTTAGAGATGTCTTGAGCAAATGTCCTCTTACTGTACTTGCTGGCTTCTGTGAAATAAGTGTGTAGCCAATACTTCCTTCTCAGTTCCTGATCACCATTGGTGGTCTCTTCAGTCCTTTTTTTTTTTTGGAAGTTCCTGCCGTCTCTTCAGATTAAGCTCTCATTTCTTTTGTGTTTATTTAAATACTTAAATTTTCTTTCCTCTAACCTGATTTATTCTTATCTTCTTTGGAATTTTGCTGTTTCTCCTAATGCCTGGGACAAAATTTTCCTGCTGACAACAGGAGTAGGTTGTGCTCAGTTTCCTTCACCCCCTTTAAGTTTAACTCACTACCAGGTATTCATTCTTTATCAACAATTATTTTCTGAGCTCTGGCACAGGTGATGGGGAAGGAACAGTGAAAAACAAAATTTCTGTCTTCATGGAGCTTAAGTTTTAATGGAGTCACATTCAGTGCCCTGAGAATTCTCTTCATCTTCAGGCTTCTATCTTTGAAGTGCTTCAATGAAAGAATTTACTAGTGAAACACCTGCCATGCTTTCTAACTAAACTTAGTATCTACCTACTGTTTGCATTTTCCACCTTCCAAAATTCTCACCTTCCCTATAAGTTATATTGATAAAGTTTATATGTTTTTGTTTTTTTAAAATCTGTTAAATTTAGGGTCTTTAGGTCAGATACCCATCTCTTTTTTTAAACCCATGTTCTCTCCACTGTCATAAAGTACTATCTATAAAATCTTGATTCATTGCCAAGGCAAAGGTTGACATTGATATCATTCAACCGGAATGTTCCAGAAATAAATCATTTAATCAACTGGACTTCTGTCTTACTTTTCAGACTTTTCCCCTCTTGAAACTTTTATTATGAAAGCGAGCAAAAATTTGAAAATAAAGGTAGTTTTACCTGAAGACTTTGCAGTGAGTTTAGAAAGAACTTAAGTCCTATCAAATGAACTATTGTGTGTCACAAGTAGTGTGAGAAGCCATTTTACAAAGAAATTTTGGAATCCATGATTTACTTTCTGTGTGTTTTTCTTTTTTAAGATTATTCACCT
Organism: Myotis daubentonii; assembly: GCF_963259705.1. Taxonomy (NCBI): domain Eukaryota; kingdom Metazoa; phylum Chordata; class Mammalia; order Chiroptera; family Vespertilionidae; genus Myotis; species Myotis daubentonii. The sequence continues at coordinate 99,126,290 of NC_081840.1, forward strand.
GGTCACCTCTACCACTGGTAAAGCTTATTTTATTCAAACCAGTACATTAGCCACCTTCCTGCATCCATTGTAAGTTAGTACCATTTTTACATTTAATTTTGCACAAGTTGTGAAGACCATACTTGGTTCACAGGGCTATAAACATTCCAACATTTGCCATTCACTAGATAATTATTTCATTAAAAGTAAATTATAACTTATTCAGTAGCTCCAGATAAAAATGGCAATTACATGGTAAATGGATGCTCTAAGATTTGAGGAGAACAAATTACCTTGGTATTTTAATGGAGAGAGTTTTGTGAATTGAGAGTTTTCAGAGTATGCTATGCATAACTTTTATGCACAGCATCTCTCTGGCTAATAATGTGAGAACTGGTGATGCTTTCCATAATTAATGAGCTCAAATTACAAAAAAAAGAAAGAAAGAAAAAGAAAAAAGACTGACAAGTAGGTACCACAGGGCAGGGTGAAGACAAAATTGTTATTGCAGGGAAATTATGTTTCAGATGACCACGATAGAAATGATTTTGTTGAGCAGATAATTTTAAACAGTTTCATGAACAGACTTTAGAAGGTTAGAATATTTCCCAACAACTAACTATATGAAAATGTTCCCTTTTTTGAAAACTCATTTAATTGAGAAGACCCATTGTTTTCAGCATGTTTCTTAAAGGGATTGTGACTCCCAAAGAGTTAAGAACAAACACATGGAGTCTGACATCTCAGTGTGGTTATTTGTATAAAACTGAGGATCTTAGAAGTACCTAGAGGTCTTCATGTGATGCCTTCTGGAGGACACAGCTCTGTAGTGGCACAACCACTCACTGAAACATGGTCCGGGCCGCTCACAGGTCTGGGTCATCACTGTTCAGTCTGTGTTGATGGAAATACTATCTGGTTGGTGCTGCTCTGTAGGGTAGCCATGAGCCACAGGTGTCTGTTGAGCACTTGGAAATGTGGCTAGTGTGATTGAGGAAATGAACTTGAACTTGACTTAATTTTATTGAGTTCAAACTGCAGTAGATCTGCACAGTGAAAGTTCAGAGGAAGTGGGTTTGCGCCTTATGCATCTGCTGATAAGAGTTGGAGGACCACGGTGCGTCACCTGCTGATGTGTCCACATGGTTTGTGAATCTTGGATTGCAAGGGAAAATATAAAATAGTGTGATTTTCAAAAGAAATGGAAGCTTAGAGGAAACTTTACTGTGGCTACACCAACCCTCCCAACAATCCACAAATACACATCCCCAGTGCAAGCATGCATGCGCACGTGTGCACACACACACACACAGAGTGCACTGTTGTAGGTTCTTTTGTGCACAGAACACATTAAATGTTCATTTCGACACTTTGAATTTTGTATCCAGAGATCCTTGCTCTAAATAGTTTGACCATTGCTAATAACATTGGAGTTGAATCCTTCAGGCTACTATGAGAGGCAGCACTTGCTTAACAATCAGTGTGGCTAGGAAGTCTGAGAGTATCAAGTGGCTCAGGGGTCTGTAACATCACATTTTGCCAACATGTGCTTTGGCAGCTTTATTGTTGTTTCCTAAGTTTTGATTTAGTTTAAGGTCACGGGACTTTGTGAGAAATTAGTTTAAATAATTTGCTTTTAACTTTTTTACACTTATGGAAACAAACTAAAGATGAGCTGTGATGTATGTCATTAGAAGATGTTTCTGTGATGATGGCTTGTGTGAGCTCTTGTACTTACCAAGCGAACCATGCAAAACACTTGTCATTATTCACTCATTCCAGGTGTTTTTGAGTATGTACTCTGGCTACTGGTGATACTGTGTATTTTCCCCCAAGTGTCTGCCAATTGTCAACCTCTGACAGTTCAGAACATCAAGTGGACAGTATGATGGGAGCAACAGAGAAGCCCTGTGAACCTGCACAAGTCACTTAAAACCTCTCATCTAAAACACCAACTGTTGACCCACACCATTTCTAAGGCTTCTTCTGCTCTCAAGCCTCTGACTTGTGTGTATGTGTTTAGTTTCCCCCCAGAACCTTTATTATTAGAATGAACCAATAACAGAAGAAGATGGGAATCTTGGGCAGTGCAGGAAATGTAGGGCTGGAGGATGTGTCAGGGTGAAGAAGGGGACAGTTAATGTCCAATGTTGGGCTCTCACCCCTTGTCCGTGGGTCTACAGGCCAGGTGGTGGTGTCCTTTGGAGGCCTGGTGAGTTGCTTTTGAGACAGTCATCATCTCTCTGCACCCTGGGCTCTCACCACAATGGCAGTCCTGTTCCAGATGCCATGGGCTTCCCTACTCTGCCTTTGCATTGGATTCTCCTCAGTCTGGAATGCCCCTCCTGCCGTCCCATTCAGCCTCCAGCCTCAGTGGACTTGTTGCCTAACTGGGAAACTTCCCCTGGGATTAAGCCATCCTCCTTTCACCCTCCTGAAGCCACTGACTACTCTGAGCAAGCTCAGGGAAAGCACGGGTCCTAACATACAGAATAACACAGGAGGCCAGGTCATTCTCCACTGCATTTCTTTTCATCTAAAATCAACATATACTAGGGTGATTTTGCAATCACAAGTGCAACAAGACTTACCTGTTTCTTAAAAGAATCTAGGAAGCTTTTATTAAGCACAGTGCCAGGAATAAAGAGGCAGGGCTATTTCCTCATGTCCCCTGCTTAACCCTTGCAACAAGCCTGCATGAATAAATGTGTTAATTGGATTAGGTGACTATATATCAAAAATAGTTTAGCTGTTGAGCTGAATGAATGTTTTGAAAATAACCAACACAGTTGACTATCTGAGTTACCACCTGACCTTCTTTGATTTGTCAGAGGGGTGGGTGAATATTTAGGGGCAATGTAAGGAGAGTCAGCCTTCTCCTCTGCCTCCGCTTGCCAGCTACCCTCTTCTCTCCCCTCCCTTTCTTCTTTCCTTCCTTCCTTCCTTCCTTCCTTCCTTCCTTCCTTCCTTCCTTCCTTCCTTCCTTCCTTCCTTCCTTCCTTCCTTCCTTCCTTCCTTCCTCTCCTTGTTCCATTTTCATCTTCTTCCTATTTTACTTCTATTTTCTCATATTTTCTCTTCTGTTGCTGCCTCTCCTCTTTCAACTTTAGTTGATAAGTCAAGGCAACAGCAACATAGCCATGGATATCTGTAAGTTTTACTGGTTTTAATGTGTGTAATGATAATTTTAAAAATATATATATACATACTAGAGGCCCAATGCACGAAAGTAGGCCTTCTTTCCCCCGGCTGCTGGCACCGGCTTCCCTCTGGCATCCAGGACCCTGGCTTCCCTCCTCTGGCTGCTGGCAGGCACCCCGGTCCCAGGCAGCTTCCCTCTGGTCCTGGCTTCATCCAGAAGGATGTCCAGAATGACATCTAGTCTAATTAGCATATTACCCTTTTATTATTATAGATAAATATTTGTATAGACATGAAAACTACTTTAAACAGTTCTAATAGCTTTGTAATGCTGTTAATACTACAAATGATCTTTTAAAAATTATTATAGTTTTAAACAATCTTATTTTTAAGCATTATTATATATTGTGGGAAGAGACTCTTGTTTTTTCTTAGAGTTAATTGATAATCTTTTCTTCACTGTTACCTGTGTTTATATATATATATGTATTATACATGTATATATGAATAGATATGAATAACAACCAAAAACAATCTACTTACATTTTTTTAAAATGTAGTTTGCCATTAGTAATATGGAGAAAATGAGTACATGACATTCTAGTTTAATTTTAGTAGAGCAACAATTAAAATCAAGCCTCAGCTTCTACTTCGGTGTTTGTTAACTCAAATTTAAAATTAGAAATGTGGTAATGATTTGGCAGTTCTGATTTTCTGAGGGAAACCATATCATATTGTATGTGTGTGTGCTGGCCTTTAAAAATAGGTACTGCCATGAAGAGACGAATGCTCATCTCTACTCATAGCTGATGCTGTGAACTGGTAGGGTTGTACGGAGGCTGTGAGAATCACTCTTCCAAGGAGTGCACAGCACCAACTTTGGCTGCATTCAGCTCACCTTCAGTCAGAGCTCTTTTGTTTTAAAAGCTAACTGCTGGAGGATAAACACTCTTCACCCTGATCATAAATATTTGTCTGATGGTTTTCACTGACCAAGATCATTTTGGCAGAAGAGTCATTAAGGTTTGACAGCCCCACCAGATTATATAAAATCCATTGCTTTTTGCAGACAGGTATCATATAGTCCATTTGAAAACATTTCTTCTCTGGTATTGAAACTCTCCTTAAATATATATACTATGAAGCATATGAAGTACATAAAATAACTTAGACATGGCTGACCGAAAAAAATGTTTTTGTGCATTGTTATTCTGTCAGTCCTCTGAGGAATTCACAGGGAATCGTGAATTTTTGAGTTTCTGTTTCTATGCTAGAGCCTTAAATCACTACCATTGTTCATCTTCTGATTATTTTTCATTGGGGGATGTGAACACTGTCATTCTGGGCTACTGAGGTGCTAGCAGAGCCACCTGGATCTTGAGTTGTCACTTCTAGCACAAATCTTTCCCCACCCCCATTTGCTTATGGATCCTTAAAGCCCTTGGTCACCATACCAACAGTCTGCATTCAGGTGTCTGCTGAAAAGCTCCACCTATAACAGTGATGGTGAACCTATGACACGCGTGTCAGAGGTGACACGCGAACTCATTTTTTTGGTTGATTTTTCTTTGTTAAATGGCATTTAAATATATAAAATAAATATCAAAAATATAAGTCTTTGTTTTACTATGGTTGCAAATATCAAAAAATTTCTATATGTGACACGGCACCAGAGTTTTAAGTTAGGGTTTTTCAAAATGCTGACACGCCGAGCTCAAAAGGTTCGTCATCACTGACCTATAACCTGGAAGGGAAGGGGCAGAGGGTTTAGGGCAGAGACTGTTGACTCTGAAAGAACCCAGAGATTCTCTGGGGTCTGCCTAGACAATTGTATTTGATATTCACACATGACTAGAACCAAGGCATTTGGGTTTCTCAGTGGTTGAGAGAGTCCAGGCTGCACCAGGCACTAGGGAAGGTATAGGTCTGACCCTGCTTTGACTTTTGCTTTGTGCAGACACTAATGCAGAAAAACTGCCTGAGGCCCAAGGCCCTGCCTCTTCTCTACAGCAGACCTTGCTATGTGAGGGAAGGGCAGACAGCCTATCATGGTCAGAAGAGACAGTGGTTTCCTTTCCATGGCCAGATGGAAATAAAATAAAACCTGAAATTTGATGAACTCTCCTGCCCCTCCCTCTAATGCACCTTGGTCCAGTGCCATTCAGCATCGGCACATAAGTGGACCCACCAGCAGTGGGACTTGGAGGACATTGTTCTAATAAGCTGTGTATTTAGGACATATGTGACTAGAAAAATCAGCTTACTAAGAATCGAAGGATATTTTGTGGAAAAAAAATTTAACTGTGCAACATCCTTTAGAAAAACCACATTTAAAATCCAAGAGAGATCTCGATTTACTCTTCTTATTTTTACCGGATCCAGAGCTGAGATGGATGAGTTGGCAAGTGATCCAACTGTGCTTCAGCCCAGCCCACCAATTCTACAACTACTTTCATTTCTGATAGGAAGAACGCTCAGTCATTCTATTTCCTGATGTCACTACCAATACATGAGAAAGGCATAGCAGAACGCTCTCTAAAAGGTTTTCCTGAGAATAACAAGAACAAGGGCCATTACAAACCTATAGTCAATTGTTACTGCCCAGGAGTCTCCAGGCTCCCTGGGACCTTTGCTCAGATGACCTCACCATTCTGCTGTCACACCCCCGGTCCCCGAGGTCCAAGCAGATTCTCTTCTTACTTGTAATGGGAAGAAGGGCTGAGAATTGACATTTTTCTGAGATAGCTGAGGAGGGGAGTCCTGCCAACATCTAGGCTGTCACCTCGGGAAGGTAGAAGATTTCTGGGGAGAAAGGAGCCAACAGATTTCATTCCATACCTCCTCCTCTCCCACTAGGCTGTTGGGTATCTCCTGGAGCCCAATGTCCATGGAATGATAGATTCTCCTCCTTGTTGCTGGCATGGCCCCTTTTTCTTATAATAGCCACATTAGCTTTGAACCTCTAGGACAGCGGTTCTCAACCTGCGGGTCGCGATCCCTTTGGGGGTCGAACGACCCTTTCACAGGGTTCGCCTAAATACATCCTGCATATCAGATATTTACATTACAATTCATAACAGTAGCAAAATTACAGTTATGAAGTAGCAACGAAAATAATTTTATGGTTGGGGGTCACCACAAAATGAGGAACTGTATTAAAGGGTCGCGGCATTAGGAAGGTTGAGAACCACTGCCCTAGGATGTTCCAAGTGTGGGGTCCAGGGAACCAATTGGCTCCAGTCACCTTGAAGGAGTCACTCTAAATTCTGACTGATTGTAACCAAAAATTCTCCAAGTAGTTGCTTTGCTTCTGAGATACTCCTTTTTCTCATGTGCAAGATACTACAGGGCTGGGGATTCACTGCCTTGTGGCCACATCTAATGATAGTCAACCCTACCTCTGGTTACCACTGAATTCAAAGACTTCTCTACCTTTGACATTGGTCTGTTCCCCATTCCTCTTTAGAATATTCCAGGATGTTATAAATGCCAAGTAACTTTTATTTTAAATAAGGGGTAGCATTTGAACCATTCTATGTCATAGGGACAAGCCTTCCAGAGCTAAAAAGAGACATTTATCACATCCTGTCCTGGCTCAGGAGCAGTTGGGATTGAGCAACCACCTGACAGTTACTGGCGGTTCTCCCACAGCAGCTTCTATCTGATATGACCAGGAGCTGTACTGTGCCAGTGCCCCGCCCTAACATTTAAAACAGATAAAGCCTTTAAAAACATTGGGCTTTTGAGTGCTTTGAGACATAAAAAGAAATGTGAAGGAACTGTGCACTGAAGATAAAAAACAATCTTCCTTTTCTTTTCCTTTTTTTTTATAAATACATTTTTATTGATTTCAGAGAGGCCAGGAGAGGGAGAGATAGAAACACCAATGATGAGAGAGAATCATTGATCAGCTGCCTCCTGCACGCCCCACACTGGGGATCGAGCCCACAACCTGGGCATGCATCCTTGACTGGAATCGAACCCGGGACCCTTCAGTCCACAGGCTGATGCTATTCACTGAGCCAAACCAGCCAGGGCAATCTTCCTTTTCACTGAACAAAAGTAAACCAAGAATTACAGTAAGAAGGACTTCAGTGAGGCACAGGAAACTTGGATTGTAGAGACTGGCACCAGTGCAGTCACTGGGCTGAGCAGAAAAAGGCCACATTCTTCTCAGGCACTTAGTGTTATGTGTTACTTATTACCTAAAAAGGCAGGAAGAAACACAAGATGTTACATATTGAAAGAGCAGAGAGAGCTGATGTGCTGGAATTAGGAGACAGCTGATTCCTGCCTGCACGCCTGCAACGTGGGAGTTTTTATGAGCAAGCAATGCTTTGGGTACTACACAGGCTCCTCTGGCAGCCCAGAAGCTCCAGGTGAGCGCACACACAAATCCTCACAAATGGATAAAGTGTGTGATGAGGTGTAGGAATTGAGGAGCAGGAGGCCGATTGAGTCCTGTAGACTTCATGGAGACTCCCCTCCTCACCTAGAGAGAAATGAGGCAGGGTAGGATTTAGATAAGTGGAAAGATGGAGGAGGTCACGTGCAGATGAAGGTACAATGAATGCACACTATTTGGCACTGGAGAGCCTGAATGACAAGATAAGTGGTGTGTGTTTATTGGCCACAGGAAACCATGGGAGTTTTAATGGGACAGATGCTCACACAGCATGAAGGGGGAGGGTGGAAGAGGAGGCACTGAGGAGGTAGCTAGGATGCTACTGTGATTGTGCAAGTCTCAGACTGAGATGACAACAACAGGAAGACAAAGGGAGGGACTAGAGGGAGTGAAGGAAGACTTACCCAGTGTGAGGGCTTAATTGGATACAGATATCTGCAAGGATGGAAGAGAGAGGGGTTTTGTAGAGAGGTAACTGCCAGTCTTCACTTAGGCCAGTGGTTCTCAACCTTGGCTGCACATTAGAATCACCTGGGAATCTTTTTAAAATCCTAATGTCTGGGCCTCATCCTCCAGAAATCCTGTTTCTTTGTTATGGGGTGGGGCTTGGGAGATGTAGCAGCTCTACCTGATACATAAAATGAACACAGAGAGGCTGCCAAAATGAAGATATAAAGAAACATGGTCCAAATTAAAGAACAGAACAAAACTCTAGAAAAAGAAATAAACAAAATGGAGGCAAACAATCTAGTAGATGCAGAGTTCAAAACACTGGTTATAAGGATTTCAATGAACTTAGTGAGAACCTCAACAGCATAAAAAATGACTAGTCAGAAATGAAGGATACATTAATTGAAATGAAGAATAATTTATAGGTTATCAACAGGACAGCCTGGCTGGTGTAGCTCAGTGGTTGAAGGCTGACCTATGAACCTGGAGGTCTCAGTTCAATTCCCGGTCAGGAAACATGCCCAGGTTGCAGGCTCAATCCCAAGTGGGGGATGTGCTGGAGGTGGCCGATCAATGATTCTCTCTCATCATTGATGTCTCTATCTCTCTCCCTCTGCCTTCCTCTCTGAAATCAATAAAAATTTATTTTTTAAAAATAGTAAGTAAAGTGGAAATTAAATCAGCTATTTGGAATATAAGGCAACAAAACACAACCAATCAGTACAGCAAAAAGAAAAAAAAAAAATCCAAAAAAAAAAAAAATGAGGATGGTGTAAGGAGCCCTTGAGACAACTTCAAGCATACCAACATTCGCATTATGAGGGTGCCGGAAGGAGAAGAGAGCAAGAAATTGAAAACCTACTAGTATTTGAAGAAGTAATGACAGAAAAATTCCCTAACCTGGTGAAGGAAATAGACATATGAGTCCAGGAAGCACAGAGTCCCAAACAAGATGAACCAGCTCACACCAAAACATATCATAATTAAAATGCAAAAGGTTAAAGGCAAAGAATTTTAAAAGCAACACGAGAAAAACAGTTACCTACAAGGAAGTTCCCATAAGAATGTCAGTTGGTTTATTAACAGAAACTTTGCACCCAGAAGGAATTGGCAAAACATATTCAAAGTGATGAAAAGCAAAGACCTACAACCAAGATTATTCTACCTAGCAGAGTTATCATTTATAATTGAAGGACAGATAAAATGCTTCCCAAACAAGAAAAAGGTAACCGAGTTCATTGCCACCAATCCAGTATTACATGGGATCTTAAAGGGTCTTCTTTAAGAAGAAGAAAGAAAAAACAATATTTAAACAAAATAAACGAACAAGCAAACAAAAACAGACTCATAGGAACAGAGAACATTTTGACAGTTGCCAGATGGGAGGGGTTTTGTGGGAAGGGGTGAATAAGGTGAAGGGATTAAGAAGTACAAATTGGTTGTTCCAGAATAGTCATGGGGATGTAAATATAGCATAGGGAATATAGTCAATAATCTATATTAATGAAAGGGTAATATGCTAACTAATTAGGGTGGATGTCTTCTGGACATCTATCCATACAAAGCCACAGTGGCTGTGAGGCCCGGGGCTATGGCAACCATGGGCTCACGGCTGCCATGGGTTCAGGCAGCTGTGAGCTCAGGTGGCTGCAAGGCCCCGGGCTCAGGCCTTGCAGCCACCACAGCTGGCAGTGATGGCAGCAGCAGCGGGGTGATAGGGGCAGCACCTTCCCCTGATCAGCCCAGTCGCCTCCTGCAGAGGAGCGGGCCTAAGCCGGCAGTAGGACATCCCCTGAGGGCTCCCGGACTGTGAGAGGGGGCAGGTCTGCTGAGGGACTCCCCTCCAGTGCATGAATTTTCGTGCACCGGGCTTCTAGTATTCTAATAACTATGTATGGTGTCAGATGGGTGTGAGATTTATCAGGATGATTACTTAGTAAATTATGTAATGTATAATTACTGGGGTATACACCTAAAACTAATATAATGAGTCAACTATAATTGAAAAATGAAAAGATTTAAAAATGGAAACAAAAGAAAAACAGGCTCTAACTAAATCCTCTGATGTCTAGCAAAGGAAAAAAGTTTAAACAATTAAATGTTTTCAAACATTACAAAACAGTGACATCCTGATTTTAACAAATCAACTGTATAAGGAGATTTTTGAGGCAGTTGGAGAAAACGGAATGTAGATCAAGTATTAGATGATACCAAATAGCTGTTAATTTTGTTATGTGATAATAGCATAATGGTTATGCAGGAAAACATTATGTTTTTAAATGCATATTGAAGTATATAAGGTTAAAATGACTTGATATATTGGGTTTGCTTCTTTATCTACAAATAACTTTGGCAAACCCTGTTGAATATGGTGGGGGTACAAGAGGATTGTTTTAGCAATATTTCTATTTTGCATGGGTTTAAATAAAAAAAAAAAACACAAAAATTAAATACCAGAATAAAACATAGGAGAATTTCTTCATAGTGATGGGTTTGGCGACCATTCCAACTGATTTACAATCCAGAAGCCATGAAATAAAAGATTGATTAAAATCAATTTTGCAGTGGGTGGGGGAGGGAACCAACAAAGGAAAAGGAAAAACTAGGAAAACTATTCACAACTTATATCACCGATATATGACTAAAAATTAATATGTAAACTTCTAGAAATCCTAAAAAAAAAAGCAACACTGTAGATTGGCAGAGCATCTAAACTGACAGCACACAGAAAAGGAAAAAGGGTCTAAAACATGTGAGAAGATGCTCAGCCTCATTCGTAGTAAGAGAAATAAGGCTGGGCTGTGACTGGGAGACCCCAGAGCAACAGTTTGTCATCTGCTCTGATTGCTGAGACTGGGAAACAAGAACCATCAGACAGGATGGAAGATGGTAGAGTGTCTGTGAGGAGCAGTTTGCCAGTTTCCATCAGAATTGCTTCAGTTGTGCTTACATTCAAGGTTATACTCCATAGCTTTGTGTGGAATAGCAAAAGATTAGAGGCTTTGATGCCCATCAGGAGGGGCCTGGTTAAGTAAATTATGGAGTACTCTGCAGCTGTAACACAATGAGGCTGTTGTCTGTTTGCCTACATGGAAAGATCCTCAAAGGACATCGCTAAGTATACTTTATATTTGTATATAGAAAGGAAAATAAAATTGTATTTGCTTGAATAAAGAAATTCTGTAAAGACAAACAAGAAACGAATAACTAGTGAGTAAGAAGTAAGGGATAAAACTATAATATTTCACTATGAACCTTCTCCTACTTTTTAGCTTCATTCCAATCCCATGAATCAAGAAGTTACAACCATACACTGGATTTAAAAGACTGTACTATAGGCTCAGTACATTGAGTCACCTTTGCAGACCAGTTCTGGCTTTATGTATTACATCTATTAGCAGTAGAATTTTATATGAATTGAGTGAAAGTCCAAATATAACAGTTAGGTCACTTGAAAACATGCGCCTCAGGTGCCTGTTAAATGTGCTTTTAAATATGTGTTTTGTTGAGAATGTGGTCTGACCGGCCCTGGGTGGCTCCTTTGATGAAGTAAGAAGCTGTGACTATTCTGGAGGGAAGCTCCCTCAGCTCACTCCTCTGTCATTTCATCACCTGCCCATCCAGCCTGCTGCTCCATTAACTAAGAATACCAAGTACATTTCAAAACTGCAGGTGAAAACAATAGATGAACTGACCAAAAATTATATGATGATTCTTGGGAGATTTTTAGCCTGGAGCCAGGGCTGTTTTATTGTGTCCCAAGCTCCAAGTGTTCGCTAACCAAATGCTTTGTCATCTTTGGTTTAAAAGCTGCACATTGGCACCTGTTTTATTTACTTCACACCATGCCCACAGAACTCCTCCTTTGAAGACAATTGATTTCAATTTTCAGTCATTCAGGAGACAATTACTAAATCCGTCCCTTCTCCTCCCCCCATTTTTCTTCTTGATAAGGAATAGGGGTTAGAAACAATATTAGCTCTTTCATTCTGTGTCCATAAGATGTGAGAAAAGGGCAGGGCTCCTGGGGGTTCTCACAGACATTTCCTCCCCTGGACTAAGTGCCTTCATGCCAGCAGCAGTCCTGCTCAGCGTGTCTTAATGAACACCCAGCAGGGGTCAAGAAGGTTCTCTGAGCTTCCAGCAGTCAGGCCTTCAGAAGTCCTTCGTAGTCATCTTAACGGGAATGAAAATACTTCAAGTAATCCTTTACCTCTTCCCTCTTTTTAAAACAATTAGGTTTAGCCATCTTTCAGAGTAGACAGTTTACATCTTTAAACAGTTACTGCAAAGCCACGAAAACTGCAGTTTAAAATTTACATGATTTACACTTTTTCACTTCAAGGTATGATCTCACCAGCATGTATATTATATTCATGAATGGAAATGTTGGCAGCAGGAAAAGCACGCCAGGTGTCCAGCGGTTCTCAACCTGTGGGTCGCAACCCCTTTGGAGGTCGAACGACCCTTTCACAGGGGTCGCCTAAGACCATCCTGCATATCAGATATTTACATTATGATTCATAACAGTAGCAACATTACAGTTATGAAGTAGCAACGAAAATAATTTTATGGTTGGGTCACAACATGAGGAACTGTATTTAAAGGGCCAGAAGGTTGAGAACCACTGTGTTAGACCGATAGGATGAGTCCAGACCTGGGTTCAGCAACCTCGGTTTTTGAGTCTAGCTCGGGAAGAATTCAGAGCCAAGACTCAAACTGTAAGAGAGCACTTATTTGGAAAATCACCGAGATAGAAGAAGTAATTTGTAGAAGAAATGGGTTGAGGAAACAAGATGTGGAGGTAAAGGAAGGGCCCTTGGAGCTTAGGAGTGAGGAAGGTAAAGGTGCTGTGCCAGAGGGTGTTGAGAGCGGGTGGAGGAAGGGAAAGGCATGGGTGTGCTCCCTGGAAGGAGAAGGTTTTAAGGGTGGAGATGTCAGGGGAGTCCCAGGGAAAGATCTTAATAAAATATTCATCACTTTTCCAGGTGTGTCCTTTCAGGGCTGGAGTCTTTACTGACTGATTGGTTGGCACCAGGGCAGTGTCTTCAGTCAATACAGCTGGTCCTGAGGTCAGCCTTGGCCATGGCATCACTTGTCTGGTTTTTCTGCTTTTCTTGGCCTGGAGCTGAAATATAACTAGGCCTGGGTGTTATCTCTGGGAAGTAAAAGTCGGGGTATAAGCACATGACCAGCGATATGCTAGGTGAGGAAAGGTCACCCAGGAGATGAGGTCCCACCCTATAATTATCCTTTGCTAGTCACCCAGGGCTTCCATCCTGGTGACCTTCTGTACCTGGACTATAGTTCTTGCTCTGCTCATGTCTGTCTAACTGCCTACCACAGAAACATTTGTGTGTTTTTTCCCAAAAAAATCATTCAGGTGAGGAACAGTTACCTGCTGCAGTGTGTAGTCTACCTGGACTTATAGAGCTGGGAGGGAAGTTGAGGCAGGCAGGTGAGGAACAGTTACCTGCTGCAGTGTGTAGTCTACCTGGACTTATAGAGCTGTGAGGGAAGTTGAGGCAGGCAGGTGAGGAACAGTTACCTGCTGCAGTGTGTAGTCTACCTGGACTTATAGAGCTGTGAGGGAAGTTGAGGCAGGCAGGTGAGGAACAGTTACCTGCTGCAGTGTGTAGTCTATCTGGACTTATAGAGCTGGGAGGGAAGTTGAGGCAGGCAAACCAGCAGTGTTGGATCATGTACCATGTCAGTGGTCCTTCCTGGAATAGCCCATAATGTTCTTGTCTGTAAGTCATTGCAGAATAATCAAAACTGGATTGGCATGGACAGCATTTCTTTTGTAGGTGGTTCAGATTGCTAATAGTTCCATAAATTGTTAAAAGCAAAAACATTGGCATATAAACTCATGTTTTGAAAGAACACGACTAAATCTATCACATAGATACCAAACATTGCCCCAGGTTTGGGCTGAGTGGAATTTACAGAGATGCCAACAAGCAGTGGACTGATAAAGGAGAAACTGTTAGAAGGGTAATGCAAACTGAATAATGGCCCAAGTGAGCATTAAATGTACAAGGGATACATTAGAAAGAAATCTGTGTGATGGGAAGAGAAGAAAAGGACAGAGAGGAAAAGGAGAGAGGGAGGTTGGTGGGGAACTGTAGAGGAATGGCCTGGCAATGGTATCTGTAAACACCTCCACTGGGTCATTACAGACATGAGTGCCCTCGATTTTTAGAACAACTTTCTAACCATCATTAGGGGGATAATTAGCCTAACTGGCACATAACCAGAAAACACCAGACCTGGGGTTTAAACTCCTGTCTGTTTCAAGAGCCTGGGGCCTTTGCACTAAGTGTCATCTGTGGTACATCACTAGTCACTGCCCCTACATCAGAGCTGAAAGCCACGGGTTTAATCCTGAAACCAGCTTAACCCCCTCCCAAAATTGGGGCCAGAAGTGGCAGGGTTCTTGGGTGAAAGAATGCTTATGACTCTGCTGACCCAAACACATTTCCTCTTTTAGAGAAATGGATGAGAACACAACTCTTAGTTTAGAACTAAGCTTTTCTTTTCAAGGATAAAGAATAGCACATTTTGATCTTTAAAATCACTTGTAGCTCCAACTCTGGTCTTCAGTCAATCTGAGTATACATTGGTTTTAGATTAAAACATAGCATGTGGCCTTCTGGAAAACAAAGTGAAGAAATAAAACTCCAGGGGGGGATTTTTTTAATGCCTTTGCCCTGGGAACTGATTTATGTTGGTATTGTTAGCTATTTTCCTTGGATGACAAACTTGTATAATTGTAGTAACATGTTTCTGAGATGCAGAGGGGGAAAACCACAACAAAATGTAAACCTTTCAAGTTAGCACATGAGTAATGTATATTAATGACAGAGAGAAATGAGCCAGGAAAAAGGATTTTCAAGAAGGAACACCACAGGCATCAAGGGAGTGCCTGTGTCCTGGGGTTATATTATCTGATTTCTGGAAACGAGTTGCTCACCATCTGAGGGTTGGAAATAAGCTGGGTCTTAATCATGGTATGCGTTGGTATCATTTGGGTCAGTTGATCATTCTAATGTAATCTCCTACAAAAGGGGCCCCATAGTGGAGAGGTCTGGGGAGGGGTTATGCAGATACAACAGTGGGATTTTAGTCAGGACAATCTTTCGTTGTCTCATCTCCTCCTTTCCCTTATTCACTGGGAACTTGTTCGGTTATATTTATTATAATTTCACTCCAGAATGTTTGAGTGGGGTCCTTTTTTCCCCAAGCTCAGCGACTAATCAAATTGTAATAGTATATTCTCTAATAATATTTGTTTAAATGCACCTCCAGGCAATCAACTTTACTATGTAAATGATGCTGGTGTTTAAAAAAAGAAACTGTCTTAAAGTCTTAACTTTGCTTTCCTGCACCTTAGCCAACCAATACGTTCCTCTGTCAAATGAGGAGGTTCAAGGAGCCATGGTTTTCACCCCAGGCTGTACTTTTAACCAGCTTCCCAGACCTGGATCTGCCTGGAGATTCTGGTGCCATCCATAGGGTGTGCCTGGGGCTTGGGGAGGTTTCAGGGCTCCTTGGGAGAGTCCAGCACTCAGCTGCAGTGGAGAACTGACCCAGAGCATTTCCAAAGCCCTTTCTGGCCCTAAAGGTCATTCGACCATGAGGTCCCAGATGAATTTCACTGCCCCTTGCTGATTTCTAGTCTGTGTCATATATACTAAGAGCCAAAATTCAGTTAAATTTTCAGTGATCCTTGTAAGAATCTCATTTAGCCCAAAGCACCTCTTTTTTGCTGTGTGTATTTTATCACATAGTTCATTCATGGGCTATGTGTACATTGGTCTTAGATTAGATGAACTGGTGGTCCATGAGGTCCAAAAGGTTGGCGACCACTGGTGTAAATGGTCTCCAACCTCCACGTTCACTTCTCCCCATTCAGAATAGCAAACATTCAGAACAGCAAGCCATATACAAAAGGGCTCTAATTAACATTACTCTACTTAGTGTATACTTGATGGACATCTTTCACATACACTATAAATTGCATTCACGCTGTGGGCCATTGTTCTTTCATCTCATAAGAACCCAAATCTTGTCTGTGTGACCATCTGGGAATTGATTTTGTTATTTTTGCTTCCTGCTGGAAGACTACAAAAATATTTTAAAACAAAACTGAACCAAAAAAAAAAATGTAGAAAACATAAAAGAAAGGAAAAGATTCTTGTGATTTAGAACTTGTTCTAAATTTTCCAGGCAAGAGGAAAAAACAGCTGTTACCCTGTGAGTGTACCCGAAGGTCAAAGTCCGGCTTAGGAGTTAACTGTTGTCCTCCTGTCAGTCATGGGACCCCCACTGTTTGGGGCCCATATTCTGTGTCTCATCCCTCCCTGAATTGCTCACACTAGTTACTGCAGAGATTAAATATTCCTGCTATAGAACACCCCCCCCCACCCCCCAAATCAATGTGATCAAATATTTCTGAAGTTAAACAAAATGACATATTGGTTTGCAAGGATTATCCATACCCTTGCATTAATTAAAAAAAAAACAAAAAAAAAAACAACAAAAACTGAGCTTCTGCTGGGAGGGAGCTGGGGAGAGGCTATTTTGTGCTCAGAAAGATGCCCCAAGGCAGCTCTTGATAGCATTGTTTTTGTTCAGTTTTGGCTAGGCTGGTGTATGCATTAGCTCATGTTCCAAATCTGTCACCCGAAGAATGTAGCGAGAATTTTGTTTCAATCGTTTCTCTCTCACTTCACCCTTTCCTTAGCCAGAGTCCAGCGTCTACACAGCCCAAATTGCCAAGACTTGAAAGCAGCAGTTTTGAATAAAACCTAACAGGCTTTTGACAGAGTTGGAGGTGCTTATCCCGCTAGCCCCAGACACACACTTCCAGGCTCTATAACCCACTTGCCCTTTAGGTAGTTGCTGCTGAGTTTTAGAGCATATGGGAATCATGCATCCTTTCCCTAATGTCTGCAAATCTCCATGGGAGCTGGAGAGACAACTGGGGGCAGCTATACTCACAAACTTGAATTTGCTTTTAATGACTCACGCAGGAGTTCAGGGCTCTGTGCAGCTTTTAGGGACCAGGTAGCCCCTCCCCAGTCTTACATCCACATTACAGAACCCAGCAGTTAACCATTTGTTCCCCTCATCTCTCACCAGCCCTGTTTTAGCCTCTCTGGAGGTCAGTTTCCTCATCTCTGAATTGGGGACAGGATTACTAACTTTCCTGGCAGCAGGATCACATGAAAACATGCTGACTAAAACATTTTGTAAACTAAAAAACACTGTAAGATGTCCATTTTTGTGATTAAATGAGATACTGAAAGCACTTGGTATGCAGCTAAAGACTGCATTAAGTGATAGTGTTAGTGATTTATGCTTTACTATGTGAAGACTGCTGTACTTGGCACTAGGTGAGAACTTGGTTTTCTGTGTGGGAAGGTAGAACAGGGGAGAGTGCAGGAGAGGATAGGGTGACCTCTCTGGCTGCATGCACCCTGATACCTTGTTAGCTGTGGTGTAATTTCCCAGACCCGTTAGTTACTCGATGGCTGATGACTTGCTGAAATACTCTCACCAGGAACTCTGCTTCCAAAGGGAAAGGAATTTTTAAAAAACAAATTACAGATGGGTGCAGGGCAGCAGAGTCCACCTGGCACAGCTGAGCTCTCAGGGACAGAGGAGTTCCCATAGGGGAAGGGGCTTATGGTGCCGCCTGTGTTCTCAGGTCTGAAACCCACTGTCTCATCATGCTCATCTATGGAGACATGGCAGTACACAGCCAAGGAAACCATCAACAGAAGGAAAGGCAGCCCATTGCATAGGAGAACATATTTGTCAATGATACTCTGATAGGTAAATATCCAAAATTTATAAAGAACACCAAAAAACGTACAATCCAATTAAAAAATGGGCAAGAGACTTGACTAGACACCTCTTCAAAAAGGAAATACAGATGGGGCCAAGAGATATATGAAAAGATGCTCAGTGTCACTAATCATCAGAGAGATGCAAAATAAAACCACAATGAGATATCACCTCATCCCTGTCAGAATGGCTATCATCAATAAATCAACGAACAATAAGTGTTAGTGAGGATGTGGATAAAAGGGGACACTCATGCACTGTTGGTGGGAATGCAGACTAGTACAGCCACTGTGGAAAGCAGTATGGAGTTTCCTCAAAAAATTAAACATGGAACTGCCTTATGACCTAGTGATTCCACTTCTGGGAATATATCTGAAGAAACCTGGAACACTATTTCACAAGAATATATGCACCCCTATGTTCATGGCAGTGTTATATAAAACAGCCAAAATTTGGAAGCAGCCCAAGTGCCCATCAGTATATGAGTGGGTAAAAAAGCTGCGGTACATTTACACAATGGAGTACTGCTTGGCTGTAAAAATGAAGGAGAACTTACTCTTTGTAACAGAATGGATGGACCATTATGCTAAGTGAATAAACCAATCAGAGAAAGACGGGTACCATATGCTTTCACTCGTGTGGAATCTAATGAACAAAATAAGCAAACAAAATAGAAACAGACTCATAGAGAACACATTGACAGCTGTCAGAGGGGAGAGGGGTTATGGGGCTGGGTGAAAAGTGAAGGGATTAAGCAAAAAACAAAACAATAACAACAAAAGCACTTCATAGACACAGACAACAGTATGGTGATTACCAGAGGGGAAAAGGGCGGTGGGAGCTAGAAGAGGTATAGTGAGGATTAAGGGTGATGGAAGGAGATTTGACTTGGGGTGTTAAACACATAATGCAATATATGGATGGTTTGTTATAGAATTGTACACCAAAAACCTATATAATTTTAATAACTAATGTCACCCCAATAAATTCTATTAAAAAATAAATTTTTAAAGGAAGTTCTGAAGTGGTCCCTGAGCAAGGCCTGCAGAGTGATGAGCCCACAGGTTGGTTATACAACCACTAGAGCAGGAAGGACAGTGGCTTTTTCCCCTGTGGCCAAAATCCCACCTAAAGTTAAGGAAAACCAGGTGGTGCATGCGGATGCCAGAGGGAGGGCAGCTACGTGAAGTGGGTCCCTTCATCTGCAAGTCCAATTATTGCCAGGCGCCCTCATTCTGTGCTCAGGGCCAAGGAAGGTGGAGCATAACTGAGCCCATAGAACCCCCAGGCATTTGGAGATTGCAAGTGACCGAGAAGTACTGGAATCGAGTACAAGGATGAGCCGCAGGCCTTTTATCTCTGCAGTATCTATTTTTGTCTTGAACAAATGAGTTTAAAAGTTTTGCCCACCCAAAAGGTATTTTTTTTTTCTGTTTTTTTATTACTCATTGTTCTTTTCCTACTAATAAACTATTTAGAGCAGTGGTTCTCAACCTTGGCTATACATTAGAATCACCTGGGAATGTTTTTAAAATCCTGATTCCTGGGCCTCATCCTCCGGAAATTCTGTTTCTTTGTTACTAATGTTGTGGCCTCACCCCATAACAAAGAAACAGAATTTCCGGAGGATGAGGCCCAGAAATCAGGATTTTAAAAAGATTCCCAGGTGATTCTAATGTGCAGCTAAGGTTGAGAACCACTGATTTAGAGGAATGAATGGAATTCAGTTTCTTTGCTACTCAACTGAATAACTGTCACCCACATGTTCCCATTTCACTATCCTTTGTAAATAAATAAAAGTGTCATTGCTTTCAGGGCACTGTGTGCTCTGAAATCTGGGGCCCTTTCCACACTGTGTCCCCCAAGCCTTCACTGCAGCAAGTGTGTCTCCTCCAGGGCTCCTCCCAGGAGAATCCCAAATTCCAGGAGAACCAATATTGATGGGACTTCCAATTCCTGCTTTAGTAGATATTGGGCAGCAAAGATATACTAAGGAGATGCTAAGGGGTCCTCCACCACTGGACCAGCCCCAGCTCCCTCCCCTCTTAGTGTGGCCTTAACCTTCTAGAACAGCCGTGGGCAAACTATGGCCTGTGGGCCAGATCCGGCCCGTTTGAAAAGAATAAAACTAAAAAAAAAAAAAAGATCGTACCCTTTTATGTAATGACTAGAGGCCCAGTGCACAAAAATTTGTGCACTCCGGGGGGGGGTAGAGGGGGTCCCTCAGCCCGGCCTGTGCCCTCTCGCAGTCTGGGACCCCTCGGGAGATAACGACCTGCTGGCTTAGGCCTGCTCCCGGGTGGCAGAGGGCAGGCCCAATCCCTAGGTGCAGCCCCTGGTTGGGCTCAGAGCAGGACCGATTGGGGAGGTTATGGCTCTACCTTGTCACACACAGAGCAGGGCCCATCGGGGTGGGGGGGCAGGTTGGGGCGCCGCACCCTGTCACACACAGAGCAGGGTCGATCAGGGGGTTGGGGTGCCGCACCCTGTCACACACAGAGCCGCAGGGCAATCAGAGGTTGGGGAGCTCCCCCGTATCAGGCACAGAGCAGGGCTGATCAGGAGGTTGGGGCGCCTTCCCCTGTCATGAACAGAGCAGGGCAGATAGGGAGGTTATGGCCCCACCCCCTGTCACACACAGAGCCGCAGGGCGATCAGGGGGTTTGGGCGCTGCCCCCTGTCACGCTGATCCCGGTGCCGGGAGGCATTTACCCTTTTACTATATAGGATAGAGGCCTGGTGCATGGGTGGGGCCGGCTAGTTTGCCCTGAAGGATGTCCTGGATCAGGGTGGGGGTCCCCACTGGGGTGCCTGGCCAGCCTGGGTGAGGGGATGAAGGCTGTTTGCAGCTGGTCACACCCCTTTTAGGGTGGGGGTCCCCACTCGGGTGCCTGGCCAGCCTGGGTGAGGAGCTGAGGGCTGTTTTCAGGCTGGTGGGTGACGGAAGCTCCCAACTGCTCCTTTTTTTCTTTTTTTATTCTGGGCCAGCTTTAGCTCTGAAGCTCCAGCTCTTAGGCCTCCGCTGCTGAAAGTAGGTATCTGGTTTGTTTCGGTTTGAAACAATGTATAACTCCAGCTCTGACTCCAGCTCTGAGATCCCAGCTCGCTGAAAGCTGGTTTCTGGGGTTTTTTTTTAGCTTCTATGTTTGTTACAATGTTCAAACTGCAGGCTCAGAGGCCTGCAAGGCAGGTGGGGAACTTTGGAGTCCTCCATCACTGAAGCAAGCAAGCCTCATGTTAGTTTCAAGCTGCCTGACTGCCGGCTGCCGGCCGCCATCTTGGCTGACAGTTAATTTGCATATCTCCCTGATTAGCCAATGGGAAGGGTAGCGGTCGTACGCCAATTACCATGTTTCTCTTTTATTAGTGTAGATGTTTACTTTGAATTTATATTAGTTCACACAAACACTCTATCCATGCTTTTGTTCTGGCCCTACAGTCCAGTTTAAGAACCCATTGTGGCCCTCGAGTCAAAAAGTTTTCCCACCACTGTTCTAGAAGCTTCTCATCATTATCTCGGCAGGGGCTGGGCGAGGAGACAAGCAAGCTTGGTAATACTGAGTATCCTATCTAATAAAAGAGAAACTTGGTAATTAGCCGTACATCCGCTACCCTTTCCATTGGCTAATCAGGGCGATATGCAAATTAACTGCCGGCCAAGATGGCGGCCGGCAGCCAGGCTACTGACACGAACAGGAGGCTTGCTTGCTTCAGTGACAGAGGACTCCAACGTTCCCCGCCTGCCACTGCTGGGCTCTGAGCTGCTAAGAAACATTGTTACAAATATAGAAGCTAAACAAAACCCCAGAAACCTGTTTTCAGTCAGCCGGGATCTCAGAGCTGGAGTTGCAACAAAGTTTCAAATACAGAAAGTAAACAAAGTCCAGAAACCTGCTTTCAGCAGCGAGGTCTCACAGCTAAAGCCAGCTCTCAGCTCCAGTGACAGCCATAAATCTAAGAATAAAAAAAAAAAAAAAAGGAAAAAAGGAGTGGTTGGGAGCTTCAGTCACCCGCCAGCCTGAAAATGGCCCTCAGCCCATCACCCAGACTGGCCAGGCACCTCAGTGGGGACCCCCACCCTGATCCAGGACACCCTTCAGGGCAAACCAGCCAGCCCCCACCCGTGTACCAGGCCTCTATCCCCTTGGAGCAGCGTGACAGGGGGCAGTGCCCAAACCCCCTGATCACCCTGCGGCTCTGTTCGTGACAGGGGACGGCGCCCCAACCCCTGATTGGCCCTGCTCTGTGCCTGATAGGGGGGAGCTCCCCAACCCCCTGATCGGCCCTGCCCTGAGTGTGACAGTGGCAGCACCCCAACCCCCTGATCGGCCCTGCTCTGTGGGTGATAGAGGGTGGCGCCCCAACCTCCCCCCACGGGCCCTGCTCTGAGTGTGACAGGGTACGGAGCCCCAACCCCCCTGATGGGCCCTGCTCTGAGTGTGGCAGGGGGCAGCGCCCCAACCCCCTGATTGGCCCTGCTCTGTGCGTGACAGGGGGTGGCGCCGCAACCTCCCCATCGACCCTGCCTTGAGTGTGACAGGGGGCGGTGCCCCAACCCCCCAATCAGCCCTACCCTGAGCGTGACTGAGGGTGGCATCACAACCTCCCAGTCTCCCTGCTCTGTGCATGACAGGGGGTGGCGCCCCAACTCTCCAATCAGCCCTGCTCTGAGCCCAACCCGGGGCTGCACCTAGGAATTGGGCCTGCCCTCTGCCACCCGGGAGCAGGCCTAAGCCAGCAGGTCGTTATCTCCTGAGGGGTCCCAGACTGGGAGAGGGCACAGGCCAGGCTGAGGGACCCCCCCCCCCACCAGTGCACAAATTTTTGTGCACCGGGTCTCTAGTACATTAATAAAAGGGCTCTTGAATCTTCAAGGATAGGGTTTGTAGTCAGTACATAGGACCTGTTGTCTCTAAAAAAAAAACACCTATAGGATTTATGTAATATATGCATTGACAATAGCTTAATATGTATATCATGTTAAATATTATTAGTAAAATTTGACACGTTGTCTAAAATACAGGGGTGGACAAAAGTAGGTTTACAGTTGTTCCTATGGAAAAAGACATGCAGGTTGTGATTATTACAATGGCTTTATTAATTCAAAAGAATGTCACAATGGCACAGTGCCCTTACTTTTGCCCACCCCTGTATCATATTGCTAATTGGGAAACTTCATAATGTATCATTCTTTTCCTTAGAGAGTTTGTGTGGGAGGTGTATTGCCCAAACACTGTGAATTTCTCTCCACAATAAAGGAAGCAGGGAAGTAGGGACTAGCAGGCAGTTGACATGTTGGTTTTGATAATCAGCTTGGTCAGTATTGAGTGAAGACAACTGGGTTTTTGATGGAACAGGTAATTGGAGACCTCATGTGTGGGTTCCCTTGACCTGGAAACCTTCTGGAAGGCAGGAAGGGTGTGAGAAATGTCCTCAGGTTCCACAACTGAAATATTTTGGAAACTTCAGGGATATTCCTCACATGAAGGTCTCAGGGCAAACTTTAGGTACTAACCAGTTTACTTCCAACTGCTAGTGCCTGTCAGAGCCCACAGAGGACTCTGGGACAGTTTGTGCCTTGTTTGTACTTTTAAAATAGTGTGAAATTTTATTTTATTATTTTAAAATATTTTAATTGTATTTTAGAGAGAAAGGAAGGGAGAGGGAGAGAGCAAGATAAACATCCATGTGAGAGCGGAACATCTATCAATTGCCTCCTACATGCCCCTATCAAAGAATTTAGGTATGCCCTGACTGGTTTGGCTCAGTGGATAGAGCGTCGGCCTGCGGACTCAAGGGTCCCAGGTTCGATTCCAGTCAAGGGCATGTACCTTGGTTGCATGCACGTGTGCAGGAGGCAGCTGATCGATGTTTCTCTCTCATCGATGTTTCTAACTCTCTATCCCTCTTCTTTCCTCTCTGTAAAAAATCAATAAAGTATATTTAAAAAAAAAATTTAGGTATAATAGAGATTAGGGCCACAATCTTCAAGATATGTTTAAGATTGGATTACCATAGTCAACAACTGAATTCGACCTTGGCTATCCAAACTCCTGCTTTTGTTTAAAACTTCTGTATAACAAATCAGTAAATGAGTTGTTTTATTTTTTAATTTAGACACTGAGTTACAATTAATCATATTTATACTACCCTTTTTTAGCCCTAAAAATGAGGAAGAATATAAATGAGTAGAATGAACTTTTATCTAAGCCATGCCCGTGAAAGAAACATTGAGATAAATTATTTGAATTTTGATTCTACTTGTACTGTTGTTTGAAAATCTTCTAGGCTTTCTTTTCTAAGAGAACACTGCATCTAACAAAGCTCACTTTACATATTTTAACAGTGGTTGTGTATGCTTACTGGTAATTTGAATCATATTAGGTCTTGCAAAATGCCACCTGCCCTGTCCTACATAACTATCAGAGAGCCTGTATCTGTGGATCCCTTGATGTTTAAATCTTGGCAGCAAGAAACTATGAACAGCTGTCAGAGGGGAGAGAGGGGTGGAATTTTCACTTTGGAATTGTGGTAAAGGGGGACCTACATGTATTCAGCTTTTGTGAGAGTTTATACTCCTGGGAGACTTTCTTGCCCCTTGTGAAATATTCAAGTGGCTTTATTTTCATATTTGAAGATATATATGTTGAAAAATAGATGATGTATATTAACAAACACTTAAAAGCATTTGCATTGTTTTCAAGAAACCTCTTAACATGCCCTAAGCATAAGAGCAGTATCTAGGGTTCCTATAAAGCAGCAGAGATGTTGTGTGCATGTAGAACTCGGCCCTTCCTTCCTCCTGTGCCCAGAGCAGACCTGGAGCACTTGGGTTTCCTCTCCTGTGGGACTGTGAGGACCCTTCTCAGTGCAGAGCTTTGCACAGCCATGGTCAGTGGTCCAGTTAGGCTAGATGGTCTGTCTGCTGCCCTGGTGTGTCCTGTACACCTGCCTGTACACTGACATTCTGAAAGATCTCACATATTTAGGAACATTAGTTCTGACCCTGCCAGTTTAAAAGAGATGGGGATGGGAGGAGTAAAACAATAGCATTCTGTGGCTTTGGAATTTATTATTTTGTCAGATGTGAGATTCTGAATAAAATGTTCACATCGCTGTAAGGTTTATATATGCAAGAATATGTTATTGGGAAATATTGTATCAGTTTATATATTGGCCTTTTACTTTTTATAACTATCAATATTTTAGTTTATAATATGAACCACTGGAAACAGCAAAAACCCTTTCATTTAGCTGAAATAAAGCCTCCTTAGCTTGGATTCCATGAGTACTCACAGCCCACAGTTATTTTATTAAACAGATGCTTATTTGAGGGTGCAGCGTGGACAGCTCTGGGTCTGCCTGGGGGGAGGTGACAACAGACAAGGAGTTCATGAGAGAAACCACTAGCATTTCCAGAATATTTGATATTTAACTCACATAATATATGTTTCACATACATTAAAATAAAGGGTGACTGGGCATGTGGGACATTATAGTATACCCTTGTTTTAGTTGTTAACTGCTAGAATAGAATTTTCTCACTGTATCCTCACTGATTCCCATGGCCTCCCAGCCCCAGAACAGGGCCTATAGGTTACTCAATACATATTTGTTGAATAGATGATGAAATAATTTGCTAAAATTTAAGCTCTTATATATATAAGAGATATTAAAATTGCTATGAACAAGAATGTCTTGAGGATTTCTATTAAGAGTGGTGTTTGTAAAATTGACTTTGTAAAGTGCATCAGTTCCATTCTGCCACTAGAGGGCAAAATAGTGCAGTTAAGGAATCCAGTTTTCCATGACTTCTTTTTATAAAAGAAAAGTTAGCACGAGCCAATCCTCTTAGATGTGGGTAACTGTGACTAAACCAGTACTGCAAGAGGAGGTATAAAGCTTTATCAGCATATTGTAAACTTAACACAGGGTGAGCATGTGTCCAAGTTAAAAATAAATCTATAGCCCTGGCTGGTTTGGCTCACTGGATAGAGCGTCGGCCTGGGGACTGAGGAGTCCCAGGTTCAATTCCGGTCAAGGGCATGTACCTTGATTGCAGCTGATCGATGCTTCTCTCTCATCGATGTTTCTGACTCTCTTTACCTCTCCCTTCCTCTCTGTAAAAAATCAATAAAATATATATTTTTTAAAAATCTATAAAATTAGCCTGATAATGTGCTTAAAAAAATAAGTATTATATAAATGGGTAGCAAATGAAGATTTAGCTTTTAATTATTTCAAAATCACTTTCTGCCACCCAATCAAATAGCATATATGCTCTTTTCTCTTCTGAATGGGAGAAGATTTGATAGGAAAAAAACCCATTCTGCCTGTGTAATTGTTACAGCTTTAATTTCAGTAAGGGAATGCAGTGATTCTAGTTCAGCTAAATGGATGCTGGCTACATATATACTTTCAAACAGGGTGTCAGTTGCAGGTTTAATATAATCAAGTCTATGAATTGTTCTCTGTGCTGGAAACCTGTTGGACAACCTAGCTTAAGATAGAACTGCCAATGGGAGGGTAAGTCTGGGAAGATCTTTATTGTTAAGGAGAGAGTCAGGGACTGGAAGAGAGGAATTTTCTTTTATAACATTAAATTTAATTAAAATGAATTTAATATTATAGTTCAGTAGTTATTGCTGATTATTTGATCATTTTTTTTTTACTACCATTAGTTTGCAGATACTAACATCCTGAGGTTTGGCCTATAGGGATTGCAAGGTGCTTCTGGTCACCCTCCAGTGTCACACCTGCCCTTTGCAGCAGCATTCTCATCTTCAAGGAGTGCTAATTAAGGATCAAGCAGCCCAAAAAGCTGGCAGTTAAAAAAGAGAAGGGAATGACAGTGCTCTTAAATAATGGGAAATTAGTTACTTGGGGGGAAAATAAACACAAAAAGTCCACCAGTTCAATGGTTGCAAGTGGCACCTGACTGTGAATGCCTCTACTTTCCAAGGGGCCCAGAGCAACTCTACACCAGCCAGATTCTGGCCATACCTGTGGATCACCTGTGGTTCCTCTCCTATTTGCCTAATTGGGAGATTGTAAAGGCCAGTTCAAGCTGATTCCTTTAGAGTTAAGGTTGTGAGGGCAAAGGCATGTTGGAAAGATACAGGGGTTGATGTTACTTTTTTAGTAGACTGCTTTCCAAGGCTCTTTACCACAGGGGCATGCTTTTGGTTCCTCACTGTTTCTTTTTGCCATGAATATTTAGACAGGAATTTCTGATCACCTCTCTATCAGAGAATCCCACAGAGACTGAACAGGTAAACCTGCTTAGTGAAAACTAAAAATTAGCCTAATATTTACATCCCCAACATGTTATTAGCATTGACTAAGCATCTGTTTTTCATAACTCTGGTTTCAGACACTCCAACCTCCATTCCTCTGAGTAGCAAAAGAATGGCTGTCGTATTATAAATTTGGGGGCTCTGAGGAATTGTAAAGGGATGATCTATTAACACACATAAAACGTTAACACTGGACACTAGCCTGAATGGAAGAGTGAAATAAGGAGGCTGTCAGATTAGGTTTTGTTTGCCATACCACATATTTTGTCTATACATTTGACTTCCCATGTGACACAGAACCAGTAGTTTGGTGAGTACTGTCCTCAAAGGTTTGCTGCTCTGTGCTCCGTGGCCCTTCCTCCTCTCGCCGGTCCAGCATTGCAGCCTACTGCTGAAATTTGAGGTGCTGGTAGTGCTCAGAGCTCTGCTGGGACATATCAAAGTCTGGTGAACCATTGGGTGGAATGCCTTCTGAATGACAAAAGGATGGATGGTTGCGAGCTAAAGGAAATGTGTGCAATAATGGCTGTGCTGCACATAATCCCCAGCTGTATTCCTTTCCTTATATGTATAGAAGCCCGAGGAGCCTGGTCAGGGAGAGTTTCCAAGTCCAGACCTTAACAGAATGAAAAATAATGGGTGTTTGTATTTAAACATGGTTTGGCCAACAGCTTAGCCTTTTTATTTGAAAATACAGTTTATTTTTTGCTGGCACATGCTTATGTTCCGGAATGCTGAGGATTGTTTCTGCACCTGACCCAGCGACTCCTTTTTAAGGGCCCAGAACATGCAATCTATTTGGAGATAGTCGATGGCTATTTTTGAAGGGGGGGTGCCTCAGTGAGTCGGAATACATGCTAAATAAGTTGCTCCCAAGATTGACTGAGTTCTCCCCTGGAGCTGGGGAAGCAGAGAACTTCCAGGTGCGCAACACAGCTCCCTGCAGCCACAGCTGAAGTGAAGCTCCTTCAGTCCTGCCAGAAGGCTCTGTGTCTAGAGACTGGCAGCCTCTGCTGCAGAGTTTATTATTATGTAAATAGAGTAACTGTGCAGCCTTTCAAGAGTTTTTGCCAAAGGGTAACCCTTTGTCTGCCAAAAGGTAGGCTCCTGCTTTGCTTGCCAACCCAGTCTGTGCAGTAAACAGTGGGTGACCTATAAGCCAGCCAGTCAACTTGCACATGGCCTTATTAGGCAGGCCGGGAAGGCTGGTGTTTGAGGACGGCCCAGCAGAGCCCTGGCAGTGAGTGGGCTTGCGGCCTGTAAGGAGCCCATGAGCCCAAACCCTGGAGACATGGCCTAGTACTGCTCAGTTAATTCTAGTGCACTGTAGTGACAAGAATATGCACTCTCCTGGCAGACATACTTTCTGGTATGAATGGAAAGCAGGAGGTGACTTCCCAAAGGAGAGTGGTGTATCTCATTTTCCCAGGGCTTCTACTTACTGTGCAGCTTGTTCTGTCATGTCCTGTATCAGGGCTTGTGCTATGGAGTATGGACTTTATCAGGAAATGGTTAATAGTTTCCTTTTAATGCAAGAGATTTTAGAGACTCTTAGAATCTTGTTTGTGTTTCATAGTAAAGTCTTTCTAGTGCTGAGGTCATGTGTGGGCCAGGGAGGAAGTATCACCAGGCTGTGTGGTGGTACAGTGGAAAGTACAGAGTCTTGGGAGCCAGGGGCCCTAGTATCTCCCATGGGCTAAGTGACCTTGGACAAGTCACTTCTGTCGCTCTCTATAAAATGTAGGGTTAGACTGAATGAGCTCTCTTAAATGACCTCTGCATTATACATGTCTCATCCAGAATTACATTTGTAACATTCTCTCCTTGGCCTTTTTGTTCTCGTCAATAATAAGGTTTAATGAGTACTGGTGGTTAATAGCCATAGTTTAACATCCAAGGGAAATCTACATGCTTTTAAGCTGAATCTATCTTTTCTCTTCTGAGTTTTTTCTAAAACTTGAGAGAGAGCTAGAGACTGGGAAAGTCTCTATACTGAAGTTTTTGTTCAGATTTGCTCCCATTCTTGAAGGTAAGAAATTATGGCTCATGAATCAAAGCTGCAGGTGAGAAATCCGCAGATGGAGGAGGAACTATAGTTAGTCATGTGGCAGGTGACCACACACTAGTTTCCCTTTCAGTTGAATATTCATGTACCTGGTGCAGGCACAGGACAGCCTACCAGGAAGGAAGGTATGAAAGGCCTAACTGCCCATCACCACCTGCTCTCTATGTGAACAGGGATGGCTCCCACTGCTGGAGCTATGCCTTGCATCTGTGTCATGGACTTGCAGCAGGAGAGGACATTTGAGGTGCTGGTGGCTAGGTGTCTGTTTTGACCACATTTTCTATGTTCTTTTAATTGACCCATGTCTGCTTCTTGTTGTTCAGAGGAAGGTCAAATCACTTTGGCCCTCCTGTTGCAAAACTCCTTTCTTTTCCTGTTTTAAAAATCTGTTGCCATCTCCATTGAGTACTTGGCGCCCCAAGGCATGGGCTATGCCTTTGACTTACTTGTTATAACATGAACCTGTGACCTGTACCAAAAGGAACTTGTTAGCTTGATGTTAGGTGCCACTAGGACGTTACAAGACCCCTAAAACTCAATGCAAAGCTTGCTGGCCAAGGGAAAGTGACTGCCCTTCAGATGTGATAGAGTAAAGATTAGCTGTGTGTTCAGGACACAAAGGAGCAGAGAGAAACCTCCGTAGTGATGATACCCCGAATGGCAAGCTGGGACTCTCCTCTCAGGTTCTTGTCTTACGAAGTTTGAAGAATAAAATTCGTGGACTAAAAGATTTTAAACAAAAGTGTGGAAGTTTATTGCAAGTGTATACAAACTCCCCCTGGGGAGGGGTCCCCAAAATAGGAAAAGTCCTCTCTCTAAAATGGGAAAATAACAGTCCAGTGAGCCTCTTTGTCTATGGGTTTATAAATGCTGGCTGCTCTTTGTTCATCCCGCTTTCTAATTGGACCCTTCCTTATTTTATGTCTCCTGTATTTTTTCCTACTTGGCCATTTTCCCCCTTTTCCGTGCATGGTATCAGTTTCAAAGCTCACACAGTGCCCCCCATTTCTTCTTCCCCTTATCTTGTAATATTCTTGTAAATTGGAAATGTCTCTGTCCATCACCTATGCATTCCTCCCCTATGGACATTTCCCTAAAACTGCCTCTCCTGTCTCTAAAGTCCTTTCAGTGAGTACATTTTCTTTGTGCATCACAAAGACGTCAGGAGCTGGGAAGGGGCTTCTTGATGGAGCATAAACTGTGAGTCCTTGCATTTGAAGTCACCAAAGTCTACCACATTGTAATCTCCAAGTCTATTGCTTGAATTTTTTACATCTTAGTTATCTGAATGAGTAAGTTAGAATTCTAGTAGATAGGCAATTGAGTTTTCCAATTTAAATTTTAAATGTCTATAGCTTTTTTCCTTTTTATTAATTTTATTGGGATGACACTGGTTAACAAAATTTATATAGGTTTCAGGTATACAAGTCCCTAATACATCATCTGTACACTGTATTGTGTATTCATCACTCCAAATCAAGCCTTCTTCCATCACCATTTATTCCCTCATACCCTCCTCCATCTCCCTGCACCCCTGCCCAATATGTCTATAGCTTTAATGATAAAAGATTATTTGATTTTGAGTGATACTCATAGGTTTTGGAAAGTTAAAAAGACCTTTTGCCTTTTTCAGGGGCGGAAAATTACTCAATCACTGACTTAAATGGATGGTACTATTTTAATTGGTGGTGTTTGACTCTTCCTTAATTACTTGAATAAGTGATTAGCTACATGAAGCAATAATAAATACTTCACTCCAAATCAGTGTAAATGTAAAAAGTCATATGATGATTTACATTTGTCTAGGACACCCCAGTTTACATACTCACTTGCATGCATTGTCACGATTAATTGCTTCAGTTCATAGCAACAGGTGTTTTGAAAGAAAGAAGAGGAAGGAAGAGGGAAATGTTCTCTGTTCTAGGAAGGAAGTTCTTGCAGAATCCTGCAGTGTGTGTTTCAGCTCTGCTTGTGCTCTTGCTTGGCCTGCAGTCCGAGGGAACTGTCTCTCATTTTACCCAAGAAGAACTTATCTTCTATGAATAAGACATATATACATACTTGATAGCATAAAAAAAAGTAGGGAAACCTCAAAAGGGTCAGTGATAACAAGGTGGAACAAAAGGACTTTGGCATATGTACAAGACTCCATCCTTAGTGTAATGTAGGTGATTTCCTCATCTAGACTGTGAACTTATTGAGGGCGGGATCTCTTCCAGACTACTGACCACCCTGGTGTCTGACCTCTAGTACTTGCTCAGCAAATCCTGTGTGGTAGGTAGGGATGAGATCTGGAGATGGAGTGACTATACACTGTGGGAGGTAGGAGAGGTAGGGGCTAGGAGAGGGTAGGGGCAAAAATCTATGACATTGATCTCTTGCATAGTGGGTTCAGGTAATAGCTGAGTATCTAACTAGGAATATTATGTCAATAATGAAAAATGTCAGCCTCCAATTTACATCTTCTCCCAACACT
The DNA here is from genome assembly GCF_963259705.1 of Myotis daubentonii. Taxonomy (NCBI): domain Eukaryota; kingdom Metazoa; phylum Chordata; class Mammalia; order Chiroptera; family Vespertilionidae; genus Myotis; species Myotis daubentonii. Next base: position 99,157,954 of record NC_081840.1, read on the forward strand.
GAATCCCCCTGCACCTTACATCCTAGCAGTTTATCTGTTTCACCACTTCAAATGGCTGTAACATGATGGCTGGCCCTACACTGATAATGGAGACCAAAGTCCAGGTAGCACTGTACCAGCAGCCATGGACCAGGTCAAGGGATCACAATACTGAGTTTCATCATTCAAAAAAAAAAAAAAGTTGGCTTTTATAAGCTTTTCATCCCACCGTCTACAGTTCCAGAACAGAGGTTGAAATGGTAAGAGGCATGCAGGCCACCTATTGGGAAATGACTGGGCTAGTACACCCACATTCCTAAGGAAGTATTCTCTCCCCACCTCAGGATCATGCAGCATTGTGTATTCCTGCTTGGTGTCAGGCTGGGAATAGAATCTGGAATTCCTTTTCCTACTTGCACTTCAGTAATACCTTCCATGTTTCTTCAAGGCAGATGAATCTCCTCTTTCCGAAGGCTCTCCATTGCCTACTTCCCACCTCTGAATGGCCTATCTGGGTCCCCTTGCAATTCCTTCTGAATATGCCCCCATTTAAGCTCGCATTGTTCTTACCCCATTTCTCACACTTATGTCACCTCTTCCTCCTGGCATGTTCAAGCCTGTCCTCTCCATTCATAGCTTGGTTCTCTAGTCACCTTCTCCAAGAAGTCTTTCTTTATCAAACTTCTCCACCTGATTCAATTTTTCTCCTTCTTCATCAACATAATACCATGAATGGCTTGCACTAATGGTTTTGAACTGTGGAGCATTTCCTAATACCTGGGTAGGGAGACTTTCATTTTTAACATGCATCCCATGTGACTTTGAGGGGCACAAAGTTTGATATCATTGACCTTATATCAGATGTTAAAATTTACTCATAAGTACAATCTTATCTTTAGTCATTTCAGCAATCAGTATAGACTTTGATTTCTTTGTCATAACTTCCTCATGCCAGCCACTCTGTGGCACACAATCTGCTTTCTTGGTGGTTACTGCCCATTCTAAAAGCTGATATGAGCATGTCAAATCTCACTGATTAGTCGGCAAATGCATTGGGAACCTATTCTGAGACTCTAGTTAAGTTCTAAGGTACCAGTTAACATAACCTCATGGAAACATTAGAGACATTGGGAATAGCAAGTTGCTGAACTTTCCTTGGGTTTCTATATTGTTACTGTTGTGGAGGTTGCCATTGTTGTTTTTATTATGATGCCCCTTTAAAGAGAAGGAAACCCACAAATAATATTATTCAAAGCTCTTTCCTTCAAATCATCCAAGTAAACTCTAGAACAGCTATTAGGTATCAGCAGTCATTTTTAATATTTACTTGTCTACCATCTGGATTTTCAGACTCATAAAAATTCTCATATCTGATGATTCAGTATTTCCTAGCTTTTAGTTCATGTGAAAACCATCAAATAGTGAGTATCGAATGATTGGAGTTGGCAGGAGCCTTCTCAGACCTCCCTGGATAATTGTAATTGTGTTGGCCCCCTTCCTGCCAACTGGGATCCCCCTCAGTTAGAGGGGCCTTGAGTCTCTGCAACTCTAAAGACACACACAGCATTCTGTGCCTTATGATGGTCTAGGATGCACCTTCAGATTCTAGGCAACAAATACTTGTGTATGTTGATTTGTCAAATCATTGTTTAAGGACCTGATGTGTGTTGGCATTGTAGTGTGTGTTAGAATTTCATTCCTTTTTAAGACTAATATTATGCTGTTTGTATATTTCAGTGTACATTTTATACACGGAACTAACCTATGTCTTTATTTTCTTACTCTGAGAGGTGGTTGACCAGTCTCTCTTCCCCTAAAGTACCAGATTATTTTTCCCCAAAATCATTAGCTATAGATTCAAAATCACCCAGACTTTAAAATAATTAGAGATAATTTTCACTATAAATTTTAACATTGCTTGTTTGAACATTTATTGTAAAGACTAGAGGCTCAGTGAACAAAACTCATGCACCCGGGGCGGGCGGGGGGTGGGGGACGGTGTTCCTCAGCCTGGCCTTCGCCCTCTCACAGTCCAGGAGCCCTCGGGGGATGTCTGACTACCGGCTTAGGCCTGCTCCCTGTGGGCCTAAGCCAGCAGTCAGACATCCTTAGTGCTGTCATGGAGGCGGGAGAGGCAGGAGAGGCTCCCACTACCACCTCTGCACTCACCAGCCAAGAGTCTGGCTTCTGGCTGAGCAGCGCTCCCCCTATGGGAGCACACTGACCACCAGGGGGGGCAGCTCCTGCGTTGAGTGTCTGCCCTCTGGTGGTCAGTGGATGTCATAGTAACCGGTCGTTCCACTGTCGGGCTGAAACTGGCTCTCCAACATCCCCCGAGGGGTCCCAGATTGCGAGAGGATGCAGGCCAGGCCAAGGGACCCCACTGGTGCACAATTGGGGCCAAAGAGGGATGCTTGCTGGAAGTTGGCCAGCTGGGGAGGGGCCATGGGAGGTCTCCAAGGTGTGTCTGACCTGCCTCTCACTCAGTCCTAATCGGCCAGACCCCAGCAATAAGCTAACCTACCATTCTGAGTGTCTGCCCCCTGGTGGTCAGTGCATGTTACAGCAAGTGGTTGAGCGGCCTTAGCATATCATTAGCATATTACACTTTGATTGGTTGAACACACAACTGGACACTTAGCATTATTAGGCTTTTATTATATAGGATAATAGTAAGTCTTTTAGGATATTGCAATATGCCTTTTCTTTTAAAAGCCTTTTGAATATAGCACGACTGGCATGGCTTCTTCAGCACATCTGATAAAGACATTAGAACAGCGGTTCTCATTAGAACAGCGGTTCTCAACCGGTGGGTCGCTACCCCTTTGGCGGTCGAACGACCCTTTCACAGGGGTTGCTTAAGACCATCCTGCATATCAGATATTTGCATTACGATTCATAACAGTAGCAACATTACAGTTATGAAGTAGAAACGAAAATAATTTTATGGTTGGGCCACAACATGAGGAACTGTATTTAAAGGGCCAGAAGGTTGAGAACCACTGCATTAGAAGTACTTTTGCCTTTTCATCTCTACATACATGGCCTGTTTTAAATTACCTTACATAGTAATGCAGCACAAAATATTATTTGCAGACTTGTCCTAAAGATTACCACTAACCAGAATTCACAAAGCATTTCACAGTGCAGACAGGAGAGAATTACACTATAGTCAGGAATCTGGAATGTCTGAATAATGAGTATAAAATATAATAGGGAAATGAAAAGGACTCAGTGGGCTCACCACAGGTGGGATTACCTCATGTCAGGCAATTCTGCCCCAGATTAAGTGTCTACACAAAATCCACCAAAGAAAATGAGAATACCATGTACAGCTGCTTCTAGCTTATGGAATAGTTCTTTACTAGGCTTTAGAAATATATTCTTCACTTTGGAATTTCAGCCCAGCCATCCATTGTCTTTAGTAGCTTATAGTAGATTTCATCAAATTTGTTCTGTGTCTCTTCTTAAGTTTAGAATGAACCAGTAACTCTCAGTAGTACGGTATTGCCCACTTCCATGTCAGACCATTTTCCTATGGCCTGGAGAGTTTCAGTGCTATTCAGGGAGCTCAATGAGGAGACTCAAGGTGACCTCACACCAGCCTGGGCAGGGGTATGCCATCTGCCCATGCCCCGTATCTCTCTTTATCAGGTGCTGTATATCCGAGTGTGGATTAGATAACATGCTCCACCTTTCAGAGTGCTTCCACATCCTTTCTCTCATTTAATAGCATCCTCACCTGCATATTTACATCTTTGATTTTATTTTGGCTGATCAGGAGAAGGTGGCTTTTTCCCTTTGGAAGCACGTTTTCAGTGGTCACTCTAGGCTTCAGTGTTTCTCCTAGATCACACCGTAGCTCAGTCTCTCACCTGTACATGGGGATAGTGATAGGGTCTCCTGTAGGCTTTGTGAGGACTGAATGAGTTTAATGCCTAGAGCACTTAGCATCGTGACCATTCCTGGTGAAGGTCCGGTCTTACCCTGTTCTTTACATCATCACAGCAGGTGTGCTGGAAAATGGCGAATTGTCACCTCCACATAATCCTGAGCCACAGCTGTGCCCTGCACTGCATGGTCCCTGAGGGTGTAACATCTTGATCCTGTATCATCTAACCCCTCAGTTTTTTACCTTGGCAATTTAGGAGGTGATCCTTCTTACCTGGACTCATATCAACATTGTTCCCAGTTGGACTATAGGATCATCTTCCCTGTTTTTCCCATTCCATCGTGTCCTGGCAAATCTAACATTTTCTCCTAATTTCTCCCCACATACAAATATTTATGTTCCACATTACTGCTTCACATTTTAGGAAAGACAAAACTCTAGTGGGAGTCTCAAGTTAAGGAAGGAATGGTAATACTTTTCCTTTATGACACCTACTGAAGAAATAGCATTGGCTTTTTTTAATGTAGAGTAAACTGTAATAAAAAAATAAAACTAAACTAAACTAAGGAGATTGCCTATGGATGAGGCGATTTCTAAGAATGAGGAAGAATAGAGGTGATTGCATTGCTCATCTGCTTACTTGATTCATTTATTCTTTCATTCACCCAGGATTTATAGTCCCTTGTTCTGAGCCAGGCACTATGCTAGGAATGCCCCAGAAATGTATCTCAGGTATTGCTCCTCGAGTTTTTATAATTCTTAACTAGGAGGCAATGAAAGTTTTTGAGCAGGAAAGGTTTGATTGGCAATAGAGAAGCACTGAAAGAGAAGAAAAGGTATCAAGGAGCTCAACAGTGGATTCAGTGTGGTTGACAGGCTCTCCCATGTGATCATGGTCCACCTGGGGTAGACTTTGAGGAGTACTGTGTTGCATGTTGTTAGGACTGGTAATTGTCTGGTTCAATACAATTTATAGCCAAGAAATGCATGTGGGAGAAATAGGCAGGTCCACGGGAAAAATTGCATTCATGACCATGATTTTCACCCAGACTTTTCGCTCAAGTCTAAGCTTTGTTTTCATCTTTATCTGTACTTAATTTTTTGGAAGGTATTATGGAAGTAATTCATGCTTATTGTGGAAACTTTGGAAAAGAAAGGGGAAAACATGAACAGTTATCTCTGAGTTATAAGATAATGTTTTGGTCTATTTGCTGTCTTTCAGTTAAAGTATTTGTGTGTATCTCTAATATAACATCATGAAACATTTCCCAAATCACTAATTATTTCCTACCTGTTCTCTTGTGTAATTCATTTACCTATTCTCCTCTACCACCCACTATGTAAGCTGGTTCCAGTTTTATATGTTTATTTTTTTTGACAGACAACTGTTTAGTTTTTATTTCATAATTATAAACTTAACTCTGCAATCCAGCTAGATTGGAAGGTGTAAGGGAATTATGGAACCCAATAAACTGGCAAGAGCACAAAGATTATAGAACATTCCAAGCAAATCAGGGTAAAAGGGTGTTCTCCTGAGCTACAGAAGGAATGGTCTGGTGGTTAAGATAAAACACAAGTCGCATTTATTAGAGTTGCCCACAGTCAGCAATGGTGATCTTCTTGCTGGTCTTACCATTCCTGGACCCAAGCGCTCCATGGCTGTCACAATATCCATGCCTTCTTTCACCTGGCTGAGACCACATGCTTGCTATGCAACCACTCAGTCTTGGCAGGGCAGATGAAAAACTGGGAGCCATTTGTGTTAGGTCCAGCATTTGCCAAGGACAAGATGCCAGGATCTGTATTTTTCAGGACGAATTTCTCATCTTCAAATTTCTCCCCATAGATGGACTTGCCTCCTGTGCCATTGTGGCGTGTGAAGTCACCACCCTGGCACATAAATCCCGGGATAATTCTGGGAAAGCAAGAACTTTTATAACCAATTCCCTTCTCCCCAGTGCTCAGAGCACGGAAGTTTTCTGCCGTCTTTGGAACTTTGTCTGCAAACAGCTGGGAGGAGACTCAGCCCAAGGGCTCACTGTTGACAGCAATGTCGAAAAACACGGTGGTTCACCATAGCTCGTCACGGGCGGCTTTGGGGTGGCAGCGTCTGCAAAGCCCAGTTTTATATGTTTATAAACAAAACTGTGGTAAATGTCCTTGTACTCGTTCATAGTAACTTCCTTGGGAACATTTCCAGAAGTAGGATTACTCAGTCACTGTTTCATATACTCTTCTAATAACACCCTTCCTTGTCCTTCTTAATGAGGTGGGAGCCCTGGGAAGAGAAGGGAGAATCATGGCGTGATTAGCTGTTTGTATGACGTACTCCCACACCCTCTTCAGGCTTACTGACTTCTGTCTTTGCCTTAGCGTCTCAGACATGCCCTACTTTTCATGTCCGGAGGCCACTTTGGCTTGAGGAACATCTGTGGAACCTAAATAGACCAAGAAATCATCTGAGATTTGTAAAAAGCAACCAGCAGCTTGTCTTGACTCCTCCTTCTGGGATAGACTGGCCCCTTAGCAATTAAGCCCACATGAGCTATAGACCTGGGAGACCCTATGACTTCAATCCAGGAGGAGCATACAGCAGTGGCTCCTGTTACTTGGTGTTCAGGCTGATAAGGAGTGTGGATGGTGAGAGGATGTGGATTTCCAGTCTGGCACTGCCATACTCTAAACTGTGACTTTGTTAATATTTTTCAAAATGAATAACAAGTGATCAAAAAGACCCCTTTAGCTCCAGTTTTCCCAGAGTCCAACGGTTTTTGTTTTACCAGGGCCTGATTCGGTTGTCCCAATGATCCCACTTGGAAGACTATAGTGCTTTGGAAATGGAAAAGATTGGTGTTTATGAGTGGAAAGAGTGGCAGGGAGCTTTGTGCATTTCTATTCTTCATGCTGAGGTGGTAGTTAAGTGATGCTGTTGGAAAGGGAATATAGCACCTTCACAAGTTTAAATTGTTTTCTGCCTAAAATTTAAGAAAATCACACCTACAAATTAATTTATCTCCAGACAAATAAAATACGTTAACCTACAGAATGGTGTCAGGAAATGTTTGACTAGTTTGTAGTTCCCCTGTATGAATGAGCCAGCCTGAAATAATAATAATAATAATAATAATAATAATAATAATAATAATAAATAATAATTAATAAAAATAGTTGTGCCTGGCTGGTGTGGCTCAGTGGTTGAGTGTCGACCCATGAACCAAGAGGTCACTGGTTTGATTCCCGGCCAGAGCACATGCTAGGGTTACTGGCTCTATTCCCAGTAGGGGACATGCAGGAGTCAGCTGATCAATGTTTCTCTTTCATCCATGATTCTATCTCACTATCCCTCTGCCTTCTCTCTCTAAAATCAATTAAAAAACATATAAAAATTGGTTGTTATCATCATCATTTATAACTACTGAAGAGTAAATGAAAAAATGTCATGGGTCCTTTCTACTGATATAAAATGTACATTTCTTTATAGTATTACTTGGCTTCATGTAGATGAGATACATAAAGAGATTACATTGTCTATTCATAGTTTAGAAAAAAAATTGTATTCTTTTTCCTTCTCAACAATCAAGCCATATTTAAATCTGTCTACTTTGTGTCATTATTGATGGGTAAGGCAACTAATTCTAATAAAATCCCATTGTGAACTTAAAAAGAATATCAAAATTCTTTTTATTCTTTACTAGAATTGCACCTTAAAAATTTAAACTAGGCCCTGACTGGGTAGCTCAGTTAGTTAGAGCAGTGGTCGGCAAACTGCGGCTCGTGAGCCACATGCGGCTCTTTGGCCCCTTAAGTGTGGCTCTTCCACATAATACCGACTTCTGCGCATGGGCCACAAAGTTTCAATCACACTGTACGTGCGCACCTGCACGTGGTATTTTGTGGAAGAGCCACACTCAAGGGGCCGAAGAGCCTCATGTGGCTCGCGAGCCACAGTTTGCCGACCACTGGGTTAGAGCATCGTCCTGATACACCAAGGTTACAGGTTTGATCCCTGGGTCAGCAACCAATGAATGCATAGATAAGTGGAACAACAGTTACCTCTCTCTCTCTCTCTCTCTCTCTCTCTCTCTCTCTCTCTCTCTGTCTCTCTCTCTCTCTTTCTCTCTCTCTCTCTCATTTCCCCTTCATCTCTCTCTCTCTTAAAGCAATAAATATTTTTTATTTATATAATTATTTATACTATTATTTAATCCCACCTAAATTATTCATTTCCAAAGTCATTGGCTGCCACTATTTCCTCCCTTCCCTCTTCTGCTTCCAACTCCTCCCTTTTTCCGTTTGTTCCTAGTTAGCCATGACCTCTCAATAAAGTTTCCACTCCAGTTATCCACAGGACCTAAGTTCTTCCTTACTGAGTTTTTTTTTTTTTTTTTTTGTAACTGCCCTATTCGCTATATTTTTCCCCATTTTGTAAGAGTTGGTGTAATCAGCAGTATAGAGAAAATGCACATGGCCAGCACTAATGAACCCTCTGTCGATGTGCCATAATTAATTTGCGTTGTTTGTTTGTAGTTTAGAAATCAGTTCAAGTCAATATGGTTTGACAGCAGGATATAAAATCAATGCAAATCACTTTGTAGTATGATCCTAGCTTTTAGAGAAGATGATTCCACTAGTTTATATAGTCATTCAGCAAACATTCACTACAGGCCTGCTGTGTACCAACTAGTATTCAGTACTAAAGATACAAGGACAGACATACTCAGGGTGCCTGCCTCCTGGTAGGGGTGCCTGAGGGCAAATCCTGTTCCTGATACCTCCCCAAGATCCTGTGGCTGCATCATGAACAAGTCACTATCCATGAGCAAGTTACTTCTCTAGTCCTATGGTTCCTCATCTTGTTAATGAGATGATTTTCCTACTTTCTCTTTAATGTCCCTTTTAGCAGTAAAAGAGTCAGTGTGTGATTATTGCATATTTTTCTTGGAATTGCATTATCACTGCTTGGGCCCACCAGCTACAGGTTGCAATTAAAAACAAACAGGGGGGCTCCAGGGTTACTGGTTCTTTCTGTGTGGAAGGAGCTTGGAAGTCACTGCTCCATCCTAACAACAAGTAAAAAGTTGAACAGACTAAAAAATCAGCAACTCTTCCTGAGTGCATAGGGAAGGGAGGACACAGGGCAAACTATTGCCCCCCAGATTGGAGGGACATTTAAGCCCATACAGGCACTTGTGCCTTCCCAAAGCAGAAACCCACAAGTAATACAATGAAGCAAAGATAGTCTCTTCAACAAATGTTGCTGGAACAACTGGACACTCATATGCAGAGAAATGAATCTAGACCAGGCCTTCCACCTTTCACAAACATTAACTCAAAATGGATCTCTGTTCCGTCCCTCAATTTTGTAGTAAACCTAAACCTGCTCTAAGAAAATTAAGTCTTTTTAAGAGGTGATAATAAAATAAAAAGGGGGCAGTCAAATAATGCTTAATTTAAGAGCTTCTGTATCAAATTAAAATTTTTGAACCTCTAGTAATACCTGCTTTTTCTTTCCCACAATTTCACTCATATGTTGTTCATAAATCTTAACTGTGGGGTTTTGATTCCCTGTTAGGCAAAAATTTTCATTAACCTGTCAAAGCAGACTAGACTCAGAGTAGCCTGAGAATAGTTAGCAGCCTCCCTTCCTTCAGAACATCGAGAGGCTCTGTATTGTTTTGTTTTTCTTATTTGTTTATATTTAGGAGAAGGAGGAGTCATTGTCTACTTAGGGTGCAGCATTGCCTGCTTAGCTGCTGCACGTGCTGTGCTTTGGCCAGAGACTTAAGCAGTAACACCACCAGTGCCCATCACTGGAGCCAGTCTGCTCCAGCATCCGCAGGCCTAATTTCTGCTTGCAATCTGATTACGGGGTTTGAGCTATTCCAGCCTGCAGCCTCTTGCTTTGCCTTTATCATACTCTCAAGGACACGAGTGTCTGATTGCTCTAGCCCTGCGCTGTGAAGTCTCATCCCAGTGCGGCTTAGAGCGGCTGGAGGCTGTGACTGGTTGTGAATTAGCTGTAGTGCAGTCTCTGTTACTGCACTTTCTGTGTGTAACTATGATCAGAAGCCCAGGGTTTTCCAGCTATTTGGGAGCTTTCAAGTTCTCTGAGAAACAAGGTAAGGCAAGAGACACCGAAAATTCACTTCTGTGTATATTTTATAACATAATGAATGCCTTGTATCCATTTTACCTTGTATTCTCCTGCATCCAGTTAGTTATACAATTTTCTCAAAGGACACTTTACATATCTAATTGAGTTTAAATTAGCTTATTTCGGGATTGCTGAAAAATGTAATATTTTTTTTCTGTTATAACTTAAAGATATTACTAAACCACTAAAGCCTTATGTAGGAAAAAAAATGCCAATTCAAATGGAATGCCCAAACTTTGGATCAAGTTCTGAACTTTAGCTAAAATATTTTTCTAAACCAAATGCTATATATTAAATTATTTCCAGTAGGCAGTGGTGAATGTCTTTTTTTTATTAAAGCTTCATGTGAAATATTTTGGAACAAAATATTGTCTTTTAGTGGCTTCCTACTTGCACAGAGGAAAATATATGCTCTTAATTTAACCACGGAAGTGGTGTCACTGACTCAGTTCACTGATTGAGCAACGATGAAATGCTGAGGTTATTTTGAATGTCACATTTGAAATCCAGCTATTGTATGTGAAAATATTTTCTAGCACAAATGCACTACTAGGAAGTGATTGGAAGAGTTCAAGTCTCAGATTCAGGAATTTTCTTCTATAACATTTGATAGCTTTTGAACTGAGTTCTCTTTTTAAAAAATATGTAACTAGGTATTTGTAAAACTCTGAGAAAACCCTACATGTTCAGTTGGCAGTGTTCTTTTCATTTTATTATGTTTCTCTAGTTTGTCAGACTTTCCAGATTCCAGGATTCTGGATGTATTGTGATGGATAATGATATGTCAGCATGTGGTGTATTCTGTACCTCCTTTTCCTCAGGCTTTTGACCCCAAATATTAACCAGTAAAAGGCACTTCCATAGGGGAAGGTTTCTGTAAGTGGCCACTTGTGGTTTTCTTGGTGGACAAATGGTTGCTATGCCAAAAGCTGTAAAACAGATTACTTGCCATTAGACTGGTTATAAATTTGTCTGCAACTGGTTTTGATTAACTGGTTCACTCGATGTTTGTTTTTGCTGCAAGTGATTGTTCCCAGCTGGCTTTACATCACATCCATTTTGTCTTCAAAAATAAATAAGTGGTTTATTTGATGTGTTGTTATTTTTTAAGTTTTAAAGAAGGCAATAAGAACATGACTAAAGCATCCCCCTGCTCTTTGCCCTCACCTCATGCAATCTTTAAGAGCATCTCAAATATATCAGACAGTAATGATTTTCAACATTTCTGGTTACTTTGGTCAACATTTTTAACTATATAATTCAATATTTAATTGCTCTGAGTTAGTCTTGTAGCTATATGAATTTAAATGATACCATTGAACTATGTCAGATTTTTTTTTACCCACAGATTATATTGATTTTCTTTCATTAGGAAAACTAGAAACCTTACTATGTAAAATGTATATTATTGAATGTGATTCTTAGAAGGTGTCATTTTTTTAATTCATTATTCTTGTCTTGTTAATGGCTTCATTTTTCTTAAATTATATGTTCAAGAGGAGTTTGAAAAACTTTCTCATTATTTTTTTTAACTTATAGCTAACTCAATGTTACATTATTTCTTTACCCTTAGATTTCAACAAGGAAAACTTAAGCTTTATTGGATTCCCATATCAAAGGAAAGTTCCAAGGTAAAGTGGTCTTTGCCCAAGAAATCTTGTTTTGAAGATTTGTAATAGCTTTTAAAATTATCTCTTAAATTCCTAATTTACCCTTTTAAATGTTTGTCAATATGTTTTCTCTCCAGAGTTTGGTTTGTTAAAATATATGAAGCAAGCTAACTTAATAGTACATTGAGCCAGCAAAGATTATTTTTATGTATTTAAGACTGTTTGTAGGAACTATTTACAGAACAGGATATTGATGTTTCTGTAATTGCAAACTTGTAAAGAGCTGTTATCTTTTTTTTTTCTCATATCTACCTCTAAGCACGGGTTGTCCTTTTGCAATCTGTCCATCAAGTAAGCTTTTGCTTTTGCTTCTTTAAAAAAGGGCTTAGCTTTGTTTCTCCTCCTTTTCTCCCTTTTTTTTTTCTTTCCCTCCTCCTCCCTCTCACCCCGTGCCTATCCATCCATTTGTCCACATGACATGGTGTTTCTCTTTTAACTTTTTTGCGCTTCAGTTTCCTTGGCTGCAGGGTATTACGGGTGCTATTTTGATTTACCCGGTGTGCTACAACTCTGTGATGCATCATCACCGATATCCTACATAATAAAAGGCTAATATGCAAATTGTTCCCACGGGTGGGAGTTCGACCAACCGGGAGTTAGATGTGCACTGACCACCAGGGGGCAGTGTGAAACATGGTGGGTGTCGGTGATGTGGCGCTGGCAGTGGAGGCACTGCTGGCCCTGATGGGCCCCAACAAGAGCAGGACTGTGGCGGGATGGTGGAGCAGGTGAACAGGTGGTGCCAGGCAAAGGCAGGTGTGAGCGGGGTCCCCAATCGCCCCACTGGTCCACAGACAGTGATCAGCGGCAGCGGTAGGAGGCGGGGTCAGCGAGCAGGCGATACCATGCCAAGGCGGGTGCGAGCAGGGAGCCCCTAATCACCCTGCGTGTCACCCCACAGATTGGCCCTGATTGCCAGCCTAAGGACCCTACCTGTGCATGAATTTTGTGCACTGGGCATCTAGTAAGATAATACAAAAATTAAAGTTTGTGCCAAACAAGATAGCTATATCTCAGGTCTTCTTAGATTACTGTTCCTAATAGATTTTGAAATTTTCATGTAGAGGCACAATGTTATTTATCCCTTACACAAAGGTATGGATCTCAGCCTACACTTCCTTATGCTAGAAGGACCCAAATCCATCTACACCTAACTCCACTCAGATGTTCTTATCCCTAATGTTTATGTTTGGCATTATTTCTTTACTTAAAAGGTTTGCATTTCAATAGCATTGGAATAAACAGTTGTCTGACTTCTGTCCTCATCAGGCTAAGCCTGGCTCTGCATTTGAAAATAGCAGAGTTGAACGTATGCACACACAAGAGGGGATAAAGGCTTGATGAATTTCATCCACATTTTAGTACCAGGTAAACTAGAGCAGTAATGAGTCAGGGTCATCGGGAAGGTTGTTTTATTTAACTCATGAAATCTTGCTTTTCTAATGCTTGACACAATTTCCCATATTTCTTATCTTTGCCATATTTTTAACAGGATCTAAGGCTGATGTTTTAGTTCATTCAGGCTTCTGTAATAAGACAGCATACACTGGGTAGCTTATAAGTAATAGAAATTTACTCCTTACAGTTCTGGAAGCTGAAAATCTGAAATCAGGGTGCCAGAATGGTGGGGTGAGGGCTGTCTTCTGGGAGCAGATTGCCAATTTCTAATGTCCTCACTTGGCAGAATAGTCAAAGGAGGTCGCTGGGTCTCATAACAGCACTGATCTTCATGAGGGCTCCATCCTCATGATCCAATCATCTTCCAAAGACCCCCACCTCCTAACATCACCATTTTGGGGGGCATTAGGATTTCAACATATGAATTTGAGCGAACCCAAACATTCAGACTATAGCAGCTTCATTCCCAAGATGACCTTAGCAGGTTGGTTTAGCTTTAATAGTGACTAAGAAAAATGAATAAATGGGAGGGGAGACAGGAAGATAGCGTTTATTCAAGGATAGGAAAAGCAGAAAATATGAAGGTCAGACACTTCTGTGGAGAGAAGCTCAGAGGGACATAGCTGTTCTGGCATGGTGGGTATTATTTCATGTGTACCTGTGAAAATCATGGCCTCCTTGCCATGGTACTAAGTGTAAAATGGGCTGGAGATGCACGAACCTGCCTTCTTCAGAGAAGTCAAGTCAACCAGACACCAAAGGTGAAAATATTAGGCAATGGGTTTTGGATTCCCGTATCTTATAATTTAAACTTCATTAGAAGAATGAACAGATTGTGGGGGAAGTCTTTAACAGCGTGGGTGCTGAATAGTCAGTGTAAAAGTAGATCCCACATTTTGTAAAAGATAGAAGGTAATAACAGCAGAGTATCCTGCTCTCACTTTAATAAAATTTCCCCTTGTTGCTACTGCTGGACATTTAAATAGGTTAATGGGACACATTAAATAAATGACCATGGAAGCTGGGGGGGGCAGTCTCTTCTTAGATTATGGAAACAGAGAGAAGGGGGCAGACTAATAAAAAATAGTCATAAAGAGTGAGCAGTGATTCAGAGGAGATGAAGATAGATAAAAAATGCAAATGGTGCCTCTTAATTTAGTTATTTTAGTTATATGTGGAGAAATGGTTTCATACTGAAATATGGGACCATTTGGTTGAGCTATGGCAACCCACCAAGGCCTGCAGAAGTTGTCCAGGGAGAGACCCCTTCTCCCGGAGGGGATGAGTGATGAGGAGGACCGTGGCCCTGAGCAGCATCAGGGGCTCAGTGCTTGAGTTAGCAATCATGTGAGTCCCGAAGGGGCCTAACAGTCACCGCTGCTCAGGAAAGTGAGAGGAGGAGGATGTTAAGGCTCTTTTGGACAATCATGTTTCATCAGCCATTACATGACCAGAAAAATGACTCATTAACACATGATCCAGAACTTAGTGAGGACCATCATTAGTGTATCTTGCCTGCATTTTCACTGCTGACTATGCCCTTGGGTATAGAAAGTCCAGGGAAGAGACATGACTTTTTTCAAAATGTGGTTTCCTATTGACTTGAGGGGTCTTTTTTGGTCACAGCTTTTCTGACGTGAGTCTGAGCCATACTTTCTAACCATTTCTCCTTATTCTTCTGATCTGCTCACCTGCTTCCTCAGAAGTTGTCTATCATTTAGTGGGAATAAGAGAGAGGTAACATAAGCAAGAACAACATGTAAAGACAAGCACAAGGATTCCAGTAATAAAAATTACCCTCAAGATGGAGACTTAAAAATAGAATCTATACTAATAAAAGAGAAAAATGGTAATTGGCGTACGACGATACCCTTTTCATTGGCTAATCAGGGCTATATGCCAATTAACTGCCCACTAAGATTGGCAGTTAACTGCCAACAAGATGGCGGTTAATTTGCATATGTAGGCACAATGCAGGGAGGCGAAAGGGAAAGCAGGAAGAAGCCCCCTGCCACTGACAGTGATCAGAAACCCAGGGGGGAGCTAAGAGCTGGGGGGCAGGGCAAAGGCGGCCCTGGGGCCGCCTTTGCCCTGCCCCCCAGCCATGATCAGAGAATCAGGCGCCTTTGCCGCCCTGGCCAGTGATAGCAGGAAGTAGGGGTGGAGCCAGCGATGGGAGCTGGGCACGGTCGAAGCTGGCAGTCCCAGGAGCTAGGGGTCCCTTGCCTGGGCTTAAAGCGAAGCCCACGATCGAGGGCCGCTGCAGCTGCGGGTCCCCGCTGCCCGAGCCGGATGCCTCAGCCAGAGGCATTAGGCCTGGGCAGGGGCGGAGCCTGCAACCGCGGGGAGCTGGGGGTCCCCTGCCCAGGCCTGACACCTCTGCCGGAGGCCTCAGGCCTGGTCAAGGGGCCAATCCGGTGATTGGTGATCGGAGGGTGATGAGGGTCAACTCCTCTGGCCGAGGCATCAGGCCTGAGTGGGGGGCTGAGCCAGGGGCTGAGCCAGGGATTGGGGGGATATGATGGACCCCTTGCCCAGGCCTGAAGCCTGGGTCAGAGGCGTCAGGCTTGGGCGGGGGGTGGAGCAAGCGATCAGAGGGAGATGGGGGTCCCCTGCCCAGGCTTGATTCCTGGGCCAGAGGCCTCAGGCCTGGGCGTAGGCCAGAGCCAGTGATCAGGGGGAGATGGGGGTCCCCTTTCCAAGCCTGACACCTCTGGCGGAGGCGTCAGGCCAGGGCAAGGGGCCGATCAGGTGATCAGAGGGTGATGGGGGTCTACGCCTCTGGCTGAGGCATCAGGCCTGGGCAAGGGGCAGAGCCAGCAGTCGGAGGGGGCTGGGGGCAGAACCAGTGATGGGGGAAATGAGGGTCCCCTGCCCAGGCCTGATGCCTGGGCCAGAGGCATCAGGCCTGGGCTGGGGGCAGAACCAGTGATGGGGGGAAATGAGGGTCCCCTGCCCAGGCCTGACGCCTCTGTCAGAGGCGTCAGGCCTGGGCAAGGGGCCGATCGTGCGATTGGAGGGTGATGGGGGTCAACACCTGAGGGCTCCCAGTATGTGAGAGGGGGCAGGCTGGGCTGAGGGACACTCCCCCACACACACACCCAGTGCACGAATTTCGTGCACCGGGCCCCTAGTAAGTTTATAAACCTATGCAAAGAATACTGATGTTTTCATTCATATATGCAAGGTAAACAAAGGTGATAAGGAGAGATGTTTTCCCAATCACATATTCTAAAGATGAAAGAAGGAAATAAAGAAAGGAAGGAAGGAAGTCTATCACTGATACTATTAAATGTAGGCCCTTCTAATTCTCAATATTTAAAACTCTGTGTCCCTACCATATCAACATTGTATATAGTGTATACATAAAATACTTCAGAGTGAGTTTAGCATATATTGAAAGTATTTTATTGTAGTCATTCATTATTTCATTTATTCAGCATATACTTATTGACTTTAATAAAAATAAGACACTTGTAATATAGTCTACAAATAGGAAAATAGGATACAATTTGAGAGAATAACAGGTGCATAATGTAGATTCGGTGCTGGGTGGGACAGGCACTGCCTGGGTCAGGGGTTCTTCCTTGAGGAAAGAACTTTACACTGAGGCCCAGACCAGGAGAGGACTCAGCCAGGATGGAAGGAGAGGCCGGAGAAGAGGAAATTCAGGCCCAGGCAGCCTTTACAGTAAACCATGTTAAAGAGGCCTGAGAGATGCTCCTGATAGTGCTTTGGTTTCCCATTGGTTTTTGACCAGCTGTGAAAGGCTGTACTTTTGATTGGTGCTGACACTATTTGTAGCTTGTTTAAGAGAGTAAGTGCATATGAAGCCAGGGGCTGACAGGTGATGACTTGTAAACTCTGTAAAAGTTCAGCAAAATGTTTAACTTGGGGGTGATTTCTTAGTCTTCATTAGTGGCTTTATTGAGCTTTTTGATAAGCAGAAAAAAAGGGGGGGAGATAGAAATATATAGAAGTTTATTTTTGAAAATATGAGATAATATTTGTACCCCAAGGCCAATGGCTTAAGAAGCTGAATATTTCACGCATTGCGTCATTTTGTTTTAATATAGATTTTTCCCCCCTGAGATTTTAGTTTCCCAAAGTACAGAACTTTATGAAGATATTTAAACAATAAGTTAATCGATTAAAATAGCATGTCCTTCCTTAAGTGGGGCACATTTCTGCAATTATTTAATTTCTTAGGTTTATACTAAGTCATACATATGAATAAAACACTGAAAGGAGTCTTTACTTCATTACAATTCACTATTTAGAAGTCAGTGCTAATCCTAAGTTTCTGATCTAAGCAGGTTTCCTGGGATCTTTTTAAGCCTTTTGGACTGTGATTTATAAACACTGGTTAGTTTCAAGCCTTTTTATTAAATACTAAAAATACATGACACTCCTATTTATGAACATAAGCCATACCACATTGTTAGGCAATAACCGAGGCTTCAGATGAACTTGGTTCTAGGAAGATGGGATGATGTGCATTGCTGGGGGTGGTGTGCAGGTTCCTTGACATTTAATTTCCACATCATACAAGTTATCCCTGTGTCCCACTTACCCAGTATGCACAGCACCCTCTCAGTCTGTTCTTGGGCTGTGTACCCTGTAGGACAGTACATGGGGAAGATCAGCTTTGCATTGAATGTGTTTTCAGACCAATTGTTCACCTCTCTGGAGGTGATTATATCATTGGGGAATATTAGTTTTTTGTTTTCCTTCGTTTGTTTTCTTCCTGCGCGGCAGTAACTCCATCTTGCCCAACTCTAGGCACGTTCCAATGGAAGGCAGTGGAGTTGTCCATATAACTGTCTTGGGGCTGCACTGCGCATAGTGTTAGAGCAGGAGCTAGAGTGACTAGTATATCTTATGTACTCTTCTTGCCAAATATGTGTTCTTGGGCAAGTCATTTACCAGTGTCCTAGTCGGTAAACCAAGGATGATAATTGTTCTGGTGGCATGCTGGAGCCAGCTCCAGTCCCTATCAGAGCCAGTGTGTGTCTCTTCCAATTTTTAGCTCTGCGAGTTCTATGGAGAGCCTGAAAATCGGCCATAGTGGGCATATTTACACTGCCAGCTAATAAACAAAGCAGGTGCTTTTGGGGAGGAGGGAGACAGGCACCCAAGAGGAAGGAGCCAGTTGTTAAACATTTATCAAACCAGCATTTAGTTCCCACCTCATAGCATCTTGTGACAGTAACTAAGGTAATACGTGGGATCTGCTTAGCACAGAAGGAAAGGACATAGTAAGTGCTCCATCCCTTTATTCTTCTTCCCTTTCATTTCCTCTTTTTTCTTCCCAGACACATTTTCATGAGGCTTTTAGACCTATTCACCATGCTTTGATCGCTTGGTTGTTGGAAGACATTTGTTACTTTAATATAATTTCAAAACAGGAAAGCATGTGAATCACCTAGACCAGTGGTCAGCAAACTCATTAGTCAACAGAGCCAAGTATCAACAGTACTTCTTCAAAATAGACTCGCCCAGGCCGAAAACCGACTTCTGCACATGGGCCACGAAGTTTCAATCGCACTGTACGCGCGCCGACATGTGGTATTTTGTGGAAGAGCCACACTCAGGGGCCAAAGAGCCGCATGTGCCTCGTGAGCCGCAGTGCGCCGACCACGGAGTCCTAGACAGATTGCTGATTTTCTGAGGAACAAAGTGTAGCACAGAAAGGTCAAGCAAATGATCCAAGCTGAAACAGCTAGTGGTGGCTCTAGATGACGTGGTCAGGCTGAACGGTGTTTTTACCACCCTATGCCATGCTGCCTGCCTATGCGAATGAAATTATTTAGTTTTACAAAAAAATAATATTAACATAACTGTAAATAAATGAAAAAAGTTACCAATTCCCCCAAATAAAACTTTTTACTTATAATCTATATTACACATTTAAGTATATATAACAGTAGCATAATTTTTATGTTCTACCTTTTTTTTACTTCATGTCATATATCTTGATTTAAATTAAATTGCAACATTTTATTAACGGAGATATTTTTAGCTTTCAGAAAGAGTTCTTGCTTGAAAATAAAGAACAACTTACTAACTGTGGAAGAAGAATCAATGTTAAACTTTTAATTGCACTTCCTAAAGGTAAGACTTTTTCTAAATAGTTGACCAGAATCCTGAGCATATAACTATTGTGTTATCTGGGTGTTGTTTTTTTTTTTGAGAACTCTTAAACCTCCAGCATATATTCTCCTTTGTGTCCCTTTCTGCCTCATCTAAGAATTAACCTCGATTAACCTTTCCTCTTGCATTTTTAATCCTCACCTTACTATGTATTCTTTCCCTTGCATTTCAGGCATCCTCAAGTTTTCACTGGAGGCTGGGGGTCGGGGGTGGGGTGAGAAGGTTCCCTAGAATCAACCTTACCTTGTTCCTCTCTCCTAGCTTTCACCATCTCCTAAGGTGATAAGTTCTGCTCATATGCTCATTTCTTTTCAGTTCACACACCCCTTCCTCCAGCCTCTTGACGTTTTCCAATGTTATGGCATTTACACTCAGTATCTTGTAGCTTCCCACTGGGCTACAATACTGCACCTAAGTTTAGACTGTCTCCTCATTACCTCTCTTCTTCCCCAAGTCGGCACTCGCATTTGTTGAATTCATATTTTCATTGGTAAAGATGCACATGCAGTAAAATATTTTCAACTGCTATTAGTTGAGGACCCCTAGTTTTGCCTGTGAAGTAATATGAACATTACCTGATCTTTGTCTCTACCCACTGTAACACTAGCATGGGGTAGTACCAGCTTACAGACTGTCTTTTTCCTGAATGAACTATGTAACCCTTACTTCAGAAGAAACAGGTTTGGTACAAGATCAGATTATTTTTCTACTTAGGGAAAAAACAACCACCCACAAAATCAAGCCCAAAAGAAATTATCCCAGAAAAAAAATATTTTAATAGAAACTAAAAGTTTAAAAGGTTCACTGACATGCCCAAACTGGTTTGGCTCAGGGGATAAAGCAGGGGTGGGCAAACTTTTTGACTCGAGGGCCATAATGGGTTCTTAAACTGGACCGGAGGGCCGGAACAAAAGCATGGATGGAGTGTTTGTGTGAACTAATATAAATTCAAAATAAACATCATTACATAAAAGGGTACGGTCTTTTTTTTTTTAGTTTTATTCATTTCAAAGGGGCCGAATCCGGCCCACGAGCCGTAGTTTGCCCACGGCTGGGATAGAGCGTCAGCCTGCAGACTGAAGGGTCCCAGATTCGATTCCAGTCAAGGGCCATGTACCTTGGTTGTGGCCACATCCACAGTAGGGGGTGTGTAGGAGGCAGCTGATCGATGTTTCTAACTCTATCCTTCTCCCTTCCTCTCTGTAAAAAATCAATAAGATGTATTTTAAAAAATAATAAGAAGAAAATAAAATAAAAGGTTCACTGACAAATTGAGGTATATTCTAAAGAATTGAATGGGTGATATGCCTAGACATAGTCTGGTAAAGGTGGATATTTGAAGGACCCAGGCCTGGTGGAGAATGCTTAAACGGGTCATTTTGTCAAGTACTTACAGAACTGGCAACTGAAATATAGGCTTAATTCTAAGTTGCTCCAGAGGCCAACAATAAGAATGTGTAGAATTATAAGGAGGTAGATGAGATTTCATATAAGGAGGAAAATTCTGGTAATTCATAGAACCGAGAGTGAAATGGCCTGCATTGTGATCTCATCAACTCTCCTCATTAAATCTACAAGGCAGGTCATGTGACCATGTACTCAGGTAGGAGAGAGGCTGTGGAGGATTGCTATCTGGATGGGTGTGTGAACCAGGTATGGAATGGAAGGGTCCTTGCAATTTCTAAGATTTCATGAAAGACAGAGAAACTCTATTTAATCTGAGCCAAATTTAAAATATATGAAGATAATCAGAACAAAGTAGAAGAATGAACAGATTGATTTTAAAAATAGTTTAGAAGATTTGACTGATTAGGCAAAGTTCTATAGAGCAAAAGTCTTTTCTATCTGTATGAAGGCTCCCTCTTCCTCTCTACCCCAGTTCCTTTTTTTTTAAAATACTATAGATATTAGGATTTGAAAAATTAAAAGCAATATGAAATGCTAAGTTCTTTATGTATAATAAAGTTTTAAAACACATAAGCTTAGTAACCAGTTTTATTAGAAATTTTATCACAATAAAAACATAATTTTCACACATCAGAGATTTATATTTCTAAATTGACAAGCTCTCTAAAAGATGCTTAAAAGGTACCAGAGCCCTGCCTCCCTGAATTTTGCCTGAATTCCCACAGTTGTTTTTCACAACCTTTATGATGTGGGCTAGCATGGTAGGAAAGACCATGCATTACAGGAAAATTTTTCATTTCATCATCATGACAGATATGATAATGATTCTAATAGCTCTTGGCAATACAATGTTAAAAATAGGAATTAGGACTTTTAATGGCAGAGTTTTATATTTGTTTAGAAGTTTCTCTTCATTTAGTGAGGGTTTTTGCTTCTGTGAAACTAAGCATTAAATTGATCATTGAGTTTCCTCTCAGGGACTTCCTTTAACTGTGTCACCAACAGGTAATCAAGGGATTAAAAATCTTTACCTATATGAAGACTATAATATTAAAATAGATTTTCCATTTAGTAATTATGAAATGTGCCAAATATATTACTCTACCTTTTTAATAGCTCCTCTGAGATATATTTTATACACCATTCAGCCCATCCATTTAAAGGAGGCTGTTTCAGTGGCATTCACAGGGCTGTACATCCATCCCACAGCCAGTTTTAGAACATTTTCTTCACCAAAAGAGCAACCCCACACTTCTTAGCCATCACCTTTTCCCCTTAACACCCTAATTTTGTAATTACTTATATTATAAGCTGCTTGTCTTTGCATTAGTGGCTTTCATCCAAGTGTAAAGTTAAAGTGCTTCCTCCTGGAGCAGAGGAATATTCTGGACCTGGCCTGTCCTCTTCAGCTGTCAAATGCAGTGTCAGGGAGATGAGTTCTTGGCAGTCCCCCTGCCACTTATGTTTCTTTAGAAGATCTGTGTACTCAGGTTTGGAGGACTGAACTCCACAATAACTTTACCAGAAAGCCTATTTCTTAGAGATAATGAAGAACTTAAGTTTCCCAAGAAAAGCACCTGGCAGACCTGAATATTGGTATTAAATATTATTGCAAAGCAAACTAGGCAGTTAAATAATTTTATGTACCATTATAGCCCTGATATCAAATCCCCCTCAAATTGTCTTACTTGGAAAATAACTGAAAAATTTCCATCAGAAAT
Organism: Myotis daubentonii; assembly: GCF_963259705.1. Lineage (NCBI taxonomy): Eukaryota > Metazoa > Chordata > Mammalia > Chiroptera > Vespertilionidae > Myotis > Myotis daubentonii. The sequence goes on from NC_081840.1 coordinate 99,180,328, forward strand.
TACTAAAAATATAGACTCATAAATACATATTGTGTAAGCAAGGGCAGCAAGCTAAATAGTGGGTATGATAAAGGGATAATTTAGTACATGTCAAAGTCTTAATGTCTTTGAAAGCAAAGTAGAAAATTTATTACAACAGAAGGTAGATCAGCTGTGCTTGTTTATATGTGGATTACTATTAATCACTATTACCATTTCCTGAACCATTTATGAATTGTATACATTATGACACAGCATAAATCAATTGAATTCTGGCTGAGTAATTGAATTTTTAAAACATTCTTATTCCTTATTTTTAGGAAATATGAAGAATTTAGAGATACAGGGTCATCATGCTCTAACTTACTCTTAAATTGTTTATAAAAATGGATATGTAAATATGTGTGCATGTGTTTTATATACTACAAATATACATATGAAGAGAGAAAAAAGGATAAAAGTAAACCAAATATAGTGAAATGTTAGCATATTATGATGTCTCTTAACTTTACTGTAAATCTGAAATTATATAAAAATGTTAATCCTCATCCAAGAATATGTTTTAATTGATTTTTAGAGAGAGAGGAAGGGTGAGAGAGGCGGGGGAGAGAGAAACATCAATTGATCAGTTGCCTCCTGTACGTGTCCTGACCAAGGATCGACCCTGCAACTTAGGTATGTATTCTGACCAGGAATCAAACCCATCACCTTTTGGTGTATGGGTTGATGCTCCAACCAAGTCATCTGGCCGGGGCTGAAAGTTTTAAAGGAAAGAAACTTCTTTTGATAGACCATGAACAATAATAAACTATAATCAAGACTATTAGGTAGAAGATAGCTGTGGTAAAACTGTAGGTAGTATCTATAAATGAAACAGTGGACTGACAACATTAGATTTCTACAGCAAGGGAAACTATTATAATTTCCTAGTATTAGCTTTTTTCCAGTGTTTGTGATAAGCTTGACCAGATTTTGGTGGACCTGAGGAGGACTACAAGTCCCCATATGAGGTGTTTGTTTTCTTCCTGGAAAGGGATGATAAAGAACACATCACCGATTCAAATAAAGCCTCATTCTCTTTTATGAAACTGAGGTCTTTTTCCAAGGGATAGATATATTAGAATAATTATATTACATGTTAGAGGCCTGGTGCACGGAATTCGTGCACAGGTAGGGTCCCTAGTCCTGGCCAGTGATCAGGGCTGATTGGGGCCTTCTGGCTGCCAACCGGGGCCTTCCTTTGTTCCGTGCTACCCCCTGGTGGTCAGTGCACATCATAGCGAGTGATTGATCTCCTGGTCTCCCAGTCGAACTCCAGAGGGGACACTTTGCATATTAGCCTTTTATATATATAGATTGTTTTACTGATTTTACTTTTAAATTATAGACTTGGGGAAAGGAAGCCAAATTCAAGGTATCTATTACTTCTTTTTGTCTTCCACATTATTCCTTTCTTCTCTAATCTCATGTCTATAAGAATGAGGCAAATCTTGATAATTAAAAATATATTTGTAAGAAAGAACAGATTGAGAGCTGATTTATTTGCTGGTGGATTTTTTTATTTTTTTAATATACTTACTGTAGATTTTCACGAAAATCAATAAGTTCACTGATACATTTAAAGTATAGTTTGATTTATGACCTCGTTGCATTTCTCAGTATATGATCAGAGAGGACGATATGATTTTAGGCTAATAATCGTTTTGAGTTTGAATCTAGGCTTGATTAAAAAGAGTGCAGCGATAGGCTAGTGGTTCCTGTCATTAATATACCCTATGGCAGTGATGGCGAACCTGTGACACGCGTGTCAGAGGTGACACGCGAACTCTTTTTGGTTGATTTTTCTTTGTTAAGTGGCATTTAAATATCTATACTAATAAAAGAGAAAAATGGTAATTGGCGTACGACGATACCCTCTTCATTGGCTAATCAGGGCTATATGCAAATTAACTGCCAACTAAGATTGGCAGTTAACTGCCAACAAGATGGCGGTTAATTTGCATATGTAGGCACAATGCAGGGAGGCGAAAGGGAAAGAAGGAAGAAGCCCCCTGCCACTGACAGTGATTGGAAACCCAGGGGGGAGCTAAGAGCTGGGGGGCAGGGCAAAGGCGGCCCTGGGGCCGCCTTTGCCCTGCCCCCCAGCCATGATCGGAGAATCAGGTGCCTTTTCCGCCCTGGCCAGTGATAGCAGGAAGTAGGGGTGGAGCCAGCGATGGGAGCTGGGCACGGTCGAAGCTGGCAGTCCCAGGAGCTAGGGGTCCCTTGCCTGGGCCTAAAGCGAAGCCCACGATCATGGGGCCGCTGCAGCTGTGGGTCCCCGCTGCCCGAGCCGGACACCTCAGCCAGAGGCTTCCTGCAGGGGCAGGGGCGGAGCCTGCGCGATCGCGGCACCCCCCGCTGCCACTGCAGGTCCCCGCTGCCACTGCAGGTCCCCGCTGCCCGGGCCGGACACCTAGGCCAGAGGCGTCAGGCCTGGGCAAGGGGCCGATCCTGCAATTAGAGGGTGATGGGGGTCAACACCTGAGGGCTTCCCAGTATGTGAGAGGGGGCAGGCTAGGCTGAGGGAAACTCCACACACACACACACACACACACACACACACACACACACACACAGTGCACGAATTTCGTGCACCGGGCCCCTAGTATAAAATAAATATCAAAAATATAAGTCTTTGTTCTACTATGGTTGCAAATATCAAAAAATTTCTATATGTGGCACGGCACCAGAGTTAAGTTCGGGTTTTTCAAAATACTGACACGCTGAGCTCAAAAGGTTCGCCATCACTGCCCTATGGCATATTCTCAAGGACAGACTGCCTTTTGGAAATCTCTGGGCTGAGTTCAGTGATTCTCAATCCAGGACAGAATCATTTCAAGGGGGGCTTGGCAAACTCATGGGAACATTTTTAAGTCACAACAACTGGAGATGATTTGGCATTTAGTAGGAGAGCCATGGCTACTCACCATCCTGTAGTTCAAGGCTTACAACAAAGAAATTGCCCATTCAAAAGGCCATAGTGATCTGTGATCTACTCCAGAGCCAGCCACTGTGAGTCTGTGACCGTGATGCAGTGCAACTGTATGTCTGCTTAATGCTATCCCGAGACTTCGTATACCTAGCAGTGAATGGCTAGCAGGGGACAGTGTTCACTGCTGGGTTGCCCAGCCTGTTTTGTTCAGAAAGCACAGAGATCCTAATGGACAGTAGGATAACTTGGCTTACCTGCCCTGTCCCTCTCTTTCCTCTCACTGCCCCAGACTTCTTGGGCTTTAGTTTCTGTGATGCACTATATTCTGACCATCATTTAGCTTGCCCCCTTCTCACAGTATCTTAGTCCTTATAGAATACGGAAACAGAGTGGTAATGGCAGTAGGAAAAGTATAGTTTTGTTATGGGTGGGACATTTGCATAGTCTCACAACCAGTAGATTTTTCCTTCTAGAATAAATAATATTAGGAAACAGCTTGTTGTTTAGCTTTCTCACTATACTGCTGAGGTTAGTTTTTTTCTTTAGTTGCATATTTATAGGAGAAATTAAAAATTTAATGACTTAAAAGTGACTTTCACAATCTTAATTTAGGACAAAAATCATATGTCTTAACTTTTCCCAATGGAAGTTATATGCCACTCTATGTGTGTGTTATAGTAATATTTTATCCTTACCTTGCCATATGCATTTTGACTGCTATAACAAAAATACCATAAGCTGGGTGGCCTACAAACAGCAACATTTTACTTGTCACTGTGCCAGAGGCTGGAAGGCCATATCAGGGTGCCAGCATAGTCAGGTTCTGATGAGGACCTTCTTCTGGGTTGCAGACAGCCACCCTTTGGTTGTATCCTTTATGGTGGAAGGCGAGAGGGAGCTCTATGAGGCCTCTTCTGTGAGAGCAGTAATTCTAACCGTGAGGCCAGAGCCTAAGCTCTTCCAAAGGTCCCACCGCCGAATACCATCACTTTGGAGAGCAGGATTTCAACATATGGATTTGGGGGGCGGGGGGCATAAACTTACAGACCATAACATATCTTAGTTGAAGTAGTTTTGGGGTGAAAAAGGTAAGTGGCATGTGCATGTCATTATGCTACTCAGGACCCTATAACCGTACTCGATTTCTCAATTAGGGTTTTGAGGCATGGGCATAAGGCATACCTTTCAGAGCACTTGGAATTTGGTTTCAATAGCTTCTTGAGCAGTCTTCTAAAAAAATACAGCTCCATTCTCCACTTTGGGGATTTAAATAAATAATGGATACTCTTTAGCTTATATCATCTCACTAGAGTTAATTTGTTAACTGGGGAGCCATTGTTAGCCAAGCTTCCCGCAAAGGCAGCAGGGTGGATGCCCCATTATCATTATACCCTTGTCTTCTAAATAGGACCATAATTGACATTGCAGGTCAAGCACATTTCTGCCTCTAGCTACTTTGGTTCCTGGGAAGGCCAAGTGAGAGAGAGACTCTTTTGAAGCCAACAATCTTAACAAAAGTCAACCTAACTTAAATCTTAAGGTGCTTATCATTTAAAAATCAATTAAAAAAAAAAACAAGGCTTGTATCTCTGAACACAAAGGGTAGTATAAAAGCCGTGTGTGTGTGTGTGTGTGTGTGTGTGTGTGTGTGTGTGTGTGGTTTTGACTCGTTACTAAAACTGATCACTTTGAAAAAAAACCCACACATGTAGAATTGAAGCAGTTGAAAATTAACTCAGTCTTTAAAACGTTTGTGGATCCTGGGGACTGTCAGTGACCCCTCTCTCTACCCCGTCCTGAGCCCTCCATAGGAACCACTCAGATGAACCTTCATGAATTCCTGTGATTGAGGAGGAGGCCAGAAGAAAGACCTTTATTCTCCACAAAATTGGGCTATTTCTCCAAAGAAACAATTATTTGGCATCTTAGTAATATCTTTGTAGTTAGTATCACATGAGATCCTTGCAGCATCAACAGAACAGTCATCGGGTCATCCAGTGTTGTTAGGAAAGTTACAGTAATCACTTTGTCCACCATGTACCTAAATTATAGCGAGGAAGCGCATGTTAACATTTCCTCCCAGTGAAAGCCTGTGGGAGGGGCTGAGAGACTGTGTTAATGTACATGATACGTTGGCACCGCTGGAAACACGATTAGGTAGTTACAGATACTTACAGGTTAAAAGATAGGGTGAAATAGGAGTGAAGAGTCTTGGCTGTTGTAATTTGCTGATGGGGTGGTGGTAGGGTGGGGCATAGTATTAATCTCTCTGTTGCAAATGTCAATGAAAAGCTAAAAATATTTCCTAAATCTAATAACAACTATTTTTGTTTGCTAGGGAGATCTTACTGGTTAGGCCTCCTCTGACTCCCCTGTTGTCACTCTGTCCCTTACTCTTATGGTTTTACTTCTTAGCCCATCCTGTGTGTGTGTGTGTATTTATTTATGTGTACACTCTCATTTGGTACCTGCCTGCCTCGCTAGAAGACAACCTCCAGGAAAGCAGGATCTGTGTCATTTTGTGTGTCACTGTTTCGTGGGGAGCCAAGAGCAGAAATAGGAGTTCAATAAATATATGTTGCATGAATGAGTAAATGAATGGATGACTGATAAATGCTGGACTACTTTATTCTTTTATTTTGTTTTAGTTGCAGAATTAAGAAAAATCTTTGAACCAGAGAGGAAAGAATTTTTAAAAATGAAAAGGTAAGTTATATATCAACACTAATAAAAGAGAAAAATGGTAATTGGCGTACGAGCTACCCTTTTCATTGGCTAATCAGGGCTATATACAAATTAACTGCCAACTAAGATTGGCAGTTAACTGCCAACAAGATGGCGGTTAATTTGCATATGTAGGCACAATGCAGGGAGGCGAAAGGGAAAGCAGGAAGAAGCCCCCTGCCACTGACAGTGATCAGAAACCCAGGGGGGAGCTAAGAGCTGGGGGGCAGGGCAAAGGCGGCCCTGGGGCCGCCTTTGCCCTGCCCCCCAGCCATGATCGGAGAATCAGGTGCCTTTTCCGCCCTAGCCAGTGGTAGCAGGAAGTAGGGGTGGAGCCAGCGATGGGAGCTGGGCACGGTCGAAGCTGGCAGTCCCGGGAGCTAGGGGCCCCTTGCCTGGGCCTAAAGCGAAGCCCATGATCGTAGGGCCGCTGCAGCTGCGGGTCCCCACTGCCCGGGCCGGACGCCTCAGCCAGAGGCGTCAGGCCTGGGCAAGGGGCCATCCTGTGATTGGAGGGTGATGGGGGTCAATGCCTGAGGGCTCCCAGTATGTGAGAGGGGACAGGCTGGGCTGAGGGACACTCCCCCCCCCCCCCCGCCACCCAGTGCACGAATTTCGTGCACCGGGCCCCTAGTTGTATATAATTTGCAAGTAGAAGAACTTGGCAAAGCAGTATTCAGTTTTCCCTTAGAGTTGATTTCCATTGTTTTTTTATTCTGTTTTGTTTTGTTTTTTTTTTGTTTTGCGCAGAAAAGAAAGAATCGCCAGGCGCTTAGAAGGAATTGAAACGGACACCCAGCCCATCCTCTTGCAGAGTTGCACAGGGTTAGTGACTCACCGGCTGCTGGAGGAAGACACGCCCAGATACATGCGAGCCACAGACCCAGCCAGCCCCCACACTGGTGAGCATCCCTGGTGGCCATCAGCAGGCAGGCTGCTCCAGCATGGCCTTTTTGTCTAATGGAATTGGAAAGTAAGATACTCTAAAAAAATTAATTGTGTAGGTGTAGTTACTTATTATTACACGAACTTGTTAAAAACATCAACAACACATTTATGTCTGCCCTCACAGGACTGGTTGAGGGAATCTCCTGTGTTGAGCGTCTGCCCCCTGGTGGTCAGTGCGTGTCATAGCAACTGGTCATTCCACCTGTCATTCCGTTGTTTGGTCGATTTGCATATTAGAGTTCTATTATATAGGATGGTTTCTGGTTTCTCCCCCAGAAAGGGGTGTTGGTCTCACTGCATGATGTTATTGGTTTGCATATCTCTATAGTTCCTGATCTTTTATGGCAAGAAAAGTAGAGAACTAAGATTTTAAAAATTACATACACGAAAAATCAAAAATAGGTACCAAGTTTATAGCCAGAAATAAACCCTCTTGTATAAAAGGTTAAGCTATCTATAATAATAAAAGTGTAATATGCAAATTAGACTGGACATTTTTCCTGAGGAAGTCAGGGCTATGAGGGAAGCCCGATCCCTGGTGCTGGCCGGCAGCCGGAGGCAAGCCTGGGTCCCGAGTGCCTGCCAAAGGCCGGAGGGAAGTCTGGTTCCCTGGTGCTGGAGGGAAGCCTGGGTCCCAGGTGCCAGAGGGAAGCCGGTTCCGGCAGCTGGGTGAAGGAAGGCATGAATTTTGTGCATCGGGCCTCTAGGCTGTATAATAAAAGCCTAAGCAACCATTATGGCAGAACTACCAGAATGACCAGTCGCTATGATGCACACTGACCACCAGAGGGCAACACTCAATGCAGGAAATGCCCCTGGGTAGTCAGTGTGCTCCCATGAGGGGAGTGCTGCTCAGGCAGAAGCCAGGCTCACAGCTGGCAAGTGCAATGGTGGTGGTGGGAACCTCTCCCGCCCCATGGCAGCACTAAGGAGCAGTGAGCAGGCAGGCATTCCCCGAGGGGTCATGGACAGTGAGAGGGCGCAGGGCGGGCTGAGGGATCCTCCCCTTAGTGCAAGAATCTCATGCACTGGACCTCTAGTGTATTATAAAATCATTTAAGCATCACATGGTAGTGAGAAAAGGAAGAGTTATTCAATAAATTGGTCTTGGAAAAATGGGTTCTTGTGGGGTGGAGAAGGGAACATATTTCTCTTCTCACTTCACACTAAACATAAAAGTAAGTTCCAATTAATTACATGATTAATTTAAATAAAATAAAAAACATGAAAATGTAGGTGAATAGATAATTCAAGTTGAATTGAAAACGACTTTCAGAACACAGAAACAGCTGTGGAAATCACAAATGACCAGGTAATGGACTTGACTACATAACGATTAACATCTGTACTCCAAAGAAAATCTTACAAGTAGACTTAACAAGAAAGTTAAACAAGCAAGTTTGAAAATATTTATAAGATAAAGACTCATGTTCTTCCTATTAACATTGACACAAACCAATAAAAATGACACTATGAATTAATAGAATACAGAGCAATAAGCTTGACCAGGTATTTCAGAGAAGAATAAGATAAGACAAATGTCTAGTAATCAATAGAAAACTGTGTTTATTCTCTTTTTCAAGTAATCAAAGGAAATTTTAAAAATTAACCCTCAATGTTTATAAGAAGAGAGCATATAGTGCAGATTCAAGAGTAAATTGATGTGGACTTTATAGAAATTAATTTGACAGTCTAACATGTATATTAAAATGATGTTGCAGCCACTGTTGAAAACAGTATGGAGTTTCCTCAAAAAATTAAAAATGGAACTGCCATTTGACCCAGTAATACCACTTCTAGAAATATATCCCAAGAAATCAGAAACACCAATCAGAAAGGATATATGCACCCCTATCTTCATAGCAGCATAATTTACAATAGCTAAGATTTGGAAACAGCCCTAGTGACCATCAGCAGATGAGTGGATTAAAAAATGGTGGTACATGCCCTAACTGGTTTGGCTCAGTGGGTAGAGTGGCAACCTGCGGACTGAAGGGTCCCAGGTTCGATTCCGGTCAGGGGCATGTACCTTGGTTGTGGGCACATCCCCAGTAGGGAGTGTGCAGGAGGAAGCTGATCGATGTTTCTCTCTCATTGATGTTTCTAACTCTCTATCCCTCTCCCTTCCTCTGTGTAAAAAAATCAATAAAAATATATTTAAAAAAAAACAAAAACCGGTGGTACATCTATACAATGGAATACTATGCTGCCATAAAAAAGAAAGAACTCTTACCATTTGCAACAACATGGATGAACCTGGAGAGCATTATGAAATAAGCCAGTGAAATAAGCCAGTCGGAGAAAGATAAATATCACATGATCTCACTCATTTGTGGAATATAATGAACAACATAAACTGATGAACAAAAATAGAGCCAGACACACAGAAGCATTGAACAGACTGTCAAACCTCAGGGGGAAGACAGGGCACGGGGTTTGGGGGTAAGAGATCAACCAAAGAACTTATATGTGTGCATATGAGCATAACCAATGGACACAGACAGTAGAGGGGTGAGGGCATGTGCTAGGGGGTGGGAGTAGCTGGGAAGAGGTCAATGGGGGGAAAAAGAGACATGTGTAATACTTTAAACAATAAAGAATTTTTTAAAAAAAGAGTGAAGGCAAAAAAAAATATGTGTGTCCTGATAAAGCAATTTTACAGGTCTGTTGAGATAGTAATTAAGAAAATCAAACTGATTAAAAGATAGAAACAACTTAAATGCTCAGTAATAGAAAAAGGGTTAAATTAATGATGCATGCCTATTGGATAGAATATTACGAACCCTTAAAAGAATGATCTCTTCAAAATAAGAGTTCCAAGTATAGAAAATGTTTTATATAGAACATGGATATTATATAAAAATGATTCTATATAGAAAAAAGAAATCCTATATAATAAAGAGGTAATATGCAAATTGACCCTCATGCCCTCACAAGATAGCTGCCTACGACCAGGCCAGCAGGGGGGTTAGTGAGGGACGATCAAATGATTGAACAAGCAGGCTGCGTGGGGTGACCAGGCCAGCGGGGGGGCCATGAGGGGCAACCAGGCCAGCAAGGGGGGCAGTTGGGAGTGACCAGGCCAGCAGGGGGGGGGGCAGTTGGGGGTGACCAGGCTGGTGGGGGGGCAGTAAGAGGTGACCAGGCTGGCGGTGGGGGGGAGTGAGGGGCAACTAGACTGGCGGGGGGGGGTCAGTTAGGGGCAACCAGGCTGGCAGAGGGGGGCAGTTGGGGGCAACCTGGCCGGCACGCAGAGGCAGTTAAGGGTGATCAGGCTGGCACACAGAGGCAGTGAGGGGCGATCAGGCCGGCAGGGGGGGGGGGCAGTTAGGGGCAACCAGGCAGGCAGGCAGGTGAGCGATTAGGAGCCAGCGGTCCAGGATTGTGAGAGGGATGTCTGATCTTCGATTGTGAGAGGGCAGTCTGACATCCCCCAAGGGGGTCCCGTATTGGAGAGGGTGCAGGCTGGGCTGAGGGAACCCACCCCACCCCCCGCACAAATTTCATGCTGGGCCTCTAGTCAATTATATAAAAGACTAGAAGGACTAAATAGAAATATTTGGTAAATTACTAATTTATTTATTGTTGATTATTATAAACTAGGGGCCCGGTGCACGAAATTCGTGCACTGGGTGTGTGTGGGGAGGGGAGTGTCCCTCAGCCCAGCCTGCCCCCTCTCACATACTGGGAGCCCTCAGGCGTTGACCCCCATCACCCTCCAATCGCAGGATCGGCCCCTTGCCCAGGCCTGACGCCTCCGCCAGAGGTGTCAGGCTTGGAAAGGGGACCCCCATCTCCCCCTGATCACTGGCTCTGGCCTACGCCCAGGCCTGAGGCCTCTGGCCCAGGAATCAAGCCTGGGCAGGGGACCCCCATCTCCCTCTGATCGCTTGCTCCACCCCCCGCCCAAGCCTGACGCCTCTGACCCAGGCTTCAGGCCTGGGCAAGGGGACCATCATATCTCCCCAATCCCCGGCTCCACCCCCCACCCAGGCCTGATGCCTCGGCCAGAGGAGTTGACCCTCATCACCCTCTGATCACCAATCACCGGATCGGCCCCTTGACCAGGCCTGAGGCCTCTGGCTGAGGCGTCCGGCCCGGGCAGCGGGGACCTGCAGCTGCAGCTGCTCCGTGATCGTGGGCTCCTCTTTAGGCCCAGGCAAGGGACCCCTAGCTCCCGGGACTTCCAGCTTCGACCGTGCCCAGCTCCCATCGCTGGCTCCACCCCTACTTCCTGCTATCACTGGCCAGGGCGGAAAAGGCGCCTGATTCTCTGATCATGGCTGGGGGGCAGGGCAAAGGCGGCCCCAGGGCCGCCTTTGCCCTGCCCCCCAGCTCTTAGCTCCCCCCTGGGTTTCTGATCACTGTCAGTGGCAGGGGGCTTCTTCCTGCTTTCCCTTTCGCCTCCCTGCATTGTGCCTACATATGCAAATTAACCGCCATCTTGTTGGCAGTTAACTGCCAATCTTAGTTGGCAGTTAATTTGCATATAGCCCTGATTAGCCAATGAAAAGGGTATCGTCGTACGCCAATTACCATTTTTCTCTTTTATTAGATAGGATTAGTGATTACTGGTGATTTGGGCTTTTACCTTCCTATGTTTTCATGGAAGACATTTTATATGTCAAGCATGTGTAATACAATTGGAAAAATCCACTTCTATTTTTTAAAAAAACCTGGTGAATACTGACATGGGCCATTATTGTTATGGTTACTCTCAGATCCTATGAAACCACAATCCCTCACTTGTCAGATTACAGCAGTTCAAATATCTATCATCTTTTTCTAGAGGGTTCTGAACTCATCCTCTGGTCTCACACATGAAATATTAAACTCAGAAACAAAAAACAGTATATTAGTAAGAGGATATAAGCCCTGGGCAAGGACTGAAGAGCTCTCAGGAATGACGCACTGAGCTTTAGTTCAGCCCTTGCTTTACATGACTTGCCGATAGAACATTCCCAGCCTTTGTGTATTTCACTGCAGATCTCAGACCTCCAACATCCCAGGTAACCATTTAGCTGACTACACCTGTGTGAGAAACTGGTCCTTCACAGCCTATGTGCTCAAGTGTGTTTTATGTACATAACGGAGTAGAGTAAATATATCTTTACTTAAATTTATATTTATTATTCATGTGATCTTCTTGTAGGCCGATCAAATGAAGAGGAAGAAACTTCTGATTCTTCTTTAGAAAAGCAGACTCAACCTAAACACTGCACAGAAACCTCAGGTATCCATGGTGACTCATCTTACAGTTCAGGTATGGACACCCAGGGTCTTGAGTCCAAAGCTGAAAGGATTGCAAGGTACAAAGCGGAGAGGAGACGGCAACTGGCAGAAAAATATGGGCTAGCTCTGGATTCTGAAGCAGACTCCGAATCTTTGTCTCGATATACCAAGTCCAGGAGGGAGCCAGATGCTGTTGAGAAAAGGGGAGGAAAAAGTGACAGGCCGGCTGAGTCAAGCAAAGATTTCAGTTCTCTGTACTCCAGCACTGAGATCCCAAGGCTCAAGACCTGTGTGGCTGAATCCCAGGACTATGCCCTCCATGCCAGGGACGGTGTTTCCAACACAGAGGTGCTGCTAAACATGGAAAACCAAAGACGAGGTCAAGAGCTGAATGCCACTAGGCAGCAGGCCCTGGACCTGCCCCCCACAGTTGAGAGTTCCTCATCCTTCCAGTTTTGCGGGCAAGAGTGCTCCTTCAGTGAGGTGCCAAAGTCCCCAAAGCAAATGCACAGCATGCCCCTCTCTTCACCTGGGCAGCCAGCATCCCCAAGCCACTCTGGTGACCCGCCACTCCCCGCTGAAGCTCGATCAAGGTAAGCATTCAGCCCTACTGACCACTTGTCTTCCCGTGGCCTGAAAGGTCTTATAGTCTGGGTATTTCTGGCATTATTTGGAATCTGGGCTCATATATATGATGTTTTAATTTTCACAATATCAAAACAGGTTCTACCAAAGCAGGAAGCCTTTTTATTATTATTATTTTTTAAAAGTAAACTAAACAGGTGCCATGGGAGCACTTTCATGGAAGCCTTGTTTTAGGGCCCTTCTTTTTACTGGTTCTCACTGCCTTTTAATGTTCTCTTTTTCTTATTTGTTTTTCTGTAATCATACCCAACACTTTTTGGTGATTGCTTTTGTTGTCATTTAAAATCCCAAAGCAGAAAGACCACCACTAACCAGTGGAAGGATTTTGGGTTAGCGCAGTGGTTGGCAAACTCATTAGTCAACAGAGCCAAATATCAACAGTACAACGATTGAAATTTCTTTTGAGAGCCAATTTTTTTAAACTTAAACTATATAGGTAGTACATTGTTATTAACTTAATTAGGGTACTTCTAAGGCTTAGGAAGAGCCACACTCAAAGGACCAAAGAGCCGCATGTGGCTCGCGAGCCGCAGTTTGCCGACCACGGGTTTAGAGTATGAGGTGTGACTACAGTATATAACGACTATAACTATAACATGTAGTTATGTGATTATATCAACACACTAAGATTACGGTTGTTTGTAAGAATGCCTTATTAAAAAGATCAGCTATTAAGAGAAATCACTGTGTAATAAGAGACAAAAACAGCTCTCATTTGGAAAAGAATCAGAAAAGGCATGAAATCAGAAAGTCAAATACCAGAAGAGAGTATATATTTCAAAATTTAAATTTCTGGGTTAAATATTTAGATTTGAATTTAAAGTGTGGTGACCATCTTTAAAATGTAATTTACTTAAACATTCTACTTTAAGGTTTGAGGTAATTGTCTAGGTCAGTGGTTGGCAAACTGCGGCTCGCGAGCCACATGCGGCTCTTGTGGCTCTTCCACCAAATACCACGTGTGGGCGCGCATGTACAGTGCGATTGAAACTTCGTGGCCCATGTGCAGAAGTTGGTATTTTGTGGAAGAGCCACACTTAAGGGGCCAAAGAGCCGCATGTGGCTCGCAAGCCGCAGTTTGCTGACCACTGGTCTAGGACTCTGGGTCAACTAGGTCTCTAAGTAAACTCAGAAGTGTATTTCTTAGCTCAAGCAGGCATTAGCTTCACAGGTGAATTGAGGAGGGATGAAAACCTAAGGTCAAGCAAATTTACTCTGAAGAAAAAAAAAGTGGGAAGATACTTCTATTTATTTCACATAAGGTCATAGTAGTAAATGTGATCGTTTTTAAGTAGTGGTAATACATCTAAAGCAGATCATTTTAATTCTTAAAGTTTATTGATCCAAAGGTCTGTCTTTACTCACTTGCTCATCCACACTGAAATATTTAGAGACATCAGCTTCTAAGATAGTTAAATACTATAGATCCTGAGATTGTATTTTGAGGGCATTTGTTCAGCCTTTGGACTTTACTTGAAATTTAGGGACTGTGACCGGTTGTCTTTTATTTTGAAAAGAAAGCCTGGTGTTTGGGAAATTTGCATTTCATAGTAGAAACAGTGTTCTTGGCTTAATTAATTTCTAGCAAAGAAAAATTTTCATGTGCTCTGTGAGAAGGACAAAGAAACTGAACATTCCAATTTAGGAAGAGAGATTTACAATGAACTGGTTTTTAAAAAAATAATGGGGAATCTAATTTCTGGTTGCCATATTATGAAAACTGTTTAAGATGTTATCACAGTATATAGGTTAGTAATCTTGATCATATATAATAGATTCTTGGCGATATTTTGAATCAGTTGTAATGATAATTAAAACTTAGTTGAGTATTTCAGGGAAAAAGATAGGATAATTAATAGTTTTGTGTGAGTTAAAATCTTAATATTTAAAATGTTATATAACTTAAAATCTTGAGTTATTTCTTTCTAGGTTATTTCAAGAGCAATATTACCTAGAAGTTTCCTAAGCCTAGTCTTAGCCTCACGTTGCCTTACCAGAAAGAAAGACTTAAAAAAACTAAGAAATTATAAAGGAGCCCTAACCGGTTTGGCTCGGTGGATAGAGCGTCAGCCTGCGGACTGAGGGGTCCCAGGTTCGATTCTGGTCAGGAGCATGTACCTTGGTTGAGGGCGCATCCCCAGTAGGGCGTGTGCAGGAGGCAGCTGATCGATGTTTTCTAACTCTCTTTACCTCTACCTTTCTCTCTGTAAAAAATCAATAAAATGTATTTTAAAAAAAAAGAAAGAAATTGTAAAGGAGTTCTTGAGGAAGCACATGCTTTATTTTATTAAATCATTCAAGGTATACAATTCTATGACTTATAGGCAAAGAAACACAAATCATTTCACACTCAAGGGGCCAAAGAGCCGCATGTGGCTCGCGAGCCGCAGTTTGCCAACCACTGATCTATCTATCTTTACATTAAAAACAATGCAAAAGAGCCCTAGCTGGTTTTGCTCAGTGGATAGTGTCAGCCACGGGCTAAAGGGTCCCAAGGCATGTGCGGAAGGCAACTAATCAATATGTCTCTCTCACATCGATGTTTCTCTCTGTCTCTCCCCCTCCCTTCCACTCTCTCTAAAAATCACTGGAAAAATATTCTTGGGTGAGGATTAACCAAAAAAATACTATTAATGTGTGACAATATGATATTTAAAATAATTAAGATTTATTTTGTAATGACACCAGTGGTTCATCTTGTAAAGATGGACTTCAAAAGGATTACCATTCTGCTAGATGTCCGCTCTCCAGCACCAGGTAATTCAGGTGTCAGAAAGTCACTGTTATCTGATTTCCATTTGTGGGAAAGAAAGATAAAAATACTTTGTGAATTAAAACACTAACCAAAGAAACCTCAGTTACCCAGTAGTCATGAGTGAAAATAAAATGTCATCCAATGTGGAAATAGATAACAGAAAAGTTTAAGAAGATTAAGGATTGACAAAAAAAATGTCTACAAATAACAAAACATTTTAATAGCACGTTTCATCGTGGGTTTGTTCTTTCACTGAAATAGAATGTTTTTCTCACTGCTATATTGTATTGATCAGCTAGCTCTGTCAGGATTTTTGGCTATTAGTCTCTGAATTAACTCATTGCCATTTCATCATTGTATTTCGTACTCACTAGCATGAGGCTGTTTTTGTTTCAATAATTAAATATGAATACATCACTCATGAATATACCATCAGAAGACTACCTGCCATAGCCTGAAAATTAAAATATGAGCCAGATGTCAAATGCTTAGTTTTGTATGTACTCACATATACTGACACATGTACACACAGAATAATCATCAGCTCCTACACTTCACTGTACTACTGTATTTAAGTTTATAGTATAGTATAAGCTCAATAACAGTCTTTAGGCAATATTTAGCTGAGTAATAAATTTATTTTAGAATTGTTTAATGTTCAGTTTATATGATAAAGAAGATATGTATGATGTATATACACAATGGTGCAAAAGTAGGTTTACAGTAGTTTGTATGGAAAATAATTAATAAATGATAATACAAGAATGAACTGTTTTGCATACTCATAACTGTAAACCTTCTCTTGCCCAATCCTGTATGGGTATAGGTTACAGGGTCTTCAGCTTAGAAATCCTGTTGGTTGCCTGGGAATCAGGTGAACACATTGTTCTGAAACAAGTTAGGAACTCACATAGTAATGGAATGGACTATAAGATACCTCCCAACCCCCACTGCCCAAGCCTGCCAAGCCTGGTAAACCTAGAATTTAGAAATTGTGTTTTCTGGACAAGATAGTGTTATTAATATGAACCATTCTTTGTTGTGGTGAGCTGGCAAGGCCATAGCATACTCAGCCCTAAGGCGTCTTATATGCCGAGCCAGCTCAGCCAGGCTCGGTGAGCCTGAGAGGGGGCGGTGAAGGATTGAGAAAAGACAGACCAGAGAATAAAAGCTGGGTCTGGGTGGGACGCTGTCCTCTCTGATGGAGAGCTAGTGACAGCGCCCGCAAGCCATGTCTTTATTTTATAGCCAGATTTCCACAAGGTAAAGTAAGGGTGTGGTCAAGATGTTTACGATGCTCTAATCTACTCAATTACATGCATGTGAACTCAATCAAGCCCACATCACTCAGACACATGGGGCCACGTGTTCGGACCATAGGTTCAAGCTTACAAGTATAGCTGTTGGCTATAATTGTGCTGGGAGGGCTCTGCCCTCCAAGCTGGGATTTGCATGTGGCAATGAGAGGACTGTGCCCTCTCATTATTCTGAGGCTTGAACCTGTCCAAACACTGTAGCTACTCTCCACACTTTGTTAATTGATTCAGCCCCCTGTGGATTTTAGAATAAAATTTAAAGTCATTTAGGGACATGGATTATTCAAATTTTTAAAAATCTGAGCTGATACTGTTAGAAATCCTGAATCAAAGCTCTTATTGAATTTTCTACTTTGTGTATCACTTGATATTAAAAAATAAATAGCCCTGGTGGGTGTAGCTTAGTTGGTTGGAATCCCATGCACCGAAGAGTTGCAGGTTTGATCCTGGTCAGGACTTATGCGGGAGGCAACTGATGAATGTTTCTCACATCAATATTTCTCTCTTTCTCTCCCAGTCCCTTACTTTCTCTCTCTAAAATTAATAAAAACATAAACTTGGGTGAGGAAGATAGATAGATAGATAGATAGAATTTTAAAATGTACCATATTGGTTACTTCTGAGTGGAAACACTTTACCCAAACCCGCAGCTGCTGTTTTCCTGAGTATCAACTGTGACTTCCTGTTCCCAGTGAGCTATGGGACTGGCAAAGGGGAGAATGACATCTAATTTTCTGGTGATGACCTACTCAAGAAAACCCTCATTCATTTTTTTATTGTTGCTCTACTACAATCCTCATCACTCCCTTTCTCACTGAATAAATTGTAATATTAGTGACCAGAAAATGATTATAGTGGTTCCATCCAGTGGATGCTGCTGCAATTTGACCCGAGACAGCTGCCACTGGTGAAAGATGTAACAGCAGAGAGCTGTGGAGAGTCTCAGGATAGGCCAGGATAGGCCACAATGAGCTGTGACATGCAGACTGGGCCACCTAAGAAGAAAAGGGGCTTATGCTGCCTTCTTATAGTTTATTTCTGATTGCATTTGTCTCCATTGAGAGGGGTGCCTCTAAAAATGATCCCCAGGTCCTGAAGCTCATTTTTAAAATTAATTGTCTGCTCACCTGCCCTGATAGAAATGTCCACATGAGATTGATGCCAAGGGAGATAACTGCCACTTGATCCTCAGTATTACTGTCTCTGCCTGTCTCTCCAGTGGCACGAAGGCTGTGGAACACGTGCTTCATGTCACAGCAGAGCGTGCTGAGCATCCACTCCCCAAAGAAGAGACTTTGGGGTTCCTTCCAGTGTTGAGATGGCATCCTTTTTGTCTTCCAGTCCCTGTACCCCAACATCTGCTGTCCTCGCCCTGCTCTCCGAGTTTGGATATTAACATATGCTGAACTCACTCCCATTTTCTTTTCATTTTATTCTCTTCTCACTGGCAAGCATCGATTTCTGTTCATTGACTTCAATATGAATATGTCACCCAAAATACTTGCTACTATGTCCTGAAAATTCAAATGTCTGCTAAATTTTAAATGCAGAAATTTGCCTAGGTGCATGAGATCTTGAACATTCATATGCCTATGGGTATGTTCAAAGCAACCATTAGCACTTCTTCCAAACAAGTAACTTCAGCAAATAAACTGTTCATTTTAATGAGACGCTGAAAGTTAATAGCCATTTTTCTTAAGCTGACTAATGTTTTATAATTAGAAGCTGTTATATAATTAGAACTGGACACCCACAGGGTGAAACTATTTTTATTGTGCTGGTCTTGACCTCGCTTTGTGATCAGGAAGCACTATTGTACTCTATTCACGCTTAGGGGTTATAGGATGTTACGGCATAACATTATATATTGAGGGACACAAACCAAGAGCAGCTCCTGTCCTCTACGACAGTTATATTTCCTGGTAATATCATTCTCTGCCAGCTAGTTACAACATCATAAAAAGGTTCTGTTACAACCGAGTTCACTATCTCATGGTTCTCTTATCCACAGTAACCCTGTAGTCCTCTCCCTGGGAAGGCAGCCTCTGCCCTGTGGGAAGTTGGTTCCCCCAAGACCCCTCAAAATAGATACTTGATGTTAAATAATTTAAAATCTTAGAAACAGAAGTACCCCTGGAGATGATTTAGTTTAAAAATCTAGTTTATACATGAAGAAACTAAAGATAAAAGCACTTACATAACTGAATTAAAACCACATAGCTACTTTGACAAAACTAAGCCCATTAGCCATCACCCACTTACTCATTCAAGTTCTCTGAATCCATCAGTTCTTTCCATTATACTCTGCTCTTGTTGTTTATGGAAGGTATGAATTGGGACAATGTATGTATCATCTTTTTAAACTATAAAAACATAACTCATAAACATGTAATACTATGTGGTCCATGAAGAAAGAAGAAGAGGAGACCAGCATTTTGAAGGGCTTATGATATTCTCGGCACAATACCTTCACATATGTTCTTTCTCATTACATACATTTATGATATATATTAAATGCCAAAATTTATTTGGGCTAGGTGGGGGTGAAGGGATTGAGCAAAAAAGAAAAAAAGAGAGAGAAAACTCATGGACACAGACCACAGTGTGGTGATTGCTGAGGGATGAGAGGAGGTGGAGGAGGATAAAGGGAGAATAAATGGTGATGAACGGAGACTTGACTTGGGGTGGTGAACACATAATACAGGGTACAGATGACGTATTGTGGAATTGTGCACCTGAAACCTGTATATGTTTGTTAACCAGTGTCACCCCAATAAATTCAATAAAAAGGGGGGGATTTGTGTTGGTAAATGTTTCCCTCCACGCCCTGCGTGGTTCAGGGTTCGGGTCTGGAAGAGGAGCCGCACACAAATGAAAAATAAAAGACAGGAGATAATTTGGGAATATTGGGGGCCAGGTGAGTAAGTCCAACTCAGGAGGAAGAACTTCCACCGGTGCTCAGGCCTCACCAACCTTTTATAGTCAGAGGTAAACAGGGCAGTGGTCACCATAGTTACACAGTTTTTATGAGTTTCACTTCTTTTGACCATAGTTATACTTCCTGCACTTCCTCAGCCCATTAGCTTCCCAGATAAGATCTGGGGAGTGTTATAAGGTCAAGGCTAATTATGCTTAGAGGACTGTGCCCTCTAAGCTGGGACTTTTTTTGACCTTGCCAACAGGTCAGTCCGAGGCTTAACCCTGTATCAGCTTCCCACAGATTTGAGTAGCCCCTTACGTGGTAGTAGTTACTTGGTTTTTTTGGCAAGTTCCATATCTAAGTTGTAATGAATAAACGGAGCACAGCAAGTCATCATGTCTGTGATTTTCATTTTACAAATGCTGACTAAATATATTCTTAACTCTCCTGATAATTTTTATAGTGATGTTCACCAAGTTTTATTCTTATCTGAAGTCATCTTCAGAAAATTGTTTAGCACTTCACAGTTTACAAAGCACTTTAAAAAAAAAATCTTGTTGAAAGTATTACATAGGTCCTTCTTTTCCCTCCATGAACCTCTTCCAGCCTGCTCCTGTTCTTCACCCCACCCCCACCCCACCCCAGGCCCTCACCAAGCCATTGTCTGTGATAAAACACTCTTATACAAAAAGTATTTGAGCTTTAAAATATCTCTGTGATGTAGGCATATTAGTTATTCAGCGGTTCTCAACCTGTGGGTCGCGACCCCTTCACAGGGGTCGCCTAAGACCATCGGAAAACACATATATAATTACATATTGTTTTTGTGGTTAATCACTATGCTTTAATTATGTTCAATTTGTAACAATGAAATTGGGGGTCACCACAATATGAGGAACCACTGATACAGAGGAAGAAGGTGTAATGGATATCTGCTTTTGAAAACCCTCATGTTAATATAACTCAGTGGTTCTCAACCTTCCTAATGCTGCGACCCTTTAATACAGTTCCTCATGTTGTGGTGACCCCCAATT
The DNA here is from genome assembly GCF_963259705.1 of Myotis daubentonii. Classification (NCBI taxonomy): domain Eukaryota; kingdom Metazoa; phylum Chordata; class Mammalia; order Chiroptera; family Vespertilionidae; genus Myotis; species Myotis daubentonii. Next base: position 99,200,855 of record NC_081840.1, read on the forward strand.
TCATTGTTACAAATTGAACATAATTAAAGCATAGTGATTAATTGCAAAACAATATGTAATTATATGTGTGTTTTCCGATGGTCTTAGGCGACCCCTGTGAAGGGGTCGCGACCCACAGGTTGAGAACCGCTGCTCTATACCCTGTGCTATGTTGCATTGTATCCTTTCAAGCTTCACATTATATGCTAAACTATTCTATGTTTATATAAATGTTGAGAAATTAGGTTCTTTATAGTTGAAAAAATGGCTTCTCATACATCTGAATTGTTTATTGGCTACGGGCTAAATTGCTATAATGCTGAAGATAGAGCAGTGGGGTAATAGGTTTGGATGTAGAAAGACAGGGGGATGTTACTGGAGAAATAGAAGTTCACATTTAATTGTAACAGATTTCAATGGTCACGGCAAAATGTACAGAAGTAAGACCTGGTTGGGGGCAGGGAGTAGGGTCCCAGAGGAAGGAGGAAGGAGGACGGGGGGGGGGGGGGGGGGGGCGGGGGGGTAGGGAATGGGAGATATCAACAATAAAAAATATATTTAAAAAATATACAGAAGTGATGGCCAACAGATCCTTGCCTGTCAGTGTGCAAACCAAAACTCAAAGCGATTTTAGAAAACTCAGAGAATTTTATTATAATTATCATTCTATTCTTTGGGGAATTGCTATGACCTAAAATTTGTTTGCATCCTGGTATTGAAGAACTCTTGCAGATAGGTTGACAAGGGTTTGAGCTGGTAAAGATTTTAACTCCAATGTAGAGTTTCCATTGTCCTTTCTGTATTATAGGAGGATACAGGTCAGTACAGCTTTCCTTGCCTATGATTTTTCTCTGAAATATTTTCAGCCTGATTTAATTACAGCCAACCCTTGAACAACATGGTGGTCAGGGGCACGGTGACTCTCCAAAAAGTCCACTGTAGTTATCCCTTGGTATCTGCAAGGGATTAGTTCCAGGACTATGTTCTGCCCAAAAAAGACCAAAACTCTCAGATGCTCAAGTTCCTTATGTAAAATGGCATTGGACAATGCATACAGTTGGCTCTCCACATCCGTGGCTTATTCACCGCATGCATGTGAAACCCAGGGATACAGAGGACCAACTGTATATTTACTGGGGGAAAAAAACAACCCACATATAAGTGGACCTATGCATTTCAAACCTATGTTATTTAAGGGTTAATTGTACTCTGTCAAATTCAACCTTGCATTATATTCTATTTTGTGTTGAGGAATGACTGCGTAAAAAATATATTATCTTGATTAGCATGGTATAAGCCAGTGGTCAGCAAACTCATTAGTCAACAGAGCCAAATATCAACAGTACAACGATTGAAATTTCTTTTGAGAGCCAAATTTTTTAAACTTAAACTATATAGGTAGTACATTGTTATTAACTTAATTAGGGTACTCCTAAGGCTTAGGAAGAGCCACACTCAAGGGCCCAAAGAGCCACATGTGGCTCATGAGCCACAGTTTGCCGACCACGGGTATAAGCTTTTTAATGAGTGGTTGAGGCCTAATTCACCTTTATTACTTCTCAGAGTTTAGCTCAGTGCCTTGTACATAATAGGAATTCAATAAACATGAATCGATAGACTTGAATTAGTATTGGTCACTGTTGTGTTGGCTGCGTTATTCGGTGATAAGCTATTAAAGATATGATCTTATTGACTTTCCTTTTTATTACTTTATTTGCTCATGACTTAGATGTGGAGTATGAGAGAAACAAATGTGTCAAGAGTGAGTTCAAATTTTTGGCCAGCCACCATGAAGAAGGAATGGCCATTTGCTGAACTAGGGATGCTCCAGTGGAAGTGAGGCTTGGAGAGAAACGAAGAGCTATTCGGACGCTATTTACCAATTTACCTTAACAAAACTTAGGAATGAGATGTTGCCTTATATTTTTAATTCAACTTTTTACAAGAGAATTGGTATTTGTGGGCAAAATGTGACTATTACAGACCATTAATACTTTCAAATTACCTGAAAAACACTGTATTTGGTGGCTTTAGGTATATTTCAATCTCTTGATTTTAGTAGTGAACCATATGTCCTGGAAATTCCATGACATGAATATAAACCCCATGACAAAATGTGCTTATACATTTTCAAAAGCCAGGATTCTCTTAACAGAAATTAGCCTTTCAGTTTTAAATTATAATCAATTTTCTAAAATTGCTTTAGTTTGTGTTTTGGTTTACACTGACAGGCAAGAACCTATCTATCACTGCTTCCATACATTTTGCTGTGACCACTGAAATCTGTTACAATTAGATGTGAACTTCTGATATCCCCCATCTTTCTACACCCAAACCTATCACCCCACTTCCCTATTCCAGTATTATAGCAATTTATCCCGTAGCCTATAAACAATTAAGATATATTGGACCCCACCTTTTTCCAACTATAAAGAGTCTAATTTCTGTGTATGTGTTGACATTTTAATAGAAATTTTCTGAAGTTTTGTTTTTTGTACATGATAGTACAGGGAAACTCAAACATGAGTGGTTTCTGCAAAAAGATTCCGAAGGGGACACACCTTCACTTATCAACTGGCCTTCCAGGTATACTCCAAATTGAAACTCCTGTCTTTTGTTTCCTGAGTGCTTCTCTCCCTGCTGCCTTGCCTGCTGTTTCTCACATCACCCAGTGCTAATTCTCCTCTTCCTAATGGCAGTGCATTTGAAAATCATGTGTTCAGAAAGAGCTGCTGGAAGTTACTTCCTAATCATTTGCTTTTCTCCTTCAAATGTCCTAATCTCTCCTCTACTAGCATTTCCTTTTGCTCCTCTTTTTGAAACCTTTTTAATATACCTCTTGTTTTTGTCCTCTCTCGCCACCTCCCACACTGCCAGTCTACCTGGCACCTCTGGGTTGCTCCCCTCCTGAGGCCAGCTACTCAGCTGGTGTCCCATCTTGTCAACACTCCTTCACCAGCTACTCGGCCTCCTTGTTTTCATGTCTCCTCATCTCTAAACCAATAGTTAATTCTCCATAGTTAAATAGAGTGCCTGTGGTTTTAAAAGCAGACAAAACCCCCTATCATTTCATTTTTCAGATTGGAGGCAGGGAGAGGCGGAAGGAGTAAGAATGAATAAGTCACTGGCAAGACAAAGCACCCATATATTGAGTTTCTAACAGTCTTTGTTCTCAGCTGAGGACAACATTCAGATTGTCTCTGTTTAGAAGGACACATTCCACAGGAAAAGTTGAACCACATTTCAGACTTCTTTTGATTAACAAAGCTTGTAAATATAAAAACATCCAACACTAGCTAGTCTGAGAAAAATAACAACTCAGAATCCCTTTTCCCACAAATTGTTCATCGTAACTGCCCTTCGTGTGTCTTTGTTTTTCTTTAATGAAGTATAAATAGATATTCTGAATCTTATGTTGGAAAACATGGAGGTGTTCACATCAAAGTTAGCAGAGTGAATTGGTCATTTAAGGAAATAGTCTCTTCCTAAAGCTATATATCAAAAATAATTATTTTTGATGACTAATCTTAAGTAAATAAAGGTTTTACATTCCCCAAGAAATCACCTTTCCTACTTCAAAGGCATACTTTACTTTTAAAAATTATCCCCAGTTAGTAATCCATTCCTAAGCAGTTAAAATGGTTTCTTGTTTCTCACTATGTGGTATTTCAAAAAATAAAAATAAGAACTAGCTAGGACTATTAAAGCCATGTGTTTTGCAAATATCAAGTTACATACATTTTGTCACTATTCTTTCCCTTTAAAAGATAAAGCACTAAGGCAGGTAAGTGCCTGAGACCACACAACTAGAACCAGCTGAGCCAGGCTTTGAGCAGAGGTCTCCTCGGGCCCCACCGCCAGAGCTCTTGGCTGCTTTGTTTCTGCAGTGGTAGCAACAGAAAAGTAGCTTTTATAATGGATTCGAGTTTTGCTGTCAGAAACAACCAGAGTAATCCCTTTTTACATTACTTTTTAACTAACAGCCTAATAGGAATTGCTATTTCAGAGGAGAGAAAATGTTCAGTTTATTAATTCTTTCAACAATTATTTTTTCTCTAATATTCTTCTGAGTGCTACTTAGTAAAGGGTGTCCCAAAATTCACGCAAGAAGTAATTTTGATAGAAAACACAAGTTTATAATTAAAAATTGTAAATTTTTTATTGATTCATAAAGTATACAGTATAAGGTTATATATGGAATAGCATATCGGGTAAATGGCCTCCATGGCTTTGCTGGCACATACACACTCTTTTGTTGAAATTTTCCATGACCGTTTTTGCATAAATGTGGCTGAATTTCATTGAAACAGCGCTCAATTTCCTCCTTCAAGGCGTGGGTGGTCGTGGGCTTGTTGGCATAAACCTTAGACTTCAAAAAACCCCAAAGAAAAAAGTTCAACAGCGTTAAATCGCATGATCTGGGGGGCCAATTCTGATCACCAAAATGGGAAATTACACGACCAGGAAATGACTCATGCAATAATTGAATTGTTTCTCGGGCTGTATGGCATGTGGCACCGTCTTGTTGAAACTACATGTCGTCCACACCCATATCTTGCAATTTAGGCACAAAAAACTGGATTATCATGTCACGATAGCGAGCACCATTAACTGTTATTGCCTGAGCAGCCTCATTTCGGTCATGGAAAATTTCAACAAAAGAGTGCATATGTGCCAGCAAAGCCGTGGAGGCCATTTACCCGATATGTTATTCCATACATAACCCTATACTGTATACTTTATGAATCAATAAAAAATTTACAATTTTTTATTATAAACCTGTGTTTTCTATCAAAATTACTTTTTACGTGAATTTTGGGACACACTTTAGTAATGATGACTAAACTGGTGATGTGTTTTCTGAATGAATGAATGCAGCCTGCATTGCATGAAAAGCTTGTGAATGTTGAGCTGTGTGCTTGAAAGAGGTGATTATTTGTTGTATCTTGAACTCAGAAATAAAGTAATCATGAATACTCTTACATTTCCAGAATATGATGAAATCACATTTGGTCAGTAGGTGTAGGTATGCCTGGAAACTACACACAGTCATATGCTAGGCCTGTACATGCAGAAAGCTTACTGTTCACAGCATCAGCCCCATTGTGCCCTTGTGCATACTACTGGTGTGTATTCAGGGATTTTTCTGTGGCTTCTGGGCATCCATTTAGTTAGAAGGCATCCATTCTCTCCCAGGACAGCATCTGACTGCTGAGCTTTACGGGTAGAGTTAGTTTTGCACCACCCGGGAATTTGAATACACATTTGAAAACTCAATTCAAAATCATTCATTTTGCAAGCAGTGGGCTTCTGATATTAACTACCCAAAATGCTTCTCCACAAATGGTTCCCTCCTTGGTTTTATTTCCGTTGACTGGTAATCCATGATGCACGCATGCTTCCTTCCTGTTAAGTAGTTACTGCTCTTTGCAACTTAAACCTTTTTCTTTCTTGAAGAGTTAAAGTTAGAGAAAAATTGGTGAAAGAGGAGAGTGCTCGCAGCAGCCCTGAACTTGCCTCAGAGTCCTTAAGTCACAGGAGACGTCAGCCCATGCCGGGGCATTACCTGTCCTTTCATTCAGAAAACTCGGCCTTCGATAGGGTCACGAGCAAGGCAGCCAGCTCTGCACGACAGCCGATCCGTGGCTATGTCCAACCAGCAGATCCCGTGCACTCTGCCATGCTGGTGACCTCAGAAACCCCAGAAAGTGTGTCTGAGTGCAGCTGGGTGGGATCAGCCACCCAGAATGTCATAAAGCCTCCCGCCCTGAAGGTTCTCGAAGGTGAGAGAAGAGATACCCCCATTCTCCATATTTGTGAATCACAAGCAGAAGAGGACGTGCCCCTCACTGAAGCTCTCGAGAAAAGCAGGAAAGCACTATTGGCTTTAGAGGATGGGGGGCTTGAGAGAAGCCACGAGGACACTTCTGGAAATGAGGACTTTGGTAAGCCTGCCGCTCTTGGCACCATCACCTTAGAACATCGGAAGGAGCCAGAAAGTCTTTCACACCCACCTCAAGCTCAGCACCAGTTCACTGAGAGAATGGGCAGGAGTGAAATGGTTTCCTATGTTCAGAGTGAGCCTGTATCCCAAGATGCCAGAGTGACAGGTCACAAAAAAGAAGCACCTAGAAGGAAGCGCAAGGTCCTCACCCGCTCCCTGTCTGACTACACGGCCCCCCCTCAGCTCCAGGCCCTGAAGAGTAAGCACCCAGCTGCAGAGGGACAGCTGGAGCTGCAGGGTCCCAAAGCTGAGGGGCCCCACTCGGAGCTGAGCGTGCTGGACACCAAGGTCTCTGTCGCCCAGCTCCGAAGTGCATTTCTGGAGTCTGCCAATGCCAGCAAGAAACCTGAATTGTAGGTGATGTTTCAAAAGTCCTCCCTCCGATGTGTCACTTGCACGTCCTTGGCAAAATTATTAATTTCTCAAGTTGTATTGTGTCCTGCATTGAGTCACATTTAAGCTTAGCTCACAAGTGTGCAGGGCAGACCATATAGGACATGGCTCCAAAACTACCATTCCGCTTTGCCTACTAACGGGGAGCTGCAGGATTGGGTCTCTGGAATGCTCCATCTCCTTTGCATGCGTGGGAAAGGGATGTAGTGGGATTTGGTGATGTCTGTGCCTTGACTCACTGAGATGCATAAACCTTTGCTTTATTTCCTCTCTCTCTCTCTCTCTCTCTCTCTCTCTCTCTCTCTCTCTCTCTCTCTCCCCCCTCTCCGATCCCCTGCTATATCCTCTCTCCTGATGATTCTAAAAGCCAATCACGGCTTGAGAGGTCAACCAAAGGAGTTGGCTTGCCTACCAGTGTGGAACGGGAGAGGGGGTCCCAGAAACCACGGCGCTATTTTTCTCCTGGTGAAAGTAGAAAAACTTCTGAGAGATTTAGAACTCAACCTATAACCTCAGCAGAACGAAAGGAATCAGATAGGTAGGCACATGTCTGTCTAGGAACTTAACTCATAAGGATTTTCATCACAGGGATGGTGCTGACATTGTTTAAATGGGCTGTGGTGATTCCTTAGTTCTTCCATCTAATCGATAAGGGATATTTACTTGGTTTATATCAATGTATTTTTAAAGAATGTTGTCCTTGACAACAGAATCCCAAGATACTGTTTTAAATTGCACTCAAACTATAAGAAGAAAAATTTTTCTTCATTTAATGTTTTTAATTTTTTATGTCCTTGTTAAGTTAGAATCCAAGTGGAGTATTCACCATATTTTAAAATAACTGAGGAATATTCATTTTTAAAATATCTGCCTGCTTGTTTTATTTGAGTTTTATATTATCACTTGATTATCCCTGGAAATGATAAGGTTTGTCTAAAAAATTATCATCAGTCATGTTGAATAAGTCACATTTGCTTCTGGTTTGTCTCCACAAGGTGTCCACTTGCTGGGCTGTGTGCATGTGCACTCCATGGTGTCTGTTAACTGTACATATATATTCACAACTACAATTACTATCAGGATGATATTCTTTAAGAAATTTTAATTGCTTTTTTATTTTTATGATAATTTATATGGACCTTCTACTCCCACCAGCTAATTTTTTATTATTACTTGTTAATGTCTTTCCTAGGTCTACTTCAAATTCAGAAATGCCAACTGCTGAGGGCAAGTATCTGTTTTCCTTTTGCTTCTTTATCATCTCCCTCAGATTAGATTTAAATATGATTTTTGCTTTTTTGAGAATGAGATTATCATGCATACCTATTTCTTACTCTTTTACAGGCATTCTTTCTGTCAATATAACAAAACCTAGTTTGGGTTTTCAGAGGATCTTTCTGTTATCTTTGAGAGAGTTAGAAAATTGATGAGTCAGCAATAATAAAACAACTGATTTGCTCCAAAGAAGTAGGTTTCATGTTATTGCTGCTACTGCTGTTGAATAATAAGGAAGAGACATTCTTTCCCCTAAAATCTATTATTAAATCTCAACTTGTCAAATAGAACAATAGAGAATTACTATCCAGACAGAATTTTGTTTGGTTAATTACAATGGAAGTCAGCACCTTTTCACTGAGCGGAATAGGCTCCCTGCAAAGGGGAAATACTGCCAACTGTAATTTTTGGTACTTCCATTCCTATATTCAAAGGGTTTCCAGGTCAGCCTTGAGGAACTTTTTAGAATCTTTACATGCATTTTTTTTTAATGATGTCTAGTTTTTATTTTATGGCTTTTTACTTACAGATGAAGAAAAGGTAGATGAACGAGCCAAACTGAGTGTTGCTGCCAAGAGGCTGCTTTTCCGGGTAAGATGTGCTGCAGTGTTTGAGTAGCAGCTGCCCCCCTCCTGAGGGAGGCATCCCCTGTGTCCTGCACCTGGGCCCTCTGTGGCTCACCTCTCTTCAGATCCTTGACTGATGTGACCACCAGCTGACACAGCACAAATGTTCATTTCCAATACTGATTCAAACCTCTTGGGTATTTCCCGGGGTAGGGGAACAAGGTAGAAACATTTTGCTGCCCCAATTTCCTTTTCTCGAATTCATGAGGATTCCACAATGTTTCTGATCTCAGGAAATGGAAAAGTCATTTGATGAGAAAAATGTTCCAAAGCGAGGTTCGAGAAATGCGGCCGTGGAGCAGAGGCTGCGGCGTCTGCAGGACAGATCCCACACCCAGCCCGTGACCTCCGAGGAGGTGGTCATGGCAGCCACGTGAGTCTCCCTTCTGCCCTTTGGCCTTGGCTGTAATGTCTTCTTTCTAAAAAACATTTGAAGACTAATAAAGAAAACGAGGTGATTGGGAGATGGTTTAGTTAGAAGCCATAGAGAAGTAAGTGTTTAGGAATTTTTCTTACTGGGATCTCTCTGAACTTCATTCTAGGATGTGTTATCTATTGTATCTACTAGAAAAACATGAAGAGGAACTTTGTTTAATTTTTTTGTCTCTGCGTTTTTTAACTCTTTTACAATGGAAAATTTACAAAATGAAAGTAAATATATTAATATAATGAACCCTATGTACTCATCACCCAGTTTCAACAGTCAGTCATCAACTCCTGCTATACCTACAGTATATTCCCATCCACTTCCCCTTTTCTCTTGTATTATTTTCAAGCAAACCCAAGATATCATTTCTCCCATTAATATTTGTGTATATATCTCGAAAAGTGAAGGATTCTTTTTGTTTTTATATAATCAAAAATTTAAAAAATTAATTGGAAGTTTGATAACCCTTTAAACAATATGAAGTAATTTTTGAGCACTGTGTTCTAATATGTTCAGAATGGATTTCCCAAAGTAATTCATTCATTCATTCATTCAGGGATAATCACTTCCATCAAGTAAAAACTTTTATTGGTTGTTGTTCTTTTTGTTGTTGTTATTAATCCTCACCTGAGGATATTTTTCCCATTGATTTTTAAAGAGAGTAGGAGGAATGGAGGAAGGGGGTGAGAGAGAGAAACATCAATGTGAGAGAGACACATTGATTGGTTGCCTCCCTCAGGCGCCTGGCTAGGGTTGGGGATCGAGCTTGCAACCCAGGTACGTGCCCTTGACTGGGAATTGAACCCTTAATCTTCAGTGCATGGGCTGATGCTCTAACCCAGCCATGGGCAAACTATGGCCTGCGGGCCAGATCTGGCCCGTTTGAAACGAATAAAACTAAAAAAAAAAAAAAAAAGACCGTACCCTTTTATGTAATGATGTTTACTTTGAATTTATATTAGCTCACACAAACACTCCATCCATGCTTTTGTTCCGGCCCTCCTCTCCAGTTTAAGAACCCATTGTGGCCCTCGAGTCAAAAAGTTTGCCCACCCCTGCTCTAACCAGTGAGAACACTGGCCAGGGCTACTTTTATTAGTTTTTAAAAAATTGTTTTTGTGCTTCTCCTGGACATACACACACACACACACACACACACACACACACACACTTTTTGAAAAAATGGAGTGCCTCTCACTCCTGTGAACATGCTGTTTGGTCAGCTGCCTTCACTTCTTTCCTTAGCTATTCCTCAACATTTTGGTATATTTGTGGGTAAATACATCCTATACCCATGAGGAACTCTTAGCAAATCCGTTTTTCTTTAATTTAAATTTTATTTTTTTCATATCTGAGTGGCCATATAAACACAAAACACCTACCCATGGAAGCAAAATGGTAAATAAGCAAAAATTATTACCATGTAAGGCTCACTGAATCTACTTTGATGTGCCCATAGATTATATGAGGACACTGATTCTTTTTAAAAATACAGATTGAGAAAAACATTTTAAAAATGGGTATAATCTACTGATATCCTGGTGGTTGACATTAGCTTTCTTTTAAATTACTTTTTTAAGCCAGGTCATTTCTTCTAAAGATAGCCTATTCTCATTCCATTTACTTTGAGTAGTCTCTGTCTGTTATTTCCTAAGTTTGTTATTGCTTTTCAAGTTCTTTAGTGGTTTTCCCAAAGTAATGAATAAATAATTCTTAAAAAAATATTTGATTTCACATTTCTGGATGGAAAACTATGCTTTCCTTAATGCTTCTTTTCTTCTCTCTCCTTATGAATTTTCCTTCTTTGGCAATTGCTTTAAAGTGAACCTCTCCCTGCTTCGTGCTCTGTGGCCACCCACCCTGTATTGACAAGACTTCCTAGTCCCACTGTAGCTAAGAGCACTGTGCAGCCTGCCAGGTACTGGACAGCAATAGCAGCATGTGGCCTGAGGGCTAAGGTGGTAGACTACAAACGAGTCTGAAAATCTTGAATGGCTTTCATTTCTTTGACAAGTTAGTGCAATGAGTTGTTCCAGGAATGTTTTGTCATAGTTCAAGACACTGATAGCTTCATGTGGGCCTGCATGAGGAAACATCTCATCTACCTGCATCCATGATGTGTTGGAACAAGGATCACACTAATTCACTTATCCATTTGCTTTGTTTCTGTTTTTCATAAACATAGCCATCCCTAAGAAATGTCATTCTTCAATATAAAGTACTGGCACTTAATAAAGATTAATAGAAAATGGGAGGTAATGTGAATGTTGAAATTCTGATAATACTCAGGATTTTTTAAAAAACATGTAGACACAAATAGGTGTTAAAAACAATCCTAGCTGTTTCTAATTATAGACAATGCCTTTATATTTTGGAATTAGGATATTAAGAATTTATAGTGTCTGAAAGATGTTTCATTATCATGTTTTAAAATTATGTCCTTAAGGTATGTAAATAGCCCTTCTATTTTGCTATTATGGGCCAAAATACAAAGGCTAAAAATAAGACTAAAAGAAATAAAATGACAGTACAGAAATAAAGCTGGCACAGCCCAGAACCTGAGACCTCACTTGGGAAGGAGGTTGAGGTTGCCCTCCCAGTTCACCTGTTGACCTCAGGAAAGACACCCAGACAGGGTGCCCATTGCCATCTTGATTAGTGTTCTGGAACACTGACACTGCTCTTTTGTCTGGGACAACATGTGAAGTGGTAATTAATTGGAGTCAAGGCAGAATATACTATTTACTGGACTGAGAATTGGGTTTGCCAGTGGCAGAGGGGGCTTGTCTTAAACCTTTAGGGCGTCACCATGGCCATGTAACTGGAAGTCTTCTCTTCCTGAGAGCCAGAGGGACTTACCATTGTCTGAAATTTCCTTCATGTTTCAAGTTACTGGGAATTACAGACTTTTTTCTGCTGGAGAGTTTTTGTGTTTTTAATCTCTAATGTCTAATTATAAAAATACCCATTCACTATAAAATTTCAGTCAGTACAGAAGTACATAAAGTAGAACACAAGAGCCCTATCAGCCAATGATTTAAACCTATGAGAGAACGTGCTAGCAGTGGTTCTCAACCTTGGCTGCACATTAGAATCACCTGGGAATCTTTTTAAAATCCTGATTTCTGGGCCTCATCCTCCGGAAATTCTGTTTCTTTGTTACTAATGTTGTGGCCCCACCCCATAACAAAGAAACAGAATTTCCAGAGGATGAGGCTCAGAAATCAGGATTTTTAAAAGATTCCCAGGTGATTCTAATGTGCAGCCAAGGTTGAGAAGCACTGTGCTAGAGTGAAGGAGCGAAAGAACCTTAAAATTAAGCCATTTTTGTTTAACAAGTGAAAATCAAAACCCCGTGTTGTGGGTAATGTTGTGGACAGCATGGTTATTCTATTTGCTAATTATTTTAAATGAAAAGACCATCTTCTGAACCACATATCAAGATAAGGTCTAAATATGCCACAGCTGATGCCTTAAGATTCCTTTTAGCCTTATTTATTAGTGATACTAACAATACAAGTTTTTTCTCAAAAATAAGGTATGTCCAAGCTGACCTCCATTTCTTAAAACAGGAAATTCAATTTTTAGAGATAATTCAGAGCTAAAAATCTGCCCTTTGTGAAATTGACAAAGCTAGTGTACCCCAACTACTCTGCTTTTAAGGTCTCCTTTAATAGCCAAACAACTGCCTGCACCTGTCTTAAATGTATCTGGGCAAAAATAAAGCCCTTTTCAAAACTGGCACTTGAAAGAAAGTTAACATATAAAATTAGCAGTGGGCTTGTGTCTGTTTTCATTTGTGTTACTGACTTTTTTTCCCTTTCAGATTACAGGCATCTGCTCACCAAAAGGCTTTAGCCAGAGACCAGGCGAATGAGGGCAAAGATTCTGCTGAACAAGGTGAACCTGATTCCTCCACTCTGAGCTTGGCAGAGAAGTTGGCCTTGTTTAACAAATTGTCCCAGCCAGTCTCAAAGGCTATTTCCACCCGAAACAGAATAGACACGAGACAGAGGAGAAGGAATGCTCGCTATCAAACTCAGCCGGTAACGCTTGGAGAGGTGGAGCAGGTGGGTACGCTGTCATCAAATTCCAGTTTTCTTGTATGTTCTTAAACTATAGGAGCACCGGGTATCTCAGGTTAGTGATATAGTGATATAATATATTCATTATATCACAGGTGGTGTACCTGTACACTGTGTTACTTGTAGATGACTGCTGGTAATGACTTCATTCCTAAGAAAGTCACCATGCCAAGAATGTTTCTCTTTACTTGTTTTTGTAATTTAATTGCTGAAATCATCTGGATTGTTCCTGTTTGGGAGAGAAAAATAGGACACCCAGTCTGCTTTTCACCCAGATGATTTGATTAATGAGATGCATTGTGTAACTGTGGCTAGCATTGGTTTCCCACAAGTCAAGCAGTAAAACTGCACCAAATGTAGTATTTCAGTAGGTCAATCCATACATAGGGGTTTATATAGAAATTATTTTTAAATCCGCTTTTCCCTTTTTCACTCTGTCCTCCCAGGTACAAAGTGGAAAGCTCATTCCTTTCTCGCCCACTGTTAACACTTCTGTGTCCACCATCGCATCTACAATCACTCCGATGTACGCAGGGGAACTTCGGACAAAGCCATCCATGGATGACAACACAAGTGTCACTGGCTATAAGTTTCCTTCTTCAATAGAAAATGTAGAGTCTTCGATTAGAAGCACTCTGAAGCCCCAATCCTGTCAGCCTTCAGTAGAGGGCAGTGAGAGCAAAGGTATGTTTAGAGATTATGGAGAGACGGAAAGCAAGAGAGTCTTGACAGGTAGAGATGGTGGTGTTAAAAACGGATCCTTTGAGGAAGCAGAGCCATCCTACCCTATCCTCAATCCAGTCCAGAAAGGAGACAGCCATAAAGAACCTAAATATGATGTTCTGAGAAAAGGAAGCCTAGAGCTACCAAATGCCCCTGTCTCCCACCCTGGCGATGAGGAGTTTTCCACTGCCAAAAGCACCACACAAGGGAACCCAGACTTGAAGGGCAGGCAGCCCTTTGAAGAGAAGGTGGACATGGAGAATGTCACAAAGAGGAAGTTTTCGCTGAGAAGTAAGTTGCTACTGCTCCTAAAGTTGGAGAAACCGACTGGGTTTTTAGTTTCTGATGGATTGTTTGCATGTATTTATGATTATTTCTAATTAAATTATAAAGGTACTTTATAACTAGCTGATTAAAATTGTACTGTGGGTCCTACTCTTCCCCAGACTTTTCTTCCTCTTGAATTTCACTTATTTGGTGGATTGTAAATTTGTCAGCAATAAAAATACCTGAAGCTCTTACACACATCGTGATAAGGGTATTTGACATCTTTGGTCACATTAAAACACATAACAGCCTTGTCAACTGCTAGCTCTGTTGGCCCCTTTTATGAGTTAATGACCCCAAATGTCCAGGGCTGGGTGAGTGCTGGGGAGCAGGATTTGAACCCAGGCTGTGGATTTCCAGGCTCTTCTTCTGCATTCCTCGTATGTAGGCTAGCAAGCTCTTTTGCAAGGTACTTTCTCTTTTTTTCATTTACATAAAATGATACTAAGTTATAATAGTGGTTCTGGCTTGTGGCTATGGCACATTCAAAAGTACAATCTGGAGGAGTAGAAACTGTTAGGTCACCAAAGGAGGAATGCACGAGGCCAGAATGGTGCGGGATTACGAATTTATTCAATCATCTGCACACCAGGTGGCTGAGCCTGGATGGCTCCAGCCCCCAATGACAGGAGTCAGCGGCTTTTAAAGGATTTTGGCAGGCTTTTTCTGGGCGGAGACTTTTTTATGCATACCCAGAGGGGAGATAACGGAATGTGGTCACCCCAAGTGAAATGTGGTCTAAGCGAAAGGAATGTCCATAGTGAAATGACCTAAAAAGCCAGTTCCCAGGGGAGGGGTATCAATTCAATTGCCCGATCAAACCTAACAGAAACATTTTGTAGTTTACAGTTAAAGCTAACTTCCTGTGTCTTACACACAGGAAAAGATCAATTTTTTTCTGTATGGAGTAGCCCACTGGGAAGTTTGGTTTTCTCACAGCATATAGTTGCCACAGATTAGCATAAATTCCAGTGGATTGGGTAGCCGGCTATGTGCCCACAGATTACACTGCAAATGCAGGACTGTTGGGGGGTGAACAGCTGGAAGAATGCTTGCCCGGAGGAGTAAGTGCTGACGGCACTCCTTTCCTTCCCAGTGTCAGAGTTCGGGGAACCCACTCCCGAGCAGAGCGGCACAGTTGCTGGAAACAGCGTTGTTCAAGCTGCAGCCCCGGTGTCCTGGGAGCAACAAGAGCCGGCAGAGCTCCCACAGGAGAAGCACTGTAAGAGTCCATGTGCGATGTTTGCTGCTGGAGAGATCAGAATGCCAACAGTGGAGGGCAGCCTTGATTCACCCAGCAAAACCATGTCCATTAAAGAAAGGTAATTAGACTTAATGACTGTAAAGTAATTCTATTAGGGAGGAATTACAACTTACTTTTAAGGAGAGATCTGAGTAATGGGCAAGGGATGAAATCGTGAGTCTAGCTACATAAGGAGATGTGTTGTTATATTAGGATTCTTTGGGGAAGTCAAGAGTGAATTGCAGTGACTCCCTGCCTGCTCGGGTAAGGCTGGATGAGGGCCAGTTCCAGACTCATGTGAGGAAACCACAGAAACAGACATTTGCTTGCTTCATTTGTTTACAGTTTTATTTTATTTTTTATATTAAATTTTTTGACTAACCAGTGATGGGAACAGAGAGCTTGGCTCTTTCCCTTTCAGATCCAGATGGATCAAATTTAATGTACTCAGTGTTTGTGACTGTTTATATAAAATCTATATATATAAAAGGCAACCGACCAAAATGACCGGTCACTATGACGTGCACAGCGGCAGCCAGCTGGCCCTATTGGGGTCCTGATTGGCCCACCTCAACCTCCTGTGGCCCCTCCCCCCAGCCAGCCCCACCCCTAGTAGCCTACCCCCCGCTGGCCTGACCCCATCGGCCCCCATCAAGGTGGGCCAGCCAGACCCCACCTGTGCAAGAATTCGTGCTCCAGTCCTCTAGTATGTATATAAACAAATACATATTTGTATATTTATTTGAGGGAATGAAGATACATTCATTTAAAATGAAGGTAAGTTCATTTAGGAAATCAGTATGTACTGGTATTATTGATTTTTAGGGAGAGGTAGATAGAGAGAGAAAAACATCAATGTGAGAGAAACATCAATCAGTTGCTTCCCGCACACTCCCCGACGGGTGACCATACCCGGAACCTGGGTATGTGCCCTGACTGGGAATACAAATTGCCACCTTTTGGTGTTTGGGACAATGCTCCAACTGAGCTACACTGACCAGGGCCATTTAGAATATAAATTTTTGGGATTAAAATCTAAGTTTTGTTTGTTTTACAGAAAGTAAATTAGATGCCTTTTATGAACTGCTTTTAGAAATTTTATACCAGGTAATAGCTATGAAAGTTTACATTTGAGTATCAACATCATAACATCATTTAATTCAAAAGAATGGAGGATTGATAGGATAGGATAGGATAGGATATATTTAAATGGGACAGAAACAGAGAGCGGGAGCTAAATATTTCAAGTTGTATTTTCCTTGTTAACCTTCAGTTGAATTAAGTAGCAAAAGATGTAATAGTGATAGGAACACTGCAGCAAGAAAGGTCTTGTGTGATGAGCAGAATTGTTTCTACCATCAGTTACTTACAGCTCTGCCTACCTAGACTTTCTTAGTACCTCCTACCACCCGGAAGTGTTCTTGCTCTGTTAGACACTGCTCACTCTTATTTACATAGATATATCCAACTACAATGAAAATTCTTCGCTGTTTTTCCAGCTGAGCTTTTGAACAATATTCCTAAAATATTAACTAGATGATGCCATTTTCAACAAATGCATTATTAAGGTTGTTAAATCTTATTTAAAATTCACAATCAATTAGACTTACTAGACTGAGGAGGCACCAGTGAAGGGCTGACGGGATAAACTAAGTGAGAGGACTGATGTCCTGAATATGGGAAACTGTTTGGCCTGAATCCTCTGTGGACACCTGTCTCAAAGAAGTTGGGTCCTAGAGATCCAGCTATTGATAACCAGTTAGGTGAGATGAAAGAGATTTCATTTAAGGATATTAATGAAAATATCACTTATATGCAGTTCTGATGTTCTAAAGATCAAAAAGCATTTCTGGAGTAAAATTCCAATGGAAAATACTAAGATACTCCTTCTCTCAAAGGCTTTTAAGGGGTATTTCCCCACCTTGGAGTACATAATCTATCTGTTGGGACTTAGGCCTTTTGGTGAAGTTTTATGTCTATCCATGGTGTGATAATTATTGATTTATTTGCTATTTTTAATAAATTTTAATGTATTTGTATCTTTCTGGAAGCAGTTTGATTCCTACTATAAAACTCTCATTTTAGAAAATTTGAGATGCTATGAAGGTGCAGCTTCTTAACCTAGGCTTTGTGGGTGACTGAGGAGTTCAGGGATGGCTGCAGGGTTTCTGGGAACTGCTGGGAAGGGTGCAATCAACTGTGTGTGCACAGGCACTTTCTGGCGAGTGGGAAACAGAACCTCTCTCAGTCTCCAAGGGTGACCCCAAACTGTTCAGAACCATAACAGTAAGGAACGCTTGTTAAATATCCTGCTATTCAGTTTAATTGTTAAATATACAGGCACACTTCAGATTTATTGTGGGTTTGGTTCCAGACCACTGCCATAAAGCAGGTATCATAGTAGAGCCCTAATTCATTCACTGGTGGATAGTCTTGCCTTCAACTTGTAAAGCATGCAATATCTGTGAAGCACATAAAAAACAAAGTGTACCTGCATGATGTTTGAAAAGGGATGAGGGGCACTTTATTTAGCAGCTGTGTTTATAATAAATTATGGTAATACAAAATATATTGCCAGTGATCCCCCATGATCTGTTTCAGAGAAGAAGGGAGATGGAGAGAGATAGAAACATCAGTGATGAGAGAGAATCATTGATGGGCTGCCTCCTGCCCTCCCCCCACCCCCCCCCCACCCCCCCACTAGAGATGGAGTCCACAATCTGACCATGTGCCCTGTCCTGGAATCAAACCGTGACTCCTGGTTCCTAGATTGACTATCAACCGTTGAGCTGCGCCAGCTGGGCTCCCCCTGATTGTTGTGGTATTTTACTTTTACTTTGCTGAAATAACAAAACTATATGTCCTTACAATCCGTTTACTTTCCTCTAAATTGGGTTTATAATCCCTTCTGTTAAAATGAGATAATGAAACGACCTATTTAAGATAAGAATGCTATCCATGTAATTTTGGGGGGTTTTTACTTTTCTTTTTTGAGGTGACAGATAAAATAGAACTTTTAAACCTTATTCTGACTTCCTCTGACTGCCTCCTTTGGCCAAAGGAGGGGTTCATTTCCAGTGTCCACAAGGGTCACACGGTGACCAGAACTGACAGCAGGGCTGGACTCCAACTCTCCCACCTCCTCTTTCAGAATATGATGGATGCTCAAGAAGAAACATATAAAAGTGCCTTTTCTTTTTTCATCTTTTCTGACATCTAGAATGTCAAGTTTGAACCCTAATGAGCATAAAACTTAAATGCAATCTGCTTTGTTTCATACCTGTCCAAATGGTTGGAGAGTAAATTGTTCCTGTTTGGGAACTTCTTTTGGAAAAGCATTGCAAATCAAATTATGTTTATGTTATTTAGGGATAAAACCTTTGATACTTCTTTATAAGTACACTAGGCTTTTAGAATCTTATTCCCACTATTACTGAAACAACCGAATCTGAGCTTTTATATCTAGGGAGGAGATTACTAAAAAAGTCAAAGGAGCCATGCCTTCACTTTGGGAAATTGGTAGGATGTGGGGACTTAGTTGAAGAATATTGAAAAACTCGCCCATGGCTCCTGCCAGCATGCAGAACCCTGACTTAGGGGAGCAGTTGGGGTCCCGCTGTGTCCCCCACATGCCCCTCCATCCACCCTGCTGCCTTCCACAAAGCACAGGCTGTATTCATGCTTCCCCAGCAGATTCTGGGTTCCTCTGGGAGATGTCGCCACTAGAGGGCCCCAGATTATGTAAGAATTAGTGATGAAGGTATTCCCCTTTAACCGTCCTTTTTTGGTCTCTGGCTTTTCCTCATTTAAAAGACATGTTAGTTCACTCCTTCAGCCTGCAAACTAGCCAAGGCCATTGTAAATACTAACCAGTGCTGTCCAGCCCTACCTGAAATCTATGAGGTGCAGTAATTCTCTGAAATGCAGGGACATTTTTAAAGAGGGAAGAACACAGGTTGAAGATTAGGGGCACATGGTTTGTCCCTCCCATGGTATTTTTGCTGAAAAAAGTGTGGGCCGTGGCAAGAGGCGTGGACATTTCCCCAGGTGGCCTGGCAAGCACATGCTCTGGTTGCCCTGGCCAAGCCCCGGGTTAATAGGCTAATGCAGAGCCACTCACCAGGTTCTCAGCCTCAGACTAAGCAGATGCCCAGCCTCTCAGCATCACAGCCCTTCAAATAGCACTTGGACTTGGCGGGTGTTGGAGGTGCTGACAGTCCTTTGAATGGCATAGGCCTTCATTTATGTCACGTGTAACACCAGACACTTAGCTCCTCGGCCCTCTCCAGCACACGGTGGTCTGCGGTGAGTCAGAAGGGTTGTGAGACTGAAGGAGGCAGGAAGGCAGTTGGAAAGGTCTTTTGCTCTGCTCTGCTTGTGGAACACCAAGTAGGAAATCTAAAAGGACAGAATAATACATTAAAGTTTCAGTGTGTGTGATTTTTAAGTTATCCGTCATTTGCATTCCATAGGCTAGGGCTGGGATCAAGTACCATGTGGGCTCAACTGAACCACAGTTTCATCCAGATTATTTTGGTTACTCTGTAGTCTTTGGAAGTCCCTGATGATGGCCCTGCCAGCACATCCAGAAGCAAGATTTCAGGTTCTTGGAATGGAGGAATCTTTGAAGGCTAACCCGGGATGTAGGGAGAACATTATAAGAAAGCCAAAGGCTGTGCTGCCCCTGAAACCTGAGGCAAACTGTGTCTGGTCAGCTCATGCGCTAATGCTGTGACACCAGCCTGGCGGAAGGCAGGACATGCCTCGTTTGGAGCCACAGCTCCCCGTCCTATTGACACACAGCGTGGCTCCTGTCAACCAAATCCTGGGCCTGCATGCATTGTTCCTTGTCTGTCAGATTGGTAATAGCAATATTTAGTTTCTTAGAGGCTGCTATGCAGATCAGCAGATTATAAGATAGACTAATAAGTGATTAAAGATTCCACAACTCATTTTTTTTTTCTAAGTCAGTTTTTAATTCCTCAAATCAGAAGTTCTACTGTGGGTATAATGCTATCAAACAGGCTTGCATTCTACAGAGAACTCATACATGAGCAGAATATTAAGTTGATATGGCAAACTCTATTGTTGTCTTATTTTAAGAAATTTCCACAGCTATCCCTGCCGGGAGCCGGTCCATCCTTGCTGTTTCAAGGGACCTGGCATATATGGCATACGGTTCTTAATATGTTTGCTCACCTTCTTGGCGCTGTGTTTTAACCAAGGTCACCTCTCCAAGAAAGGTTGAATCCCCAGGTAGGGATTTTCCCCTGAAGTTAGGGAGGGGATGAAACTCCTTAACTAAGTGCCAGGTGGGTAGTTAATCAATTTAACTACAAACAATCATGCTTAAGCTACATAATCTTTACTCCCTGGAATGGAGATAAGAAACGCCCTAACCTTTGTAATAGAAATTGACAGGATTAGAATCAACTGGTATAAATACAGATGCAACAAGACAACAACAGACAGAATTCAGAACACAGAACCTACACAGAACGTTCTCTGGAGACAGAGGAACTTCGCTGGAGAGAGCATGGCAAAGGATCCTGGACAGAAACTGGCCTCAGAACCTAGAGACATATATGGAATACTGTTCTCTGTCTCCGTGTCACTCGAGACGGATCGGACTCCACCGTAGGAAGAAGGTAGATAGTTTTCGCCGACTCCGTCCACACCTTTGGGAACCCCTGGAACAGGATTCCCTTAGGTAAGCCCCCCCATTGAGAACCTCCACACTCGGGACGGATCGGACTCCACCATAGGAAGAGGGTGGATAGTCTTTGCCGACTCCGTCCACACCTTTGGGAATCCCTGGAACAGGATTCCCCTAGGTAAGCCCCCCCCACCCCCCCGCATTGATAACCCCCACACTCGGGACGGATAGGACTCCACCAGGGTGCTACAGACCCCCCTATAGAGGATAAGTAGGGTAAGAAGGTGGATAGTACAGAACTTAGTTTGAGAAGATGTGCCATACTGAGTCCAAAGAAAGAAGACTCTGTATTGATCTTTAGATTAAGAAGATGTGCCATACTGAGTCTAAAGAAAAAAGACTCCGTATTGATCTTTTAACACATATGCTTGCTAGCAGAGGAATTAAGGTTACTCCCAGTCAGATGGAACATTTTATACAAGAAATACGTCCATGCTTTTCTGAGGAAGGAAAGGTGCCGGAAAGGTAAATGTAGAGGCATGGGAGAAGGTAGGCCCAAGGAGCCTTATCCTTAACCCCACTGCAGCCTTTCCACCCCAGGAAAGTGCAGGATTGGCAAGCTCTCCCTGGGATGATAGATCAGGACTCAGGTAATAGCGGAAATTGACAATCCTACTCTTAAAATGGATATAAGAGAGCATTTGAGGTTTTTCTTTTTAATGCTTGCTTTTAAAAAATAAAAAAGGGGGAATTTGCCGGGAGCCGGTCCATCCTTGCTGTTTCAAGGGACCTGGCATATATGGCATACGGTTCTTAATATGTTTGCTCACCTTCTTGGCGCTGTGTTTTAACCAAGGTCACCTCTCCAAGAAAGGTTGAATCCCCAGGTAGGGATTTTCCCCTGAAGTTAGGGAGGGAATAAAACCCCTCAACTAAGTGCCAGGCGGGTAATTAATCATGCTTAAACTACATAATCTTTACTCCCTGGAATGGAGATAAGAAACGCCCTAACCTTTGTAATAGAGATTGATAGGATTGAATCAACTGGTATAAATACAGTTGTAACAAGAAAGAAACACTCAGAACTTAGAACACAGAGCCAAGAAGACAGAACCTACACAGAACCTACAGACAGAAGAACTTCGCTGGAGAGAACATGGCAAGGGATCCTGGACTGAACCTGACTGCAGAGGTTGGCAGGAGAGCCTGACTAGAACCTGGTGACTGAACCTGACTGGAGAACCTGAGCAGAACCTCTCTGGAGATCGAGACCAGAACTTGGCTGGAGATCCTGGCTAGGCTGCTGATCAACTGAACGCTGTCTCCGTGTCATTCCTTCTTCGCCGACTCCGTCCACACCTTTGGGGACCCCTGGACCCGCTGGGGCTGGACCCCGGCACCAGGGAAACCAAATGATTATTTAGATGATGTTGTCATTGCTCCAGGAATTGGGAGCTTTTTTTTTTTTTTTTTTTTGAGAAGGTCCTCAAAAACTGTAGTGCATTATTTTTAATAAACCCAACCCCTGAGGATGAATTTCTTATTTTTTTAAATTCTCTCAAATCATTCGAAATCAAATCTAATTGGTTTAAAAGTGTAGATGGCCAAGATGAATTACTACTGGTCTACATCAAAGGTGAAGAGACGAGACCAGTTTGTATGAAAGATGTAAGTGAGATGACTGTCTGTCTGCACAGGATGATGAATTAGAAGCACCTCTTTATTTGGCTGTAAAAATACTGGCACATTTACTTTTTGAAAGTCCCATGTATAGATACTTTGAAAACTCTGAAAGCTCTATTGCAGTATGCAAATACTAATTATATCTTTTCATGATTTAATTTTGTTAGATTCTTCTTTTTTATTAGAAAAAGCTGACTCATTGAGGATAATTGGAGAAAAGATAAAGCTTAGGAATATATAGACTGAACTTCAAATGAAAACACTGAAAGGAATTTGGAATTTGTTTCCTAGTACATTAACTAGCTCTTGTACCATGCAGAGTCTTGTCAAACATCATTGATTATAGAATTTAAGGCTAAATTGATTCTTGAGCCAAATGGGGGCTCTCTTAGTAAGATTCTGACTTCAATTTCCAATATATGTGTTTTTTCTCCCATAGCCAAGCAATTCTAACACCAGCTGGGTGTCCTATAATTCAACTCAATTCTGACACTCTATCTGGAGTTAGCATCAGATACCACAAGTTAAAGACTCAGTCCTACAAGACTGCCTCCCACCCCCAATTCAGATACCAGTCACAAGTCCAGGTTGTACTTCTTACTAGCTATAATTCAGAGGTTCCCACGACCCCCTCCTTGGGTTGATTAATTTGCTAGAACAGCTCATAGAACTCAGAGAAACACTTACTTACTAGATCACTAGTTTACCATGAAAGCATGTGACTCAGGAACAGCCAATGGAAGAGATGTGTAGGGCAAGGTGTGTGGGAATGGGCATAGAGCTTCCACATCCTCTCTCTCCAAGCACACCACTCTCCCCAAGTCTCCATGTTCCACCAACTCAAGAGCTCTCCGAACCCTGTTCTTTTGGGTTTTTATGAAGGCTTCATTACATAAGCACTATTAAGTTCAGTTGCAAATAGTCAATGATTTAATCAATCTTCAGGCTCTCTCCCCTCTGGAGAGGTCAAGGGGTAGAGCTAAAAGTTTCAGCCTTCTAATCACATGGTTGGTTTTCCTGGCATCAGCTCCCATACTCATGTGCTTCCCAAAAGTCATGCCATTAATAATAAAAGACACTTTATGGCTCTCATCACTTAGGAAATTCCAGGAGTTTTAGGAGTTGTGTGCCAGAAACTGGGCCAAAGACAAAATATCTATTTCTTCTTATAAATCACCATATCACAGGCATTATACCAGTTTTATGGAATGGACATTTGAGGTCTAACTGCTGTTACGAAGCATAAAGGAAGAGAAAAGAAGGGGAAGGAAGTGATTGGGGTGGGGATCTGAAACTCCTGCCCACTTTGCGGAGGTTCTTTTCTTCATGGCTTACTTTCCATTATTTGACTGAATGAATGGGCAAGTATAAGGTGTGATTATGTCTGAATTTATAAATGTAGATGGGTTATTAAGTACTGCAAAATTTTTCTTATTTGTTTAACAAAACTTTTATCATGGAGTATATCACATCCCATCTCCAATTCAAATATTTAATTGAATCAGGAAACTTAATTGAAGGGCCCTTTGAGACCATCTAGTCCAGTTCCCAAAATGACCAATAAGAAAGGGAGACCAGGCTACTTAACCCAAGTTGACAGCCAGGCTAGAGCTGCTGTGCTGTTTGTGGGCATGTGTTAATGATATTTAAAAGGCATGTCCCAGCAGGCTGGGCAGAGAGGGCAAGAGAGTCTAAAGGGGGTTTAATCATTTTTTTCCCAATCTTTAAAGTTGTTGAGCATCAGCTCATCTGAGTTTAAGGATCACCATTTTTTTTTTTTTGCCTTTTATCTTTTCCATGTTTGTCCAAGTCAGCAGTTCTCAACCTGTGGGTCGCGACCCCTTTGGCGGTCGAACGACCCTTTCACAGGGGTCACCTAAGACCATCCTGCATATCAGATATTTACATTATGATTCTTAACAGTAGCAACATTACAGTTATGAAGTAGCAACGAAAATAATTTTATGGTTGGGTCACAACATGAGGAACTGTATTTAAAGGGCCAGAAGGTTGAGAACCACTGGTAAGTATTCTTCACTCGCTATAATAGAGTCAGCTGAAACAGCCTCATGTTCACCAAAAGAACCTTTCACAGGTTATAACATCCAACCAGCTTAATATCAAGTCACACTAGAGTTGAAATAAAGTAGGTTAGGTAAAAGTCTCAGTTAATTAGATTCTTTTTTTATGTATAGCTTTCCCCTGAGGAAAGTTGAAGTAATAATTTTTAAAGTGGGTTTGTAGAGAAGCTTCTGTATTAAGAGGATAGATTGGAAAGACCAAGTTTGTTTGGAGGGGAAAAACAGGGCTTCGGATACAGGAAGAGAAACAATCTTAAACATCTTCTTTCCCTGTAATTGAAAGATATGATATTAAGAGATTGTCAGCTTTTAAGTTTTTAAACCAATTTCTGCTATATTTTCTGCAAGTAAGTTACTACCTAGCAAGTCATTAAATGTTGTTTCAAGTGACCAAAAGGGGCCATTAGCATACATGTTTCTCAGGGGTCATGCCCTCAGCCCAAAAAGAAGGAAAAATCACAGCTATTCCTTTAGTGGAATGATAATGCAGTTTTTATCTGGCAAGTCAAATTACAGCTTTGTATTTCTGTCAACTTTAAAATCTTTGGGGCCATCTTAGAAAGGGGATGCCTATATTATTTTTTTAGACATACTTCAGAATAAGTGAAATTTAGAGAGATTAAAATTAGGTAACTGTGGTTATTTAATAGCCAAAGACTTCTAAGTTATCTACATTATGGTTTTATTACAAGTAAGAGTTTGTTGCTGAACTCTTCGGTTGACATGTTTTCGTCTTAGATTAGCACTGCTGAAGAAGAGTGGGGAAGAAGATTGGAAAAACAGACTTACCAGAAAGCAGGAGTACGGCAAAGCGACTGTTGCGAGTAGCCTGCACATACAAGAAGTGGAACAGTCACTCAAGAAGAAGGTAACGTTTTCCGTGTTAAGAAAAGCACTGACATCATGCTCAGAAGTGCATCAAACAGGCATGCAAGACTTCACTGATCACTGACTGCTCTGTGAGGCGCTAGCACTTCCTTGCTCGTTGAGTTCACACTTAAAGCCTGTTTCACAGCAGCTTTAGGTGATCAAAAGGTAAAGTCTTGAGATGTCATAGAACTGGGAATAGCACCACCTGCATAATGTATTGGCAAACAAGGTCCTAAATTCTGAAGTGTGTACTTTTACTTCAGTTTAAAACCTTCTTAAATGAATTCTGACTCTACAATATTATTAAAGCCTTTATAATGAACAACTTTAATTGACCACTAACACTTTATACGTTGCATATAAAGTATGGACTTAAATGTCCTATACTGAGATTTAAAACCTAAATATACAAAATAGGGACATAATTTTGTGGTCAGTGAAACCTTATTTCATAATTGTAAGCATATTTCACAATGAGCAGGTATGCCTTTTATTGAGAATATACAGGAAGATATATTACAAGTTTAAATAAAATTAAGTAACGGATTGTTATCATTACTGGCAAGGATTTGATATGCAGAAGTAGTGATTATTTGTTAAATTACTAATGTAATGATGACCAGCATTTGACCAGTTAGTGCACACTTTCAAAACAGATATTGGCTTTCCTGCTGCTTGGCCTGGTGATTGCCGAAGTCTTGCTGGCTGGAGGCAAGGGGAACACCTGGGGCAGGCACATTCACAGGCAGCATCAAAAGTCTTCAAACAGAAAAGAAAAAACTTTCTACCAGATGATCACCAGGACCCCTTCTAGTTCTAAACCAACTTAAGCATCTGTAAAAGAGGGAAATTGTGAATGTGGCCCTTATACATTAAGAAACTTACAAATATGCTTGCACACAGAACTGTGAGGTGGGAGTTCTGACACTATTTTATATAGTATTTCTGTGTCTTTATAGGTCAAATTGGAATAGCAATTTGAATTCTCTCTTTTGAAACATACATGATATTAAAGATAATGACTTAAAACATTTAATTCTCAGTCATTAGTAAATTTCTCAAATAAAATCCCATGTGATTTTTGGATTTGCATACATGTAAAGAATGAGATTTTAAGAATGAGATCCTGAAGTGAAAGAAAATTGGGCCCTTCAACTAGGTCCCATTGCCCACAAACTTTATTTTTAAAAGTCTTGAAATCAGTAGTTCAAAAATAACTTTAACACTTATGTCATTTTGGAAGATACAAAGAAGCCTGAGAAGATGGCAGGCGCAATGGCCAGGTGAAAATTCAAATAAAGCTACAAAACACAAAGCTAGATAGGTTCATCACGGAGAGTGGAAGGAGATAAATGCTCCACCCACTAAGAAGACAGGTCATCTGAGGCTCTGCAAACCAGAGGCTGTGAGTAGAGGAAGTGATCTGAACTACCTTAACACTTGACTAAGGGACTTAGAAGTCAAGCGATGGGAGTAGGTGACTGCAGTTGCCGGTGGAGTGGAAATCCCAGTCAACAGAAGCACTGGGGCTCTGAGCATGACTGGGCTTGAGTGTGAATGATGCTCTGGACTAATGGAAGCAATGGTGAACTCACTGCTCCACCTGTCCTCAGTGACCTCATTCACTTTGGCCAGAGACAATCAGCTCTTTGAAGTTAAAATAAGTCGATCTATTTTAGGCTTTCATAGCAGACAGTGAGACATCTCAAGTTCTGTGGAGAACAAATGGTTTCACATGGCCTCTGATAAGTCCTTGCCTTGAATTCTCCCCAAGGGCCAGCAGTACATTTCTGTCACACCTCCACTCTGCTCAGATGTGAGGTGCCTTAAACCTGATCTGTCTTAAGACAGTCCCCAGACAGCCAAGGAGTGCTTGAGAAACACCACTGCGTGCTGGTGTCTGAATGCTGCCCTGGAGAACAAGGACAGTCTTGACCTGTGGTATGTGCAGGTGGGACCTCGCTGTGTGGGCCGGCTCAGGGGAGTGACCACCAGAACCTTCCATCTTTTCCACCAAGGTGGAAAGGAGCTGGCTTTACAGCCGGGTCATCATTTTCTGCACAATTTCATCAAACAGCACATATTCATGGTTACCACACATTTTACACTTAGTCCCCTCAAGCTTTTGTGTGCAGTAGGCATAGTCCCATGAGTTGTAGCCTATGGAAATACAGGAGGCAGGAAACAGAGACAGGATTCTAAATTGCTTCCACTGCCCCTGTGAAAATAATTGCTGTCCAATAAACATAGTAATTTTATGTTATTTAGTAACCACATTAAAAATGTAAACATTGCCTTAAAAATCTATAGCTGCTTTGTTTCTGTCAAAGGGTTTATCCCAAAAGAATACAAATTTGTGGTGCAGTAGCCAGCATCTCATTCGGGAGCGTATGTGGTAAGAAAATATTCTTTACGCCCGTGAATCGATTTGGGAAACTAAGTCAATTCCTTTTCCTACTGGAATATCAGTCATTTCTCAGGGAATATATAACTTAACAGCAGTGCCTTGCTTTCCAAATCTGTCCCCCAAAACAGATTTGATAAATTGGAGCACTAATTACTTAGGGAGCTGACTCTGTCCTTTCCTCTGACAAAGAGTTCAGGTTCCTTCTCTCTGCTCTCTTCCTATCTCCCTTACCACCTTTCTTGCCTCCTCTTTTCTTTCTCCTGTTCTTGGCTTATTCCAGGGCAGTGCTAACCTGACTTAAACGTTTTTGCTTTTATAGCATATATAATTGGTTTTAAAGCCATTTGGTTTGTAGATTTGTGGAATGTGTACACATGGGCACAATCTGTGGACAGTTTCCTGCAGTGTAATTCATTCCATCAAAAGAGTGAATGCAATGAAACAAAGTGACATTTTGAAGAAGTAATTTGGCAAAGGTTTCTTTGTTACAGCAACATTGCAGTTACTTATTTTAAACAAATAACTCTTTTAAATTACAGCCCATGTTGGCATACAGATAGTGAATCCCATGCCCCTTTGTTAAGATAATCACTGGGGATATCAGACTTTTTTAGGAAACAAAAACCGTGTACAGAGTTTGTCATTACAATCCTGGGTCTACTTCTGGGTCACAAATTATGATTTGATATTTGCTATCCTTCAGTAAGGTCAGGTCACAGAGATTATTATGCTAAGTGAAATAAGCCAGTCAGAGAAAGACAAACATCACATGATCTCATTTATATGTGGAATCTAATGAACAAAATAAACTGACAAACAAAATAGATCCAGAGACATGGGAGCATGGAACAGACTGAGGAATCTCAGAAGGAAGGGTTCCTGAGGGTGAGAAGGATTAACCAAAGAATTTCTATGCATATATGCATAACCCATGCACAGACGGTAGTGTGCTGAAGGCCTGGGGAGGGGGCTGGAGTCGGGGAGAGAGCGACAATGGTGGGAAAAAGGGGGACATCTGTAATATGTTCAATGACAAAGATAAATTTTAAAAAATACAAGAAAACACACACAAAAGCTACCATTATAAAAATAGTTAAGCTAAGATCTATGATGTCCCCAGAATGAGTCTTTGAAAAATTTAAGGAAGGTACTGTAAATCTGCTACATGCACGTTCTCATTCCTGCTGTCATTGAAATTCCAAATCACAGTTTAGGAGTGAAGTCAGTTTAAAGAGCAAGGGGAGGAGGAAGAAAGAGCCCAAGTTAAAGTTCAGCATGCGGATGGGGCAGGGTGGGGGTGGGGCGGAGCTTGCCTGGTGTGTGTCGCCTGCCAGTGTGAGTACATGCATGCCTCTGGCTGAACCCAGGCACAAAATCCTGGCAAATGGTTATCACATCTTAACTTGACCCAGCTCTTCTGACACTCTGCAATGTTACCTATCTGTTTTAACCTGTAGGAAGACGGAGGATTTACAGATGATAGTATCGTTTCTAAACTGCTTTGGGTAAGCCTGACTCTAATACAGGTGTCCCTGGGTTACAGCAGTATGCCTGCCAGCTATAATTCTCACAGGGGTGGCTCCCTTAGTGCCCTCTGGGTTTGGTTTCTTATCCCAAGGCAAGATGTCACTTTCATTCAGCGTGGGAAGCTATCCTGTGTCCTTAATTTTTTTTAGCATATCATGAAAAAATTTGAAAGGCTTTGAAGTAGATATTTTATGGTAAATGTTAAAACTCAATTAAACTTATGGTTCCCTTTCTATAACTGAGTATCTTCTATAGATCATAAAACTGACTAGAGTATTCTTACTGTACTTGTGGATTTATTTCAGTATTCTAAAAAATGAACAAATGGGAAGGACTCTTTTGAAAAGCTAACTGAAATTGCAATGAGAAATTAACATTCTGTTAGAGAAATCGTTGTTTTTGTCTCTCCCCCTCCCCACCCGGATCTGATAAGTCTTCTCACCTCTAACCCTCTCCCTTTGCTCTATAGGAACCTGTATATGCTTCTACTTATTCTCCTACTATACCTGCTGCCCATAAACACCTGTCTTTTGTATCTATTAATCAGGTGAGGAAAGCCTAAACATATTAAGCCTCATTGCAATTTCTGAGCAGTAGGGAAGCTTGTTTAATTTAGGGAAGTTACCGCTGCGTGTGTGTGTGTGTGTGTGTGTGTGTGTGTGTGTGTGTGTGATCAGTTCATATATTTATAGTCAGTCACATATATTATATATTTGGCTCGGACTTTCAGATAGACCTGATGATATTAATTCACTTCATAATCATGAAACTGGTTCAAGAAATACTCCAGAGCAGCGGTCGCCAACAGGTGGTCCGTGAGGTCTGAAAGGCTGGCTACCACTGCTCCAGAGAGTTCCTTGCTCCAGCTCAGCAATAATGCCGTCTTACTTAGCTTAATGAACAAGGAGGATGAATAAGGTGGAGGCAGTGTGGGGTGTGGAAGGGACAGGGAGGAAGGGGCTAGTGTGGCGTGAGCTGGTTGCAGTGGTTCTATTGAAATGAAAAACCAAAGCCTCCTGCTTCCTACCCACTGTACCCCATCTGAACCCCACCCCAGAGGAGGGACCTGGCCTGGCTCAAGGCTTCTGTTGGTGCCTAATATGTGATAATTTTTAAAGCTAAAAATACCCATGTTTGGTTTTCTAATGTTGACATTTTTGCAGGAGTCTCTACCCCACTTTGCCTCCATGATTGGTTTTTATTCCCCTTGGAATGTCTCTGGTGTCAGAAGAGCTATGAAAAGCAGCCACATACACTTTGCCATGAGCCCCATATTCTCCTCTCCTCCATCAATGGGACCTGGCTCAGTCATTTCCTTTTTAGGGACTTTATTTGCTCTAAGGGGCCCTCTGCAAAAATTTCATGACTATACTGTCCTCTTAGGCCCGGTAGTGATAAAACAGGCTTCTGAGTGTTAGGTGCAGGATTTCAAATATGAAATCAACAGTGCTGCTAGGGAGAGGTTTCTGAGGGCCCTTCTGTCTGTATCTCGCATCTTCACACATGGAAACTCCCCGTTTCTACTCCTGCAGGTGGACTTTTCCCTCACCCTCCTTGGTTCCTTTCCTCTGAAGTTAGGCATGCTGGTCTGTGAGCCAGCCTCACATAGCCAGTCAGTGTCCACCCAAAAATGAGGTTGAAATTAGAAGGGGTACATGAGTTATTTCTTCTAAATAAGTCAATTTTAAATTAAAAGATGTATTGTTGAGCTCCTTAAATATAAAACATTTATATTATATACATATATACTTTTTTAATAGACTGGTTTTTAGAGAAGTTTTAGATTCACAGCAGAATTGGGCAAAAAGTACCCGCCACCGTGCATATAGCCTTTCCCACTATCAGCATCCCCATCAGAGACATACATTGGTTACAGTTGATGAACCTACACTGACACATCATTATCCCCCAAAGTCCATGGTTTACATTTGGGTTCATTCGTGGTGGTGTGCATTCTATGGGTTTGGACCAGTGTGTAATAGTTTGTAGCTGTCAGTATAGCACCATGCAGAATACTTTCACTGGCCTAAAAACCCTCTGTGCTCTGCCTATTCATCCCTTCTCTCCACACCCCCAATCCTTGACAATCACTGATCTTTCTATTGTTACCGTAGTTTTGCCTTTTTCTGAAAGTTGTATAGTTGGAATCATTCAGCCTTTTCAGGTTGGCTCCTTTCACACAGTAATATGCACTTAAGGTTCCTCTATGTTTTTTCATTATTTATTGGCTCATTTCTTTTTTGTGCTGAATAATATTCCTTGTCTGGATATAATACAATTTGCTTATCCATTTACCTACCAAAGGGCTTCCTAGTTTTGGCAATTATGAAAAAAGCTTCAATAAATATCCATATACCAGTGTTCTTATTTTTGTGTGTGTGTAGCTAGAAGTTTTTCAACTCCTTTGGGTATTAATGAGCCAATTACTGGATCATATGGTAGAAGTATGTTTAATTTTGTAACAAATTGCCAAACTGTCTTTCAAACTGTCTTACATATCCACCAGCAACAAATGAGGGTTTCTGTTGCTCCACATCCTCACCAGCATTTGGTAGGTACAAGGTTTTGGAATTTTGCAATGTAATAGGTGTGTAGCAGTATCTCGTTGTTTTAACTTGCATTTCCCTGGTGGCATATGATGTAGAGCATCTTTGCATGTATTTATTTGCCATCTGTATATCTTCTTGAATGAAATGTCTGGTGAGATATTTTTACTATTTTTTAATTGGTTGTTTTCTTATTGCTGAGTTATAAGCATTCTTATTTTTAAGTTAAAAATATATTTACTGGAGGCAATCTATGTTTTATCTCTTGAAAGTTAAAAATGTCTTAAAACTTTTTTATTTTTACTTCTTGACAGTCTTTCCAGATAAATATTTTATGTACCAGTTAGTGGCACAAGCCTGTCAGTTTTCCCAGATGTCAGGAGACTCCTTTCCTCGGCAGTCCTGGTGTCAGCATTCAATGACTCAAAGGCTCAGAGCAGAAAACAGCACTTACACAGAACACACACTGTGTCTAATGAACTGTTTGTCTCTTTATTAAGCTTCAGCATACAATGTCTTCTTCCTCACATGCCTCAGGGCTGTACCAGAATAAGATTTTCCTTAATTCCCCTCCTCTTATTTTAGAAGCTGGTGGATGGTGACAAACCAAGTTATGGTTACTTTGAGGTCTACACGTAGTTGAGATCTTCTTCATGTTTTGTTCTGACTACTTGGGGCTGCATGCCCTCATTTTGGTTGGAAATCACTTAAGACAGAGAGAAAGCTAATTTTTTTAATAGTGCACAGAACTCTAAGTGGTAATAGCATTTTTGAAAACTGAGAAGTACCTTTGTCACTTTACCTTATTTCTGTTACTTAACATGTTCTTGGATCATTTCTATAATTTAGTTTAAGTAGATGTGAATAAGATAAGAAATTTTAAAGCCACATCACAATATTTTCCACCCATAAAGCTCTCCAGTTATGGGAGAATTTATTCTTAAGACTGCACTAATCCTGTAATATAGATTAGTTCCACTCTCCCTTGTATTAGCTCACTGTGTCAGAAACATGTAGTGAGAGTTGCACTGTAATTTTTTAGTACAGTTGACTCTAGATCAATGCAGCAGTTAGGAGTACAGACCTCCCACCCACACAGTTGAAAATCCATACATAACTTTTGACTACTAGTAGCCTACTGCTGACCAGAAACCTTATAGATAAAATTCAACTCATTTAACATATTTTGTATGTTATGTGTATTCTTACCATAAAGTACACCAAGGGAAAAGAAAATGTTATTAAGAAAAATCAGAAGGAAGAGAAACTACATTTAGAGTATTTATTGAAAAAAAATCACATGTAAATGAACCCATGCAGTTCAAACCCATGATGTTCAAGAGTCAACTGTAAATATGTAGAGGCAAACCCATCAGTAACAGTGTGGTAGCCTAAAAACATTTTTGCAGGACAACGCTTTGCACAGTTTCAAGCTGTGTTCTGCTAGGTTCCTGTCCATCCCTAAGAATATCTTCTCTTCTCAATTGTTTCACTGACTTTTAAACACACACACGTTTCCTCCCCTCTCCATCTCCATCTCTGCACACCTCGTTCATGGAGTCTGTGTTGGAACAAGTGAAGCACAGGTTGGCTAGGGCTTCTATTTATATTCTGACAACTCTTTCTTACTATTCCTGGAAATCCTAAATGTCATTGACTAAACCTGGATAAACCTGAAAAAATGACCCAATATTTACTGCAATATGTATTATGTCCTTCTCTAAGTGGGGAAGAAAAACTTAGAAAGTTAAAACAGTACAATAATGAAGTCTTACGCTAAAAAAAGAAAAGTAAATGGACAAAGATGTCCATCTTATTTGTTTTCACATTTTGAGTTCTATAATTTAATAGCAACTTGGAACAATTTCTTTATTAGATTCTCCAGTGAATATATAAGCTATTAGAGGCCCAGTGCACAACATTCGTGCACTGGAGAGGGGGGGTCCCTCAGCCCAGCCTGCACCCTCTCGCAGTCCGGGACCCCTCAGGGGATGTCCGCCTGCCAGGGAGGCTGGAGAGGCTCCTGCCACTGCCACTCCCCTCTCCAGCCGTGAGCCTGGCTTCTGGCTGAGTGATGCTCCCCCTGTGGGAGCAAACTGACGCATCATAGCAACTGGTCGACCAGTCGTTCTGGTCATTCTGCCATTCTGTCTCTGCTATATAGGATATTTTTCTTATTTCATTGGAGAGTCATATAGAGTAAGATAGCAGGAATTAGTAGGCCCTAAACCAACCCCACTAAGTAGCAGAATTAAGGTGAAACTTCTAGAGAAACAAAACCTTTTACGTTTAATGTTATCATTTATAGAGGAATAAAAAATATGCCTTCTTAACACAGATGAAACAGCTGTATCATTCCAAGGCTCCTATGTGTCACATTCTCAAAGGAGCTCCAGGGGAATCCCAGTGCTTTGGGGGATGGAATTGCTGACTTGGGAATACCAATTTTCTGAGCCATTAACCATACCCCACTACCACACCCAGGACCTTGGAGAGGCTACTGAGTTCACTACAGAGCAGTGATGTCTGGATCCTTGGACAAGCAAACCTTGGCACATTATATGGTTTTTTCCCCCAAAATATTTAAGTCAAGTGCTATATTGATTTGATTAAAATTCACTCCTGGGACTTCATATTCAAAGAAAATTAATTTTCTTTTATGAATTTTGATGAAATCCTCCTGGCAAGTCAACCTCATAGTTTGTTTAAGAAGGGTATGTGATTCACAGAGTTACTTGGAATTAGGGTCATTTTGACAATTGCAAGTGGGAAAGTTAAAAAAAAAGGATTTTAAACATTTTTGATAACTCTATTTTGATAAAATTTAAAACATAAAAAAGTCATCATAGAGACAGGGTATTCTCATATCTTTTACCAGGTTTATTTTTATTTATTTATTTATTTTAAAAATATATTTCTTTATTGACTTCAGAGAGGAAAGGGGAATAAGAGAGAGAGAGAGAAACATCAATGAGAGAGAATCATTGATCGGCTGCCTCCTGCACGCCCCCTACTGGGGATCAAACCCGAAACCTGGGTATGTGCCCTTGGTTGGAATTGAACCCGGGACCCTTCAGTCCATGGGCCGAAGCTCTATCCACTGAGCCAAACCAGCTAGGGCTTTTACCAGATTGATATGTTGACATTTGCTCCCTTCCCAACTCCTCTCACCCTTCCTCTCTCCATCCCCCACCCCAGTGCTGGCTGGCTGCTTTCCCCTTATATAGTTACTAGTGGCCCAGTGCACAGATTCATGCACATTGAAAGGAAATTAATTAGAAAGTGGCCTGCGGGGCAGAACTGGGCAAGACGGGCCAGACACGCCCTGTAGCCAACCTCCCTTGGGCCCTCCCTGGTGGCACACCTGGGGTGGTGCCGTAGATCGAAGGGTGTCTATGGAGTGAACAGGGTCCCTCCGGTAGTGGGGTCCCTTGGCTTGGCCGGCAGGGATTGGACCAAAACCGGCTGTCTGACACCCCCAGAGGGGTCCTGTCGTACAGGGTTGGAACGCAAACGCAAGTGTGCAGTAAATCAGATTCAGGGCCTACAGTGCCCCAGCAACAACATAACCCATGGTCAAAGGTGGAATCACAAGGCCCCACGAGGAATCAGGCTCCCTCCTCTCGTTTCAGGGTGCATCACCCCAGAACTGCCGCTGCCAAGTTACTGCAGCTCGGCAGCTCCTGAGTTGAGCGTCTGCCCCCTGGGGGTCAGTGCTCATCATAGCGACCAGTCGGACAGGCGGAGGGACACTTAGCGCATTAGCCTTTTATATATATAGATATCACTACCCAATACCATCACATTAGGGATTAGCTTTCAGCCAATGAATATGGGGAGGAGGGGGGAGCACAGACATTCAGTCTATGGCACACTTCCATAACTATAATACGGTCATCAAGATGAGGAAATATCACATTGATAGAATGTTTAATCCATGATTCACATTTCAATTTTGTCAATTTCTCCCTGATGACTTCCCTTTTACCCCCACCCACACCCAATTTAGGATTCAAGCCAGGATCATGCATTGTATTTTGTTGCCCTGTCTCTTTATTAAAAGGTTTTTAACCTAATTTAAGTGACCAAAGATCTTAGAACCAGTTCTGGCTATGATTGCTCTGTGGAAGAAGTCTGTAAAAGGAAGACTCCTAAACGAGATGATGGCAAAGTCCATATTCGTGGCTTAAGCCAGCTGGTGTCAGCGCAGGCATGGTTTTATGCTGCTGGAAAGGTGGGAAAGACCTGTTTCCTGCACTGCCTCTGTCATCCCAGGGCTTTAAGAAGGGCCCCCCCCCCCCACCACCCCAACAAATCTGGGAGTTATGCCCTGTTGGTCAGTTAAGGGAAGCTGATTTGCCAGTTGGATGGAGTTGAGGAAGAATCAGTGGCCCCAGATGTATTTCCCCTCAGGGCTCGGGCACTCACACTGTGTCACTGGAGGCCTGACCCTCACTTTGATTCATGTTATTCAGAGGAAAAGTCCTTACGAGAGAAGAGGAGCTGGGGAAACTGCCAAATGCCTTAGCGGAAATGGCATTCCTCGGTCTAAGAAGATCCTGAGGTGAAGCAAAAGCACAAACCCAGGAGGTTGGCCACCACCATGTTTAGAGCCCCTCCTGGATGGCCTCGAGGGGACAGCCCAGAGGCTCCTGTCTGGGAGGGGCTCTCCTCCTCCACACTGGCCCCCAGGGCTCCTGCCCTCTCCCTCCCCTCGCTTCAGGCCCTGGCCCATGCCCTCCAGAGAGGGGTTTAGAGTGAAGCTCTGTCCTGCCAACATTGGAAGGCCTCCTGCCCGAACCACCCTACTACCAATCACCCACTCTTTCTCAGGGCCACACCCCTTCTCTCTGGGCCTGGGTGCCTTGAGCCCTGTCCTCTGCCTCCTTCCAGCTCTTCATCCTCTGACCTCAGCCCCAGCAGCCTGAGCTCTCCCTCTTGCCCTGCTCTCTCAGTCCCCTCAGCTTTTCCCTTGGGCCAAATGAGTATCACCAATGGTTTAGAAAGTGAAGAGGCAGGAATCTCCAGAACCCCAATTAGAAGTTTATAAAAAGCATTTTTTACATGAAAATTTTATTATATATGTAAGTTATATCTGTAGCACAGTTCATCCTCAATGTCAGATATATTATGACCTACAAGTTAGGCCCTGATTGCCTAACTCCCATGTAACATAGATGCTCTAGAAAAAAGCATGTCAAGTTCCAGAAAACCTTACAGCACCTTACTCCTGAGCAGCTTTCCCTGCTTTATAATTGACCATGTTCCTGTGTACTTAGTTGGTAAGATCTTCTAGATTGATAGTGTTCTTTGTGATACATATGCTAATATGTGTAATACATATGTGTATATATATATATGCATATATGCAAACACACACACATATATATATTCATATACCCACATAATGTATATGAATAAAATTTTCTCATCACCTGAGTTTAACCAGATAGGTAAAACAGACAAATTTAAAAACCCTGTAAAGGTCCTGGCATGAAGGCTGTCTCTATTTTTGTTTATTTTTACAAAGTGTTGGTCTGATGTTTCAATTTTCCAGACAAATAGTTAAAAAAAGCAACTAAGTTTTGATTTAAAGTTTCAGTATTGCTTGTGGTGATCTCTGATCCAAGCTTTAAGTAAGGAAGGCAAACCTACTTCACAACAGATATGGCCAGTTTCGGACAGTGTTGTATCCTCTTTGTTTGCCTGCTTTTCAGCTCACGAAATGCTATGGGCTAAAATTCACCTCTCTCTCATTTCCCTCTTCTATTTTCTTGTTTGTACATGTTAAACTCAGCAGGTCACAGAAAGTCGAGAGAGCCAAATGACTATCGAAGAGAGGAAGCACCTCATCACTGTGAGAGAGGAAGCTTGGAAGACAAAAGGCAAAGGGGCAGCTAACGACTCCACCCAGTTTACCGTGGCCGGAAGAATGGTGAAGAAAGGTCAGTGTGCGAATGTGCATGTTGTACTCGTGTACATGTGTGCATACATGCTTCATCACCCATGGAGGGGAGCGGGGCCCGAGACAGCTCGATGAAAACAATCGCACCATAGTATATTTTAGTTTTTAATCTCAACAGATGTTGTGTAAATGGTTTGGGGGTCAGTTTTTTGAGATATTTCTACCCAAACCTTTTTATACATAGCATCATCTTCAATGTAAAAGGCATAATTCAATTTCAAAACTTAGCCATTTAGAAATTGAGCACAGGTTTCAAAAGCAATTGCAAGTCTGCTAACAAATCTTAGTTCTTTCCCATAATTGCTTTCAAATTATTTCCATTTTTTTGCCATCTGGCAATCAGTTAACCCAAATTAGCCTTTCTCAATGAAGAAGGAGTTTCCCTCTTCTCCCTTGTAGGGTAATTCCTAGGTCCCTTTCCATAAAGCTGAGTTCTCTGGCTTACAAAGCTGGATTTCCAAGTATGTTTTAATAGATGTTTAAAATATATACCCAATTCAAGGAGTGGGATTTCCTGCAGACAGTCATTTCTCTGCATCTGAGCTCTTGGAACTAATTTGAAACCTGTACACAAAGATTTATGAAATTGAGGAATCACATGGTTAGTAAAGTCACCAGAGAGCTTTAAGCCTCCATATCCTGTAGAAAATGTTTAATATTTGGATCCCTTTATCTCTTATTGCGCATGCCTTTATTTTCTGGGTTATTGTTTAAAAACAAATTTTCTAAGTGATAAAGGTTTTCACATTCACTTAGAGTTCATTTATGTTGTCATTAGCTCTTCTAGGTTTATCTTTCCATTTTCTCAAAATCTTTCACGATTCTCTCTCATAAATAGTGCCTAACTCACTGTAGTCTCATAATAAATCTTTGCATATGGAAGAGAGAGAGGGAAAACCCTTGACTTATGATTAACTCAAATATGGTGGAATAATCCTTGCTAACAAATTCTTAACTATTCTTGGAATTGTCAAAAGATAATAGCAGATAATTTACTCTCACAAAATGAGATAGCATTTGAGTATTTTCACCAAATCACAGAAGAGTGTAATCATGTTAAACTACTTTACTATGAGCCCCATCCTGTGCTATCAAAAGCAGCTCCTTAAGACCCACATTGATCAAGAAGAATTCAAGCTGAGAACTTGAACCAGAGCTCAGATCTAGCCTGGACTTTTATCCTGATGACTTTTTATTTTTCTTTCATCTTAAAAATCACACTTATTTGTAAGTAGGCCACTTACTACCAAAACCTGCTACTCTAGTCC
Organism: Myotis daubentonii; assembly: GCF_963259705.1. Taxonomy (NCBI): domain Eukaryota; kingdom Metazoa; phylum Chordata; class Mammalia; order Chiroptera; family Vespertilionidae; genus Myotis; species Myotis daubentonii. The sequence goes on from NC_081840.1 coordinate 99,239,940, forward strand.
TCAGCACTGTGAGATGAAGGATATTTGCTCTTACGTGGGCTTGGAGAGCAAGATCCAAGAAGTTCCTATCTCAGTGGATGAGTTTGCATTCACATTTTCCTGAATAAATCAGAGATCTTTATTTAACAGGTGCTATATTGTTGGCTCAGGAAATAATTTTCTTACACTTTTAGCCTAATGAAAAACACTGTACCCTATTTTCCTAATATTTGTTACCACCTACTGGGTTATATGTTTCACTTGCGTTATCAGCTGTTTTTTATTTGCCGTAATATGGCATCCAGTTTATACTCACTATAGAATAAAATAACCCCCTACACTACAGTCACTGAGACATCCCATTTCATCTAGTTACAATGGCACATATGAGTTACTGTGTATCCGGGAATTGCCAAGAGGCACACTGTACCCTCATTTTCATTCTCTCAGGCCAGAAAACTCTACTGTTCTCTAGCCTCATTAGGACTTTTCCCCTTTTTGATACTCCTAGAGTGTCTGTAACAATTAGCACTCCAAAATCTTTCTGTGATATCCTAGTATTCTCCTGGAAGAAAACTACTCAAAGTATGCCTTTGAACAAGAGGGATATGAAAATGTTCCTGAAGAGAGTGGGTAATGGTTTTTGCAAGTAGAAGTCATTGAAAATAGGTATGGGGAGTGCTTTGTTTTAGTGTGTAATTTAAATCTATTTGCCCTCTCACATTGCAGAAAAGTACTTACATCATCTAGCTGGGAAAGAAGTGGTCCACATCCAAGAGCTCTCCTGCATGCTGCTGCCTGAATGGGCAGCAGGGGGCGCCCTGGCAGTACAGAGGGCCAGGTTTCCTGGTTGCCTGTTTTTAACTTTAGAGTTAATGACCTCTGGCTAATGAACCTTTCCATGTCTCTTTTGCATCCTTTTAGTAGGTAATGATTTACTGCTCCAGCCTGTGATACCAAATTTCATCTATCTTTATTATCTTTCAAGAAAAATTTATTTTCTCACTGATGTAAACCCTTTGCAGGTCTGGTAAATGAAATCAAATTTGAAAAGTTGACATCATCAAGCATATATATGTATGTCTTAAGGACTTCTAGAATAGCACCTAAAACTTAAGTTTTAAACTAGATTTCAGTATTTTGCCTTAAAATTTTAATGCCGCAATACATCTTTCTCTAGCTCATAGGAGGAAGGAGCAGAGCAATTCATTAATTTATTTTTCCTTGTAGGTGATAGTGACTCATCTTCTTCAGATGTGCTTTGAGGGATGCTTAAAGTGGCAATGTTATCTAAGGATTTCACATTTATACAAACAACAGTAACACCTCATTTTGTCCTTTGTAAATGTACTGATTATTTTCCTTTCCAAATCCTCCTATTTAAGTTGTGTGTGAGAGGGGATGTTGATTTTTGTTTTTATCAAAATTTCTTGTTCTGACCAGATACCTTTTTTATGCTGGAATGTCTTTCTTTCCCTTTCATATGTCCCTTACCATTTCTCCCTTTAAAGATTCCCCACCCTGCTTCGTGATAAATATATGAGAAAGCATATCATGGGTTCCCAGCCACACCAGAGATGGATATGCCCTTCCAAAGATCACAAATCACTTTCACTGTGTACTCGTCTGTCTTTTCTTCTACAGGGTTAGCACTCTTCAGTTATTGCTCAGTAGAGCCACACTCCTCTGAGTGATGCTCCAAAGGCTAGACTGTCCCTACCTCACCTCAGCCTGGAAGGAAACTCGTGCTGGCAGCCACTGCCAGCCAGTGCGACACAACCCGTTCTCCTCTTCCTCCGTGGGATATGGTGCAAATAGACTTCCTCCTCAACTATGCGCACCACCACTAAGGGCCTTCAGAGCTCACACTCCATTTGTTCAAGTATATTCTGATAGACTGTTGTACCTTCTTATCCCACTTATGTGTTACGGCCATGTTTCCCCACATCCCCATTATTCATTTTGGAATGGCAGCTTATCAGCGACTACAGTCCTTAGAAACTATCAGATTCTATCTACATGTGCAGTTGTCCTACACAGTCATGGTACCTGACAAATGTACTTGTATGTGTACATGCATGTTTGTGTATAAATTCTATAAATTGTAAAATGTACATTGGAGATAAGAGAGGTCCACCAGGGTTAGGGGAAATTCCAGGAATGACCCTAAGGTACTAAATAGCTCCTTGTTTGTTCTGCAGGTTTGGCATCACCCACTGCCATAACGCCAGTAATGTCCCCTATTTGCAGTAAAACAAGGGGCACAACACCCATTTCCAAACCCCTGGAAGGTAAGTCACCAAGGCACCAGATATGCCAGGGGCTCTGTGATCAGAAGAGTCTTCAGTGGGTCTCTCTCATTGATGGTTTCTACTTACCTAGATATTGAAGCCAGACCAGACATGCAGTTAGAATCGGACCTGAAGTTGGACAGGCTGGAAACCTTTCTGAGAAGGCTGAATAACAAAGGTACATGCCAGAAGCAAGAGGGAAGCTTTGGTTTATATACCTGTAGCACACTGCGATTCGTATTTCAGTGAGTAGCTAAGGAAACATAAAAGAATCTGCTCCTCTCTCAAAACCTCTATGTCCCAATTGTGATGGCTTTCTCCTCAGTTAAATTGTCTTCTTTCTATATGACTGGATCGATTTATTCTGTAAGCATTATCTTTGCTGTTATCTTTTTAAACATTAAGTTACTAGTCAAGCCTGATTGTATTACCAAGCTCTGATCCATTTGATAACGTACTAAATTGGGGATCCCCAATAACATTTCTTATTAAAATCTAAATCTTGGGGTGTTATCCCATAAGAATCATGATTTAATTTTGCTTTTAACCCTGAAAGCAGATTATTCTACTTATACAAAGTCGACATGATCTTGGGCCTGACTAACCTTAAATTGTATATGTTAATTTCCAGTAAGGTAGTAGCTGATATATCTTATAATCGCAAATCATTTCTAAAAGGAAATTTTGGTAAATAATATGTTGAAATAAATATTTCAGTACAAAAATCAATGGAATATACAAAATGAAAGAATAAAATGTAGTAATACTCTTATCTCTTAATTAAAATTTCCAGTACTTGAAGCTTATCAAATATTATATTTTGGGAGTCCCTATCATTGAAACTGAACCCTAATAGGTGGGAAATAATACAAAAGAAAAAAAACACAAAAAAACCCCTTTAAACCAGAAATATAAAAGTGTAATAGGATAACTAACCTGGCAAGGCAAGCAGTGCAACCAGTTCAACAGTGATCTATCCCAGGGGTCTAATCCAACTCACCACCTGTTGTTGTAAATTGAGTTTTATTGGAACACAGTCATGGCCACTGTTAAGGTATTGCCTATAGTCACGGCTGCACTACAACAGCAGAGTTGAGTAGTTATAACACAGGCCGTATAGCCTCCCATGTAAAGCCTAAAATGTGTACTTCATGGCCCTTTGCAGAAAAACATTTTTCTGACCCCTCATACAGAGACTGAGGCTACTTCTGCTTCGAGTAGCAAAAGGAATTTAGTGGGCTTGTATGCAGCAAGGACAACCTTGTGTCTTCTACACGTCACAATGCAAGCGTTGTTCGCACCGGAAGTCCTTCCATGAGAAAGCCAGGAAGGCCTAGGAGGCATCCACAGGACCCTGGATATCACTATTATGGCTGTCACTATGGAGGGAGGCGGGTATAATTGTTAAGATATTGTGAGGTGCAGTTGGAATAATGTTTTTACACAAATTTATGTCGTTTATTTGCTTGTTTATTGATAGTTGGTGGGATGCAAGAAACTGTACTCACTGTCACAGGCAAATCTGTTAAGGAGGTGATGAAGTTGGACGATGACGAAACCTTTGCCAAATTTTACCGCAGCATGGATGATACCGTGCCAAGGAGCCCTGTAGAGCTGGAAGAAGACTTTGACGTTATTTTCGACCCTTATGCCCCCAAGTAAGTTACTGAAATTTCCATCTTTCACCTACTGAGAATGGACTCCTCCATCAGCCTCTACCTAGGATTTTCATGAGGCTCTTCTCTCTCACTCTGATAAAACTTCATTGCAGACAAATTATTACAGTAGTAGTCATCCCCCCCACCCCCCTTTATTCACAGAGGGTATGTTCTAAGATTTCTGAATCTGGAGATCATACCAGATCCTTCATATAGTATTTTTTCCCCCTGTATTTCATAAATATAAATACCTTTTCACTTAAAGGAAGCACTATATGGCTTCTCTCTGGCATCTCTGAATTACCATCATCACTACTCTTGTTCTATTAAGTAAAATAAGGGTGACTTGAACACAAGCACTGTAATACTGTGACAGTCGATCTGATAATCAAGGTGGCTACTAAGTGACTAATAGGCAGGAGCACCTACAAGGTGGATGGGTCATAGGATGGAACGGAACGGCAACAAGTGTTACACTGCTATTCAAAATGGCAAATAATTTAAAACTTATGAATTATTTATTACTGGAATTTTCCATTTAATATTTTCATACTGTGGATGACCCTTGGTCACTAAAACTGTGGAAAGTGAAACCATGGAATGGGAGGAGAGGGGTCCTACTGTATTCTCTGAGCCAGACACATAGTGCTGTGGGTAGATGAAACATGCATGCCCAGAACCGATGCACATTCAGCCATGTGCCACAGATATTTGCCCTGTTCCTAAAATGTCTCTGGATTTTTCACATACTCCAATATTATTCTCCATTAGACTAACATCATTTCGTAGAGATTTCTATACTGTCTTTTATTTGATACTAGAGGCCCAGTGCACAAAAATTTGTGCACTCATGGGGGTCCCTCAGCCTGGCCTGTGCCCTCTGGCAGGCTGGCACCCCTCGGGGGATGACCACCTGCTGGCTTAGGCCCGTTCCCTGGGATATTGGGCCTAAGTTAGCAGTCAGACATCCCTCTGGTAACCAGGGAGCCATTGGGGGATGTCCACTTGCCAGCGGGGAGCAGGTTTAAGCTGTAGTTGGACATCCTTAGCACTGCTGAGGAGGCGGGAGAGGCTCCCACCACCACCGCTGTGCTGGCAGCCGTCAGCCTGGCTTGTGGCTGAGCAGAGCTCCCCCTGTGGGAGTGCATTGACCACCAGAGGTCAGCTCCTGCATTGAGCGTCTGGCCCCTGGTGGTCAGTGTGTGTCATAGTGACCAGTCATTCCCAGTTGTTCTGCTGTTAGGGTCAATTTGCATATTACCCTTTTATTATATAGGATAGAGGCCTGATGCATGGGTGGGGGCCGGCTGGTTTGCCCTGAAGGGGGTCCCGGATCAGGGTGGGGGTCCCGCTGGGGTGCCTGGCCAGCCTGGGTGAGTGGCTGAGGGCTGTTTTCAGGCTGGTCACACCCCCTTCAGGGTGGGGGTCCTCACTGGGGTGCCTGGCCAGCCTGGGCAAGGAGCTGATGGCTGTTTGCAGGCTGGCCAAGCCCCCCAGCAGGGACCCTCACCCCATGAGGCTGTGGCCAGCCTGGGTGAGGGGCTGATGGCTGTTTGCAGGCTGGCCACACTCCCTTCAGGGTGGGGGTCCCCACTCGGGTGCCTGGCCAGCCTGGGTGAGGAGCTGATGGCTGTTTGCAGGCTGGTCAAGCCCCCCAGTGGGGACCCTCACCCCATGGGGGTGGGGCCAGCCTGGGTGAGAGGCTGAGGGCCATTTTCAGGCTGGCCACACCCTCCAGCGATTCAAGGTCCCAGCCTCTCCTTTTGTTCTTTTCTTTTCTTGTTTCTGGGATTTATTTATCTCCTATAATTGAAACTTTGTAGCCTTGAGCAGAGTCCAGGTCCGGCTGGAAGCCTGGGTTGCCCTTGGCAACCCAGGCTCCCAGCCCCTCCTTGAGCGAAGGCCACAGCTAGCTGGAAGCAGGTATCTGGGATTTATTTATCTTCTATAATTGAAACTTTGTAGCCTTGAGCTGAGCCGAGTGCTGGCCAGGGCAGGTGGGAAACTTGGCATCCTCCATTGCCGGGGGCAACCCAAGCCTCCTGCTTGCTCTAGCTCCGTGGCCGCCGCCATGTTAGTTGGGTTAATTTGCATACTCGCTCCTGATTGGCTTGTGGGTGTGGCTTCAGCATAGCGGAGGGATGGTTAATTTGCATGTTTCTCTTTTATTATATAGGATACCATTCTTACTCATTACTTTAAAAAATATTTGGATCTCATGGGCTCAAATTAATACAACTAGAAAATAAACAAAGCATGTTACTTACTAGTAATCTACAATCCTATCTATTCAAAGAGTAATATGCAAATTGACCATCACTCCAACACACAAGATGGTCGCCCCCATGTGGACACAAAATGGCCGGCACAAGATGGCCAGCAGGGGAGGACAGTTGTGGACAATCAGGCCAGCAGGGGAGGGCAGTTGGGGGGGACCAGGCCTGCAGGGGAGGGCAGTTTGGGGGGACAGGCCTGCAGGGGCAGACAGTTGGAGGGGACCAGGCCTGCAGGGGAAGGCAGTTGGGGGCAACCAGGTCTGCAGGGGAGGGCAGTTGGGGGCAACCAGGCCTGCAGGGGTGGGAAGTTGGGGGCAACGAGGCCTGCAGGGGAGGGCAGTTGTGGGGGACCAAGCCTGCAAGGGAAGGCAGTTGGGGGGGACCTGGCCTGCAGGAGAGGGCAGTTAGGGGGGACCAGGCCTGCAGGGGAGGGCAGTTGGGGGCAATTGGGCTGGCAGGGGAGCAGTTAGGCATCTATCAGGCTGGCAGGAGAGTGGTTAGGTGTTGATCAGGCTGGCAGGCAGAATCAGTTAGGGGCAATCAGGCAGACAGGCAGGCGAGCGGTTGGGAGCCAGCAGTCCTGGATTGTGAGAGGGATGTCCAACTGCCCGTTTAGACCCAATCCTAAATGGGCAGTTGGACAACCCTCGAGGGGTCCCAGATTGGAGAGAGTGCAGGCTGGGCTGAGGGACACAATACCCCCCACCCCCTCCCCCACCCCCCTGCACAAATTTCGTGCACCGGGCCTCTAGTCCTATTTAATAAAAGACTAATATGCAAATTGACCAAACAGTGGAATGACTGGTCGCTATGATGAGCACTGACCACCAGGGGGCAGGCACTCAATGCAGGAGCTGCCCTCTGGTGGTCAGTGCACTCCCACAGGGGGAGCACCGCTCAGCCAAAAGCCAGGTTCACAGCTGACGAGTGCACCGGCAGTGGCTGGAGCCTCTCTCGCCTCCACAGTAGCGCTAAAGACCCGTTAGACATCCCCCAAGGGGTCCCAGACTGTGAGAGAGCGCAGGCTGGGCTGAGGGACCCCACCCCCCGCCGCCGAGTGCACAAATGTCATGCACTGGGCCTCTAGTAATTTATAAAATCAGTAGATGTGAGAGTTTTCTCAGAATGTCCAAGGGCCTGTCTTCACACAGGAACATGACTAAGCCACCTAAGAAAAGCAATTATGGTTTATGATTCCTTCAGAATGTGGTTTCTCTCTTGCCTGCTTTCCTATGGGTTGCTTCACTCTCAGTTGGGCTGTGACCATGGGGGTGGAAGGCAACTCTTTCTTGGCCACTCCAGCACAGGCAGCTTCTCTTCCCAGTAGTTCCAGCAGAAGTTCCAGGCTTGATTTTCTTGGATGTGAGTCTATCCCTAAAGCAATCATTGTGGCCAAGGAGATGCAAGAGAGTGATTGGCCAGAGCTGGTCTCTGGATCCCATCCTGAGCCAGAGTTGGAGTCAGGGGATGGAAAAAGATATGAGTCCTCCAAAGGAGAGTCAGGGTGCTCTTACCAGAAGCAGGGAAAATACCCTGGACAGGGTAAACCCACAGCTATTGGCCACATTTATCTATTTCCTACAAATTTATCAGAGTTACAGTCTCTTCCTTAAGTCTGTGTAGTCATCATAAATTTTTCCTTAAGCTACTCCTGATATATTTGTTGCATGTTTCAATATGCTTCTTTTAGTTAATTTGCTACCTTAAGAAAATTAACATTTTGCCATTTCTCATATTTAAATAATATTTTGGGTATTTGCATGCATGGTTATTTAGCCATTTCTCAATCTTCTCCCAACCCAAATGTTTAAATTTTTTTAAATCATTATATATAATTCATTTTTAAAAAATATATCTTACTGATTTTTTACAGAGAGGAAGGGAGAGAGATAGAGAGCCAGAAACATCGATGAGAGAGAAACATCGACCAGCTGCCTCCTGCACAGCCCCCACTGGGGATGTGCCCGCAACCAAGGTACATGCCCTTGACCGAAATCGAACCTGGGACCCTTGAGTCCGCAGGCTGACGCTCTATCCACTGAGCCAAACCAGCTAGGGTTATAATTTAAATATATGTGCATGTTTACACACATACACACACACACACACACACACACACTAATATTATATATAAGAAGACTTGCAGACACTTATGCAGTTGGAAGTTGAGAGCAGCATCAGGAATCTGTTGGGAAGTCATGTGACTGGGTCCACCCACCTCCCTGTGTCTGATCTTCTGCCCCAGAGTTGTGTGAATGTGTAGCAGTCATAGCCGGTTGTGTGAGCCTATTTTATTTCAATCTATTTTTAAAAATAGTAGTTATTTTTTGGAGGGGGGGGGGGGCAATGGGTTGTGAGGAGACTCTGAGAGAGTTGGTGAGGGAATTGAAAAATTATTTTGTGAAAAGAAAGTTTAGTCTGGAGGAAAGAGAATAAAATGGAGAAGCAATGGCTGGATGTAAATTCTTGCCAGTAACAGAAGAGGTAGACATGTATACTATTACTAGGGGCAGAGATGGAACGGGTCTGTGGGTATATAGGGTCTGTGGGTATATAGCTATGTAGGAGTGGGATAAGCTGCCCCATTAGGGACTAATGCTTTTCAGGCAGAGCCCACAGGGTTGAGTGAGTGGGGGCTTTGGGAATTGTCTGAATTCTTAAACCATATGACTCTCTCCTTGAATCTCTCTTCCATCCCCAAGATTCTATGACTTTATGTCAGGAGAGTGGCAGGCAGGAGGAAGAGTTGTAAGATTTATAATGAAATCAGAGAATAAAACTGTGGAGCCCATTGCTTCAGGTCAGAGAACCTCAACAGGCCAGGAATTATTATAGACCAAGGCCAAATTTCTGCTTTGCTCCTCAGGTTGACGTCTTCTGTGGCCGAGCACAAGCGTGCAGTTAGACCCAAGCGCCGGGTTCAGGCTTCCAAAAACCCTCTGAAAATGCTGGCAGCAAGAGAAGATCTCCTTCAGGAATATACTGAGCAGAGACTAAATGTCGCCTTTATGGAGTCAAAACGGATGAAAGTAGAAAAGAGTGAGTATTTGGAACCACCAACCTGCTTCTGTGTTTGGGAACTGGTGATGTGGCGATATATTTTTAACAGTTGAGGTTGCACATTTTGTTTTATTTTTTTAATATATAGTTTTTTATTAATTCTCACCTGAGGATATTTTTTCCATTGATTTTTAGAGAGATTACAAGGGCGGGGGAGAAGGGGAGAGAGAGAGAAACATCAATGTGAAAAAGACACATTGATTGCTTGCCTCCTGCATGTGCTCTGGCCAGGACCTGGGATTCAACTTAAAACCCAGGTCCATGCCCTTGATCAGGAATTGAACCCAAGACCCTTAGGTGTGTGGGCTAATGCTCTAACCACTGAGCTTCTGTCCAAGGTGTGATGTGGTGATTTTTATCCTCCTTTTTTGCCTTGCAACAGCCAATAATGGTGCTCATAAGATACTCATTAAATAAAAATGAGTAAATTTGCGCATGCACGTGCACACCTGCAGAAACTCTGTGTAGAATGTAAAGGCTTTTCACAGAAATTCTTATAGCATTAAGCATCTGTTAATTGGAAAATTCAAATTACCCTGATTTGCTGCAATTTTTCCAAGAGATTGGAGGAAAAGGATGTTTTTGGGCTTTGTAATTCACCCATTGTCAGTTCTGTAGGGCCCAAACACAATAATTCTCCACTTAATCTTATTCAAGAGGAAATCATTTGATCTCTCAAGGAAAAATGTGCCAAATCACTGCTTTGCCTAATCCTAGATTTTTATATTATTAATTAATGCACAAACCAGTGCTATGCAAATTGTTTTTGATGGGATGTGGGCTGGGTGGATAGGGAGGAGTAGAGAGAGGCAGTGACAGGAGCATGAGGAGGTAGGCTCCAGGCTGTGTGCCTCACTGGTGACAGTGCTGCCCTGCTTTTACCTGCCCAGTAAGGTGGAGTTTCATAGTTTTGAAACAGAGGTTTCCTTGGTAGTGATAATGACATACATAATTGTGCTGTTTTGAATATTCTTCAATTTTGAATATAATTTTTATTTTCCTATAGCACTCATAAACCAATTTCCTAAAGTTTTTCTTAGAAATATAGTGTTGAGTGTTTCCTTCCCACGTCCCGCGTGGGTCAGGGTTCAGGAACTGGAAGCAGAGCCGCACACAAATGAATATGAAAAGACAAGAGATAATTTGGGAATATTGGGGGACCAGGTGGGCAAGTCCAACTCAAGGGGAAGGACTTCCTCCCATGCTCAGGCCTCACCAAGCTTTTATTGATTCTGGGATACACCCATAGCATAGCCCTTATGCAGGTGACCCCCTGCAACAGGCAGACTAGCCCATCAGCAAGGATTTACATAATAATAAATGGGGGAGTAGTTTCAGCTACCACTGTCTGGACAAACAGAGGTGGCGCCTACCTCCAATCTTTGCTAGGGCTTCAAAGGCACCCAGCCTTCGGGGGGGTTCTCTGTCTATGCTTATGAGATAGTGAAGGCAATAAAAAGTTTCCCACAATATAGTATGTAAATAAAGTGATTGAGTCTTGTCAACATAACTGATTTACTCAGAAAGTATATTTCAGAATCACTGTGCCACATGAATTCTCAAGGTGTGTTATATTTCTTCAGTATTAGAACCTAATCCTAGCAAAATAATTTTTCTGAATTCCTTTCCAGCATATACATTTTTTAAAAACAATGAGTTGGAGAAATGAAGGTTTATTGGAACAAGTCTTATATATCTTTCCTCTATTTCCACCTTTATGGGGTGCCAAGGATGTCTTTGTGGTGACTGGCACCTATACGTTTGTTGGTCCACATGAAAACTCAGCATCTTGTTATTACAATCTTAAGTTGAAAGCAAAGGACCTCAGGAGATCAGTAATTCATCACTTTGCCTCCAGAAAAAGATTGTAAATTAACCATCCCTTATACAATGCCTGCTTTTCTATTTTTGGTAGAAAATAAAGGCTTTGGGTGAAAGACATCTAACAGTCTTCCTTGAGAATGCATTTTCAACATCTCAACATTGTTAGGAATTTATAACAGCTTTGAGAGGAATTTCAACAAATGAGTCCACCTCCTCATTTTATGCTAAAGTAGCTGTGCCACATTGTCACTCAATGCTTATCTCTATGTGGTGAGATGTGACACTTGTCAACAGCAGTTTATACTTTCAGTACAGTGTGAATTTTTAATACAGGGGTTAAGCATTGCTCTGCATAGTTAATCAAACTTGGGTATGTTCTCCCCCTCAGGATTAACTTTAAAAGAAAGAGATAGCTGGTTATGAATAATTTCTGATTGTAAACATTTCCATTACACCTGAACATCTTGCTTTCTGTGTTTCTTTATTCACTCGGTCCAGTGTCCTCCAACTCCAACTTCTCAGAAGTCACCCTGGCAGGTTTAGCCAGTAAAGAAAACTTCAGCAGCGTCAGCCTGCGAAGCGTCAACCTAACAGAACAGAATTCTAACAACAGTGCGGTGCCCTACAAGAAGCTGATGCTGTTGCAGATCAAAGGTATGTGAGAGCAGCAGGAGCTACATCTGGGCTGGGGCTTCAGTCGGCAGCGCCAGGGGTCCTGACTGCCCTTGACTGCCTGTCACGGGGAGGGAGCTCACCTCACGCTTTTGAGGACCTGCTGTGCGCCAGGTGCTGAACTTCCTCCTCTCAAGTAAGCTTCATGAAATCCATGAGGTGGCGTACCACTGAGGCTTAGGGAGTTAGTAATGTGCCTGTGGTCAGCAGCTGTTAAGCAGCATTGAACCTAGGTCTCTCCCATTTAAGAAACAGCTTGGGCAGCTGCCCCCTTTGCCCCATGGCCCCTGCCACACACTGTCAGGCAGTTACCAGACCCCCTAAGTTGTAGAGTGTTCTCTCCACACAGTTGCCTCCCTGAGGCAAACAAGAGTCAATGCAGGGCGGAGGGAGAGAGGTGCATCCTTGGAGAAGGGATACAGAGGAAGCAGAGCAAGTGAGGTAGACCCAGATTCCACTTCATCACCCTTTCTATCCATAGCAAGGGAGACCTAACTCTGGGCTGTGAGGGCAGATTTGGCTGTGTCCCAGTGTCAACTGCTCAAGATTAATCACCAGGAGAGGATAGCTGAAATCTCCTCTGTCTGGGAGGGTCTCTTGTACGTTGTGCATGTCCACTGTCCTTCCCAGTGACAGGCTCCAATAACCAGCCTCTATTCCTGGTTCTAACCCGGAGATGACACTATCAGGGTGATTGTAGAAAGATCCACAAGGCAGCGCTTGCCTCTAGGCTGATGCCCCTAAGAATTCCCAGCCAAAAACTCTGGAGGAAGCAGAAGCTGTGAAAGGCACACTTTCACCTGCGGAGACTAGGAGATGCGTGAACAAGGGAAAGGAGCATGGTGCTGTCTTTCCTGGAGGAAGGAACCCCAACTAACCCATATATGTGCTGTAACAGGGCGCTGACAGTGGTCCAGAGGACATGGTGGCATTTGGGAAGTCACTCAAAGGAATGTAATCAATGATGCTGTCATTCCGAATCCCCCTCTGCCATTCCCAGTCATGGGAACTAGTATAAATAGGCCAGACTCTTTAGAATTGAAAGCGATGCTCAGATGGGGCACTTTCTGGTCCTTCCTGTGGCTGGGAGAGTTCTCCTTTCTGGGAGATGGTGTTTCTTTGCCTTGTGTTCAGGAAGAAGACATGTGCAGACGAGACTGGTGGAACCTCGAGCTTCGTCACTCAACAGCGGGGACTGCTTCCTCCTGCTCTCTCCCCACTGCTGCTTCCTGTGGGTAGGAGAGTTTGCAAATGTCATAGAAAAGGCGAAGGTTGGTATCTGGAAAATAAAATAGTTTAGTTGAGCATCTCCTTTATACACTGACAGAATCTTCTACCAGTTGCCGGATGATTGCACAACTTCTCAAGTGCCCAGTTTCATTTGAGTGAGAAGAGATAGATATTGTTCTGAATGTCTCTCAAACAAGCTTTCATTAGGTGTTCACGTGTGGGAGTTTAGGGGGATTGTTACCCATCCCTCCAGGTTTGAAGTCCTGGTTTTGTTCTCATTCTTGTGTAAAAAAAGAACTGGCACATCACTTCAAAGTTGCTTATCCTAGGTCCCTGTGAAATCCCACTCCAGACCCAGTGAATGAGGATCTCATGGGGGAAAGTCCAGAGAGCAGGTAGTTTTTACCAATTTATGTGATCTATTGAATTTGAATATTAAGAACTGTAGCTCTAAAGAATTGATACCTCTGGTTGTTTAGTTACATTTTCTTGATTTTGTTGAAAATATTCAACCACCAGTTCCTTGGGCTCCTGGACACCAGGTTTTCCTTCAGACACACACCATTTCTGGTCTTGGATTTCAGAGTGTGCCTCTCCAGCTAGCCACAGGCTGTCTACCCAGATAATGGTGTTCCTCCCTTTTTTCAGGCCTCAGAACTTGCAACTTTAATTCAGACAAAGAGGGAACTTGGTTGTAGAGCTACTTATATCCAAACTATTGAAGAAGGAATTAATACACACACTCATGCAGCCAAAGATTTCTGGAAGCTTCTGGGTGGCCAAACCAGTTACCAATGTAAGAGTTTACTGTATTTCAGAGAATGACAAAACTTAAATATCCTTTCTTCTGCCCTACTTCATCCTTCTAAACCAGCCCCATTTCAGCATTTAATGTAATACCCTCTCATTGTTCGTATCCCAAAGCTGCTGGAGACCCAAAGGAAGATGAACTGTATGAAACAGCCATAATAGAAACAAACTGCACTTACCGTCTAGTGGATGACAAGCTTGTTCCTGATGACGACTTCTGGGGGAAAATCCCAAAGTGCTCCCTTCTGCAATCAAAAGAGGTATAGGGAGTGGGCAGAGCAGTCTGCACAGGGCTGCCCAATAAAATAGATAGCAAGTGCCCCATAAATGTTAGCTATCGTCAGTACCTTTGTGGATTGGTTACATCTTTTGAAAGGATATTCATTTGTAATTTCCAACCATTACTTCCATCTTGATTACTAATACAGAATTTAGAATATTGTTCAGAGGAGGTTCAATAAATTATTGAAGCTTTTTCTATTTTAAGCCATATGTATGTGTGTGTGTGTCTGTGTGTGTGTGTGTGTGTGTGTGTGTATACTAAAAGCCCATTGCAGAAATATTCCTGCAAGAATAGGGCATCCTCAGGCCAATCTCACCACCAAGCCCCGGCGCGCGCAGGGCCACACACAGGGATCCTGGCTGAGGGCAGGGCTTAGGTGGCTTGTTTGTGCCGCCAAGCTCCACCGCGCCGTGCAGGGCCGCACACGGGGGTCCCGGCTGAGGGCAGGGATTAGGTGGCTTCTTTGCACTGCCAAGCTCCACCGCGCTGTGCAGGGCCGCACACGGGGGTCCCGGCTGGGGGCGGGCTTAGGTGGCCCATTCGCGCCACCAAGCCCCACCGCCCAGGGCCGCACACAGGGGGTTCCCGGCTCAGCGGGGGGCTTAGGCGGCACACGGGGGCCAGGATGGCGGCTCGCACTGGCTCGCCCTGCCTGCAGTATGCAAATTAGCTGCCATCTTTGTTGGTGGTTAATTTGCATATCACGCTGATTAGCCAATGGGAGACGTAGCGAAGGTATGGTCAATTACCATGTTTGTCTATTATTAGATAGGATATATATATATATATATATATATATATATATATACACACACACACACACACACATATGCCCTATCTCTTGATTTTTGTATAAAAATTAAATAAAATATTTTTCAGTCCTTAAGTTTCAGGAATTATATATATATAAAAGGCTAAGTTGACTCGTGCATGTGTGATATATATAAAGCTCGCGCTGGTGCCATTGCACGCATGTGTTTCCATCTGTCATTGTCAATTGTGAATTTGGCTGACACTTCTATTATAGAGAAAGGGCGAATAGCAATAGTAAAATATTTCTTCTAATTAATTTCCTTTCAATGTGCATAAATCCATGCACCGGTACACACTAGTGTGTGTGTGTATGTGTGTGTGTGTGTGTGTGTGTGTGTGTGTGTGTGTATATATATATATATATATATATATATATATATATATATTCTTTCTATATGTCCTTTTTTTCTCTCACCCCCTAAATATTAAATACATACATTACCAGGTCCATTAAGTAAGTAATCTAAGTGTTGAGAGAAAAAGTGCTATTCAAAATTTTATTGAATAGAAGAGTATTATAAAGACTGTAATCTGAAGCTAGATTGATTGTATGGGCATTTAAATGGGGGGAAAACAGTCACAGAAATAATCAGGAATAACTTTAAAGAGAAAGTGAAATTGAGCCTTGTTTGAAATTAAGTAGAATTTGGATTATTGGAAATGAAGGGAGAAGTTATTCTAGGAAGAAAGAGTAGAACAAACCATAGGCTTGAAAATAAGAGATAGTACCTCATTCATGTATTCATTCAGCAAAGAGTAAACCCTGCTATAAATATAAGTATGGTATGGTCTCTGCCCTTGGGGGTCTTGGAACTATATAGAGGAGAGATGACACCTGTCATCTCTGTGCCTGGAATGTATGAAGTAACCTGTATATACTAGATGAATGAATAGAAGAAGAAAGGGAGGGAAGAAGGGAGGGAGGAAAGGGAGAAAAGGGAAGGATGATAGGAAGACGGCCTTAACTCTGATAAATCAGAAGTTTTAGGTGGTTTGAGAGTTCAGAGGAGGGAACATTAACTTGGACATTTAAGACAATAAAACAGAATCCTACCCATCAGGTAGAGGCTGGCTGGAAATGCCAGCTGGTAGATCTTGTTATCTTTTTGTGTTTGTATTGATTGCTCCACCTGGGTTTGTATCATCACCCATTTGATTCACTGTCAGTAGGGAGCCTGATTCAACTGGAGCTTATCCTTGAAGCTAATAAATTCTTCTGTGCCATTCTCCTAGGTGCTGGTGTTTGATTTTGGTAGTGAAGTTTACGTGTGGCATGGAAAAGAAGTTACATTGGCACAACGGAAAATAGCATTTCAACTCGCAAAGCACTTATGGAATGGAACCTTTGACTATGAGAACTGTGACATTAACCCACTGGATCCTGGAGAATGCAATACACTTATTCCCAGGTACTCCTGTGATCTCTCACGTAGAGCGAGCAGATTCCCTCAGGGGCCTCAGTTCTCACCCCAGTTGGCTACTGTTGCTCTTCATAGGTTTTTGTTTTCATAAATGACTGCCGTGCAGTACCATGAATATTTACAAAGGAACATTCCTTTAGCTTTTGCCTAAGTAATACAGAAATACAGATGTCTTCTGGAAGATGTTTGTTATATTTCATGTCTTGAAGTGAACAAATTATTTTCACCTGCAGCATTCCAGGTGCTATTGACAGATGAATAGCAATTGTTTAAACAAATTACATGTTGATCTGAAAACTTCCCAGGGTCTGGAATTCAGCCATTGATCTGAAGGTGCAAAAGCAATACATTTCCTTCTAACTTCACACTGTCCCAGCATGGCTCTTGAATTCCAGGGTTTATCATTTATTTGGCAGTAGGTGACATTTATGCGTTCTCTCAGAAGGAGGGGGATGATATGGAATTAAAACAATGATTGTAATATTATTATTTTCTACAGCATACTGGACTTTTTAAAGTAATTTGGCAAATCCTAAGACTATGCACAAACTCAAAGAAATGTGATCATAAGAAAAATAATTCTTTATGCAAAGGGCTTGTTTTTTTCTTAACAACTAGAAAAAAAAGAAGTGTGTGTCATAGAAATAGGTGTGCATAGGTATCCCACAACTGCATTTTAATGGTTTCCATTGAACTAGTATACAAATTTCAACTTTCCTACCTAGTTTTCTGTTTTAAAATCAAGTTATTGATTTTATTATTATCAAATAGAAACTATTAAAACTACTGTTGATATAAGGTGAAAAGTTTTCAAATCCTTTCTAATCACATTTAACCTAAAATTAGTACTATAATAACTAGCGTTTTACAGACAGAAGCGAATGCTAAAAAGAATCTTTTACTTAGTATAATAAATGAAAAATACAATGCGGAGGCATAAAATCCGTATGATGGACCATTCCTATTTAGCAGTGACATGCCTACAGATCTGGAAGCAGCTGAGGGAGCACTCAGCCCCCTGGTTTTCAACATCTGCCAGATCAGAACCAGCTGAGGAGTTTTTCTAAAAAATGCATGTGCCAGCCCCAGCCCCAGAGATGTGTTTTCAATTTGTGTGCGGTATCAGTATGTCTTAAAAGCTTTCTAGACATTTTAAGGTGCAGCCAAGATTAAGCATCTAGCCTTTCTTAAGAAACAAGGAGGCTGAAACCACTGAGGTATCATGACTTAGCACAATTGGATAGTGTGTTTCGTAGAGATGGGGACAAGCACACCTGCTCCCACTCCTGTTCCCACTGTCACACTGAGGCCTGTTCCCTCTCGTATGTGTGCACCTCATAACTTAAAAGATTCGTCTCGTATGTGTGCACCTCATAACTTAAAAGATTCGTTTCTAACGCTGACATCGAGTGCATTTCCTATAGGCATCTTAGCAAGTGTGCAGAGTCAAATTTATATAAAAGACAGTCATTCAGACATTTCTGGTGAAGACCACAGCCTTTCCAAAGAGTCCTGCATTTTCCATCATTGCTGATATTTGGTTTCTTAAGTCCCCTGGGAGAATGAAGCAGCAGTATCTGCACCCTGCTTTGGTCTCCTTTGAGACAGGCAGCCTCTGTGATGTGCCTTTGGGCCAGAAGCTATAGTCTGGTCTAAAACAGGAGCCACAGCAGGGCCCAGTGAGCACTGCCTGAGGCATCATATGCATCCTGGTCATAATTCGCAACCAATGGTTGACTTGGAAGGATGAGAAATGCCTGCACCTTCTTCTCAGGGCTGGACCCTCCATAGCATGTATTTTCTCAGATGTACAGGCATACCTCATTTCATTGCGCTTCACAGATGTTGCGTGTTACACATTGAAGGCAAGACCCTCCACCAGCAAAAAGATTATGACTTGCTTTATTCAATCCACAGTATCTCTGAGGTATGCCAGTACCTTTCTCTCGTCACCTTTTGTTTAGAGCACAGCTTCACATTCTGAGATACTGAGACAGAACCAGACCTCCAGGTTGGGCTGTGTCACTTCCTTCCCTGTGTCCTTGTGCTCTCCCTGCCTACTCTCACATTCCAGGGGCCTAGAAATATATATGCAAACCTTAATTCATGGTATATGAAATTATGTTCAGTTTAGTAACAGAGGAGAGTTAGACTGGAGTGTTTGTTGTAACATGACTTAAAATAATAGCGTTCAGGTGAACGCCCATCCATTCCACTTTACAGAAACTTGGTGAGCAGCTGAGGTGCCTGTGGGCGGCATGAAGGAGGCCAGGAAGATGTGCATGTAATTCCTGCCTCACCTGCTCCCAGCCTAGTGCACAACCCCCTGCCTATCCCAAACACAAGAACTTGCTAGGATGCAAGAAAAGTCCAGTCCTGACATGGTCCTTATTGCATTTCAGCTCCTATTTCTGTGGACATAAAGGTTCGCAAGGCTTCGGGCTAAAATAATAAAATGTCACTTATTTGGTAAAATAAGAAAGAACAAACCATTCTATATACTACTTATATATTTTGGGTGTTATTGTTTTGTTTTGTTTTTTTCCAATAACCACATGTGTTTGTTTTAGATTCCTTTCCTTTGTTTTATCATGGCTTAACCATGGCTCTTTTCCTGTCTGCACCCCCACCTACCTACCTGCAGAAAAGGACAGGGACGGCCTGATTGGGCAATATTTGGGAGACTTACAGAACACAATGAGACTATTTTGTTCAAAGAAAAGTTTCTCGATTGGACTGAACTGAAGAGACCTAATGAGAAGAACGCCAGTGAATTTGCCCAGCAGAAGGTATTCCGAGTGGCCAGGTCTCAAACCTCAGGGCTTGGGTTAGGTCCCAACAAAAGAGGCCTGAAAGCTAAAAGACTTCCCAGGATTTACTAGCAGAACAGCAAACCAGTTTCCTACTATATTCCAAGTCAAAGAGTGAAAATAGCCATGTTTGCACCTTTGGGTTTATGGATGTCCCGCTCACTATGGTGGGGTAGATATTCAGGCCTCCCCAAGTCTTTCCCATAAATTCAGCCTTTCCCTATTGCAGTTCAATGCCCTGGGACACAGTGTGAAAGCTGTGCTCGTACACTATCTGGTTGACAGTGAAGCAGCATGGAGTGTGAGACAAAATGGCTGGAAAAATAGGTAACTGATCAAACATTTTATGTTCCCTGTAGGAAGATCCTAGGGCTGAAGTCAAGCCATACGATGTGGCCCGGATGGTGCCAGTGCCCCAGACGACAGCTGGCACTGTGCTGGACGGGGTGAATGTGGGCCGTGGCTATGGCCTAGTGGAAGGGGATGACCGCAGGCACTTTGAGATTGCCAGTGTCTCGGTGGATGTCTGGCATATCCTCGAATTCGACTATAGCAGGCTCCCCAAACAGAGCATTGGGCAGTTCCACGAAGGGGACGCGTATGTGGTCAAGTGGAAGTACATGGTGAGCACTGCAGGTTAGTGACTTACGTTTTCTTCAAGCTGAGACGGGCCCAGCCCCCACACCGAGGCTGGGAGCCGCAGGGCTGCTGGAGCCCGACACCTGTGCGCCATGTCTCATGCTGGCTGCGTGGGTGCGGCGCGCCAGCATACTCATTCGCTTTGAGAACCACTTAGTAAACCTGTAGATGAATTCCTAACAGCCCAGTACTGCTAACATCTGGGACTTTTCCTTACAGAGGAGAAACTTGCATGTTGGGATTTTTCCAGGAACTTCATTCCCTCCCCTGCCCTGTCCCCAGAGGTTTTCTAGCCAAGTGATCATTTGCCTCCAGATGACATTTGACATGTGGATTGGATGCTGCTTAAAGTAGTTCAGTAAAGCATATGTAGATGATTTAGAACTGAAACCAAATGGTGTAACATTCTCGCAAATACATGCACAAAAATAAAGTATTAAAAATGAAAGAAGCTATTTCTGAGGAAGGACAGTGAGTGAACTCTGGAGAAAGAATCCCTTTTCTTTGCCAAAAAGTATCCTTATCCATGTTATGCTCAGTGTCCGTCCTCCCTACCCATTCATCAGGGAGTTTATGTCACACCTCTGATTTCGAGATTCACCTCCTTACAGAGGGTCCCCTTTGTCTCCACATGGTTTGCTGATTAAACACCTGTAGACTTAGAACCATTTGATTTCTTAATTTATCAAAAATAAAGCTTTAAATCAACTGCACAGCATTTACTGTGTATTAGAGACTTTACAGGGAACAAGTCAATAATTCAGACCCTGCCTTTAAGAGGTATCTATACTAATAAAGGGGTAATATGCTAATTAGACCAGATAGACCATACATCTTCCAGACGTCATTCCTGACAAAGCTGGGGCCTGGGCAGCGCCACCTGGGTCCTAGGTGCCTGCGGCCCACCCAGGCAGTGCTGCCCGGGGTTCTGGGTGCCTGCCCAGGTTCTGGGTGCCTGCAGCCAGCCCAGGCAAAGCCGGCCCAGGTCCCGGGTGCCTGTAGGCTGGCCTGAGTGAAGCTGGCCTGAGTCCAGGTGCCCGCAGCTGGCCAGAGGGAGGGAAGCCCGGGTCCCGGGTGCCTGTGGCCAGCCAGAGGAGGGAAGCTTGGTTCCCGGGTGTGGGGGCCAAAACAGAGGTGGTTAGGGGTGATCAGGCAGGCAGGTGAGCAGTTGGGGGTGATCAGGCAGGCAGGCAGAATGGTTAGGGGCGATCAGGCAGGCAGGCAGGCAAGCGGTTAGAAACCAGCAGTCCTGGATTGTAAGAGGGATGTCCGACTGCCAGTTTAGGCCAGGATCGGGCCTAAACTGGCAGTCAGACATCCCCCAAGGGGTCCCGGATTGCAAGAGGGTGAAGGCCGGGCTGAGGGACACCTCCCTTCCCACCCCCCATGCACAAATTGTATATACCTGGCCTCTAGTCTCTCTATATATATACACACACACATATATATATGCCTAAGTGACTGTTACGACCAAACAGCTGCCCCTGGTGGTCAGTGTGCTCCCACAGCCAACCTCCCATAGTCCCGCCGGCCGGCCCAGATCAGCCCCATCGGGACTGGGTAAGATGACCCCAATCAGCCCCAATCGCCAGCCAAGCCAAGGGACCCCCCTGTTGTAAATGTTTGTTCCCCCCCACGTCCCGCATGGTTCAGGGTTCAGGATCTGGAAGAGGAGCTGCACACAAATGAAAGAGAAGAGACAAGAGATAATTTGGAAATATTGGGGGGCCAGGCGGGCAAGTCCAACTCAAGGGGAAGGACTTCCACTGTTGCTCAGGCCTTGCCAACCTTTTATTGGTTTGGGATACACCCATAGCGTAGCCCTTAGGCAGGCAATTTCCAGTAACAGGCAGACTAGCCCATCAGCAAGAATTTACATAATAATAAATGGGGAAGTTGCTTCAGCTACCATTGTCTGGACTAACAGTGGGTGCACAGCCCGCTAGGGCTTCAAGGGTCACCAGCCTTCCGGGATCCTTGTCCACACCCCTCTGATAGAGAAGACAATGGATGACTTCCCACACCCCACCCATGCACGAATTCGTGCACAGGACCTCGAGTATATTATAAGTGACAATGGGGCACAGACAGGGAGAGGCAACGAGTTCATGCTAAGGTGGAGAGCTCGGTCCGCTGAGATGGCAACTGCCCACAGTGGGAAGGTGGGGCAGGAGGCTGTGCAGGGTTGTGCCCAGCACTGGGCTGCAGGTCCTGGGGCCACACAGCACACAGGTACACACTGGGGCTTTACCTTAGGCTCCAGCTGAGCACAGCGAGTTCATGAGATGTGTTCTGTCCTTGTGCTCATTTTTCAGATAAGGAGCAGGACACCAAAATTAAGTAACTCACCTGGAGTCACACAGCTAGGGGAGAGAGGAGCTGGGCACTGAAACCATGTTCTCTTTCATAAGGAGGCCCTGTCACTTAGAGGGAAGGTCACAGGCCCTGGAGCTATATGCCTTGGGTCTGAATCTTCTCTCAGGCCCTCCATACCAGCTCTGCAAGTTGGGTAAAGTTGCTTTACCTCTCTGAGCCTCGGTTTTCTCACCGGAAAATAGAGATTGTAACACCCAACTCATAGAATATTATAGTCTGGTATGTATAATGTTTAGCATGTGCCTTGCAGGAAATAATCATCTTTGACATTCTCAGCAGCAACGGCATAATTACTACCTTTGACATGAAGATGAGATAATGTTGATTTACCCAAAACAACAGCAACTCCCATGAGTCACTATGCAGAATTGGCAAACTGAAGTGATAACCTGTGCTGCTGGTCAGCCATCCTATATAATAATAATAAAAGGCTAATATGCAAATTGACTGAACAGCAGAATGGCCAGTTGCTATGATGCGCACTGGCCACCAGGGGGCAGACGCTCAATGCAGGAGCTGTCCCCTGGTGGTCAGTGCACTTCCATATGGGGAATGCCACTCAGCCAGAAGCTGGCTCATGGCTGGCCAGCGCAGAGGTGGTGGCAGGAGCCTCTCCCACCTCCGTGGCAGCAATAAGAATGTCCAACTAACGGTTTAGGCCTGATCCCTTGGGGGCCTAAGCCTTTAGTCAGACATCCCCTGAGGGCTCCCTGGCTGCCAGAAGGATGTCTGTCTGCAAGCTTAGGCCTGATCCCCCGGGGAGTGGGCCTAAGTCAACAGGTGGACATCCCCCAAGGGGTCCTGGACTGCAAATGGGTGCAGGCCGGGCTGAGGGACCACCCCCCTCCAAGTGCACAAATTTTTGTGCACTGGGCCTCTAGTAAAAACAATAAGAGGGAATTTAGTGGGGAAGAAACTACTCAGCTCTGGGTGTGGGACAGGGCACTTTAAGGAATAACCTTTGAAGACATACGTAGTTCTTGTTCTTAAAATACAAGGGGAACTGTTCACTTGTTTTATAAAAGGAGACCAAGGGACTCTACAGTGTTAAATTGAGCCATTTTCTTACTTGAACTGTTGGTTATAAAAAAATAATAGCAAGTGAATGAATGAATAAAATGAGATGAAAATAAATTAACAAAATAAATGTAATATTTGAGGTCTTCATAGACTATTTACTTGGAGGCCCCTAAGAAATAATGACTTGAGCCAGGCAAATACTTTCTGTATTACTTCCGAATAGACAATGTATTCCTCTCACAGCCAGATCCAGCACTATCTTTATGAGCAAAGTTATAACTTTGAAGAAGTCCAGCTTCAAAGAATTAAGTTAGAGCGGGGAGCATTCAGATTCCAGACAGTCCCTCTGAAAGCCGAAAAGCATAGACCACTGGCATTTGCAGTCACATGTGGTCCTCCTAGAAGCACTGGCCCCTTGGTGACTGCTAGTCCAGCTCCTCATCAATCCTATCCCACAAGGACTGCACCCACAAACAGGACTGAACTCAGAGCTCAGGATGTTCTGGGGCATGCTCAGCAGAAAGCAGCAGTACAGTCATCTTGCTGAACACTGGCCACCCAGCACAGAGAGTCCAGCTCCTTGGGGCCCACAGAGGGAGCCTCGAAGCCTCGGTGGGTCAGTGTCCTGCCCTAATGACCACCTCAGGAGCTACAGGGCATGACTCTTGCCCCCGAAGGTCAGGAAACAAGCTGCTTGAGGTACCCAGTGATGTTGGGTCAGGCCACATGGAGCGTGATACAGGTCGGGTTCCTATAAGTAGCAATCAGTAAGGGGGTTCTGCTCTAGACCCTTGACCATGAGAGTTCATACCTCAGTTTTCTATTTCTCCTAAATACAACTGCTGCTAACGAACTTACTCTGGACAGTATTTTGATGACATTAACACTTTAGATTAGGCATTTGATGGCTATGATGATTGTAGTTCAGAAGTTCTTACTAATAAAGGCTCAATCTTTTCTTTGCTAAAATTAATAAATAAATGAGTTAAAAATTAAGTTGTATATAGGATTACATTTGAATATGTTGAAGAAAGTTGCAAGAAAAATTAGTGAAAAATCTGTTTTATAAAATACAATTCTATTTTAGGTTCATACACTCAAGTCCATTTTAGAATGTTAGGGTGCAAGCAGTGGTTATTGAGCATTACTGCTATATATTTACACAATGTACTCAAGTGCTAACAAATCCCAAGATAGGTAACAACTGCTGTGATCTCTTGTAAGCATATCTTTTCCCTATAATCTGGTTAACATAACTAAATTTCACTACATTGAAGGTTGATAATCAAAGGCAAACCTTTATTCCTATCTAAATCAGCATAAATTTCAATCAAGTGCCTTCCAACTTAATTGTGGACATTTATAACCTGTTCATTGATGGCTGCTATTTCACTTTCCCACTAAAAATACACAAGCTTGACCACTTCAGGTGTATAGTAGATAGCACTGAAGATAGTGCTTAGTCAAAATACTTTAAGAATTATAATAATTTATGAACTGTTATAGAGTACTTTGCTAACAGGCCAAAAAACAAAATAAATAAATATGGCTTCTGACCTCTTAACATCTTAAATAAGTTTTTGCTTATCTTCAAACCTCAGGACACCTGTGATTTAGTAAATGGGATTGGAGCTGAGAAAAATTAAGGTAATATAGAGCAGAGAGTACAGTTCCTATCATTAATTTTTAATGGGTGTTAAAACCACTGGCATCTTCCCATTGCTGAGCCCACTTACTAGGCCACTGGGCATTTAGTAAAGAGCGTGGCGTCCTGACCTTACTCAGCCTAAAAGGCTCTACCTTCTAGGTCATCGTCATTCAGGCCTCCACTCACCCACCTCTGTTGAAAGGCCTTCCTTCCACAGGCAGTCCCATTAGCATTCACCCTGGTCCTGCCTGTTTTCCTCATCGCTACCACTGTCTCAAAGTATCTTGCTCATCTATTTAGTAGAACAAAAAAAGCAAGGAAGGTGTCTATCCTGCTCATCTTTGTAACCCCAGAATCCTAAAGAGTTCCCTGGCACATAGTAGGTGCTCAGTAAATATTTGCTGAGCAAATGAATGAGGAGAGTCTAAAGTGAGGTCTATTCCTAAAGGTAGCGGCTTTGAGTTCTGAAATGCTATCCAGAACCACCACTTGGCCAATTAACTTTCCGTGACTGTTCTTCAGTGAGACCTGCCTTCTGTGGGCTGCTAATAGGTAGCGAATGCCTGCGAGGCGCCGGACAGTAAGGATAACCAGCACTTAATCCTGGCTACAGCCCCGGTGACAGATATTTAAATCCCAGATTATTTGATGAAAGTGATATGTCAGCAATTCATCGCTTCTATTTCTGACAGAACTTCAAGACATCAAAGTGTTTTTCCCCCCACTAGAATAGTGTTAACAGACTAAATTTTTTTCTTTGTGCTTAAAGCTGGCCCAGTTGTTGTTTTCAGTATCTTTTCTCTACCAGCAAATCTTTTGCCAAAGAGCAGTATAATTTGGAAATTGCACCTGCGTCTTTGGGAGCTGAAGATCCTGCTGTGGAGTCACCGCTTCCTCTGTCGCCCTGGGAGTGTCTGCCACCTTCCTCTAAGACAGCGGTTCTCAACCTGTGGGTCGCGACCCCTTTGGCGGTCAAACGACTCTTTCACAGGGGTCGCCTAAGACCATCCTGCATATCAGATATTTACATTATGATTCATAACAGTAGGAACATTACAGTGATAAAGTAGCAACGAAAATAATTTTATGGTTGGGTCACAACATGAGGAACTGTATTTAAAGGGCCAGAAGGTTGAGAACCACTGCTCTAGGATGACAGGTGTTGTCTTAGGGCATCAAGATCACTTCCCTCGGCTGAAGGGTCAGTTAGCTGGCAGAGGTGGATTTTCTCTTGTCCCGCAGTATGATTTACTGTCCCTCCAGTGATGAATGATTTCTCCTCAGCTTTGGCGCCCAAAAGCTATTTCCTGTTTTTCCTCAGAGAGCCTGAGAAGAGAGCCATGCACTTGCCCTTCTTTTGTCTTATCAGCTGCTCACCGTGCCCTCTATTGTTCTGTGTTTGCAGTGGGGAACCGACAGAAGGGAGAGCACTCCATCAGGGTGGCTGGCAAAGAGAAGTGCGTCTACTTCTTCTGGCAAGGCCGGCAGTCGACTGTGAGTGAGAAGGGCACGTCAGCTCTGATGACAGTGGAGCTGGATGAAGAAAGGGGTGCGCAGGTACGTCCTGGAGAGTGCCGCACCAGAAATGAGAGAGCTGGCCCAGCATGTGTCGCCTGGTCCCCTAAGGACCCGATTCTAATGAACAAAGACAACTCACCCAACACACTTTGAGTCCTGGTCCGGCTGCTCCAGACTTCAGGCTGCACCTCATTTTTCTCCCCCACCACTGGGCCAGGAAGGCCCACCTGTTGTAACGTGGTCTTCAACAAAATGTACCTGCAAATAGCAGATGTTTACAAAGCCTTGGTTTTCAGTAGTAGTAACTGTCCGTTATTAAGCTGGCTCTGGGCTATAATGGTGAGGAAGACCAGGACAGATATGGTTTCTTTCAAGTTTGTGGGGACAGACAGATAATAAACAAGTCAACGAAACAGCCATGTAGTTTTACATAGCAGCAAATCCACAAAATAAGGACAAAAGGCTCATAAGTGTTTTTTTAAAGTTTCCACCTAACTAATCATCAAGGAAAGGGACATAATAAAATAAAAAGATGCTATTTTCCATTTCTAAACTTGGTAGAGATTTTCTTAAAGTCTGGATCGGGGTTGGCAAGGGCTCCATGGGATGAGGACCTTGCATGCTTCTGCTGGAAGTGTAACTGGAAGCAGCCATCCTGAAAAACATTTTTGGCTCAAAGAACCTTAAATGTTCTTAAGCTTTAATCAGTTATTCCACTTACACAAATGCACCCTAAGGAGATATCAGAGATTAATGTAAAAATTAATATTTCCAACATCTGCATTCCTTAGACTAGCTCGAGTGGTTTTTGTAGAGCAGGCCAGATTGCATCACCCCTGGCTCTCCAACCCATGGCCTACATTCTCAGCAGCCTGCCGTGGTCTCCCAGCACCCTCGTGGGCAGCCCTGCACATCTCTCTCCAACCATCCCTGTTCTTGCACAAGTCGCTACTGCTCCAGTCTTCTTGCTGCTCCTCAACACCTCTTCCTACCCACCCAGGGCCTGTGCACTCTTACCCCTGGGTCTGTATCTAACTCTTAGGCCATATTATTCAGGTTTATGCTCTTAGCTCGTATGATTCAGGTTTAAATTCCAATGTGCTATTTTTCTCATAGCACTTACTACTATGTAAAACTACATGGTTGTTTTGTTGACTTATTTATTATCTGTCTTTCCCCACAAGCTTGAAAGAGACCATATCTGTCCTGGTCTTCCTCCCCATTATAGCCCAGAGCCAGCTTAACAACAAGCAGATTCTACTACTACTGAAAACCAAGGATTTGTAAGCATTCTTTTTAGGGTTTGGATTACCTGTGCCTCAGGTTCCCTCCTTCAATACCAGCAATTAAGAGCTGGCTCTCAGTACAGATATTTTTACTATCTTGGGTGAACAGTGAACAATAGCAGGAGGAGGGATAACGGAGGCATTTTCTCCAGAAACAGAGCACTACTCACTTAGCCTACTAGATTCCTGAGATCCAATCCTCTTCTGCTGTGGACTATATTTTACCCATAGTCGTTAGTGACCGTTGCATTTTCATCTATTCGTAATGAGTAATTTCAACTGCCTTTTTTTTTTTTTTTTTTTTTGTAAAGGCCATGAATGAATGCCCTCAAAATCATCTTTAGAGTTTTGAGTTTTAATCTATCTGGTTGAAGCATTTCATTTTTTAATCAATCCAACAGATGGAAAATCACTTTAGGCATATAAAACACTGCCACAAAATGGCATTTAATTATGCAAAATGGGCCCTGAGGTTGACAAATTAACTCATGGTGAGAAATGCTTCCTACCTTCAATGTTCCCCGACTGCCAGCCTCAATAAACACTTTCCTCTTTAAGGGAAAACGTCTTGCCAAAGTAAGCGTGGGTTGACTCAACCCTGACGTTATTATGGTGCAGCTAACACCTGATGGAAGAGAGTGCGTCACCAGGCCAGGGGAGGCCGTGGCTGGTGGACAAAGGCTCTGATCAGACTCTCGCAAATGTTACAAAAGAGACAGTTCTTTCCCCCAGGGTTACTAAGTTGGTGATTAGTCATCCTCATTGCTCAGCGGTGTACTTTGTTAAAAATGTGTTTAAATCAATCGTGTTACATCCATACCACAAAATACCATTTATATATCAAAATTCATGTTTTAAAAAATATTCAATAACAGACAAGCTTTAAGTGAAAAAAATCAGGGTAGAAAGCAACATGAAACAACAATCATATTTTTGTTTGGAAAAAATACATACCTGAAAAATACTTTGAAAGTAAAGTTATACACTAGATTTTTAATAGTGGTTATCTTTAGATAATAGTATTGTAATGGGCTTTTGTTCCTGTTTCTTGTATTTTTTTTCACATTTTCTGCAATAGGGTGTATAATTTTTATGGCTTTGGAAAACCAGTGCAGGTTACTTATGTTAATGTGCTTAACTTGGAAGGTCCAGGTCCTCCAGGGAAAGGAGCCCCCCTGTTTCCTGCAGTGTTTCCAAGGGGGGATGGTGGTGCACTCCGGAAGACGGGAAGAGGAGGAAGAAAATGCGCAAAGTGAGTCACTTTTACTGTTCGAATTAGATTTTTTTTCCTCTCCTGGAAAGTGTTTTTATAGGCGTGGGGGTTTAGACTAAGTCTCTCTTCATGTGGCCGTGGCTTTCCCACCAAAAGCCACCTGATGTCTGCCTCGTAAAGCAGCTTTATGGGGGATCTCATCCTCCCACCCCCATGTATGCTGGAGGCTACAAGATTACCTTAAACGAAACCCTCACAGTGACTCTTTAAAAAAAAGGAAAAAATCAGTGGATTGTCTATTATAAATTATGAAATTTTTATTGTCCAGCACCCCCCAAAAAAATACCCACAGAAAATCCCTTAGCTTTAGAGGATTTTTATATATGCCTATTCTGTGACTTACCTAGGCATTTATAAATTTTGTAAAAATGGTATCTCTGCATCGTAAACTTTTGACAACCTATTCCTAACTCCAAAAGGAATTGTGTTCTGGATTGGCAGTGAGATGGCCCATGGCCTCAGCCTCGGTGGTAGGCAAACTGCGGCTCGTGAGCCACATGCGGCTCTTTGGCCCCTTGAGTGTGGCTCTTCCACAAAATACCATGTGCGGGTGCGCATGTACAGTGCGATTGAAACTTCGTGGTCCATGCGCAGAAGTCGGTATTTTGTGGAAGAACCACACTCAAGGGGCCAAAGAGCCGCATGTGGCTCACGAGCTGCAGTTTGCTGACCACTGCGTTGCTGTTGACTGCTGAGGATGGCCCTGAGGGCCCAGTCTTCCTGTGCAGCATACCTCCTAACCCTGTGCCGCTGGTGCCCCCTACAGGTGAGTGGAGGCTGTACTGTGTGCGAGGAGAAGTGCCCATGGAAGGAAATTTGCTGGAAGTGGCCTGTCACTGTAGTAGCTTGAGGTCCAGGACGTCCATGGTTGTTCTCAACGTAACTAAAGCCCTCATTTACCTGTGGCATGGATGCAAAGCCCAAGCCCACACGAAGGAGGTCGGAAGGACTGCAGCAAATAAAATCAAAGAACAGTGAGTGTTGCGGGTGTGAGGGCCTCTTTTGGAAGGGGTTACCTATGGGACTCACAGCCTAAGGCCAGAGGGTTCCCTGGATTCCTAGTGGACATCCCAGTGTGTTTACAGTGACTTCACTAAAGGTGGTTATGACCATTGTCAGGGTCTAACATTCCAGGTGGATCTGATGCATCTCGGCCAAAAACTTCAACCTGAGGGCTTCTCCCACTTTTTGAGGTTTTATCTGCCTCAATAAAAGGCAGAGTGAGGGGTGATGAAAAAGACCTCAACAAGCACTTTCATTTCTTTATAGGTGTGACTCAGCTGTTGAATTATAAGCCTAAAGTCCTATGTTACTTAAACAGTGCAAATTTCAAATATCTTTTAGAAGTTCAGGGTTTTAATTATGTCAGAACAGTGGAATGTTAAAAAGCACTTAGCTAATGAAGAGTTTGGTGTAAGATGTTCCTCTTTAGAGAAAGACTGTATTTCTGCATTCTGGAAGGCAGCCTCCGAACAGTGAGTTATTGGATCCCTGAGGCAGTTCTCAGACACAGCCCACCAGGTGGAGGCTTTTATTCCTCTCCCAGGCAGGTACCGGCATGGACTACTTATGCAGGGAAAACACACTGGGCCACAGCATTAAGTGAGGACCTCAGGAGGGGCTGTACCAGCCTGTCACCTGTCTAGAGGCAGGCTGCTGCTGGGGCTCTGCGCTTCCTAGCAGCTCATGCAGCACGGACATTGCAACCTGACAGAGAAATCCAGTGTCCCCCAGTCCTTCAGGAGATGCCCAGCGTTTCCTCGGTGAGAACTGGAAGGACCTTGTAACATCTATACCAGCGGTTCTCAACCTGTGGGTCGCCAACCTGTGGGTCACGACCCCTTTGGGGATCGAATGACCCTTTCACAGGGGTCGCCTAAGACCATCGGAAAACACATATATAATTACATATTGTTTTGTGATTAATCACTATGCTTTAATTATGTTCAATTTGTAACAATGAAAAGACATCCTGCATATCAGATATTTACATTACGATTCATAACAGTAGCAAAATTACAGTTATGAAGTAGCAACAAAAATAATTTTATGGTTGGGGGTCACCACAACATGAGGAACTGTATTAAAGGGTCGCTGCATTAGGAAGGTTGAGAACCACTGATCTATACAGTAAAAATGAGGAATTTCCCAAGGTCAAAACATACCACTGAAGTGCAGTTTGGTAAAATCCATTCTCTGGGCATCAAAACTTGTGGGCCTGCTTTCCCTGTGACTGCTCTAAAACCCACCAGTACACGGAGAGGGAGGAGAGGAGAAGGAGGGCAAGTGAACCTTCAACAGGCAGATGGCTGTGAAGCAAGATGTTTCATCTCAAAACACCATCCTGAAGGCCAGCCAGTGGGGAGGGATGATAAATGACATTCTGTTAGGTATCTGAAGGCATTCATGGCCCATCAGATTCTTTACTTGGACCTCTGAAAAAACAACAACAAAAGAACGAAGAACTCATTCCCTCATTCATTCAACAGTTCTTGAGCACCTACTTGGGGCCAAGCAGAAGTTTAGGGACTAGGGACTTGCCAGTGAGTAAATCCAAGTTCTGTCCCCATGAAGCTTATGTTCCCACAGGAGAAGACCAGGAATAGGAAATATGTATATTACATATAGAAATGTATATTCTATACATTACAAATTATATGTAATTGTACATTCCTCTCTAAGGACCACACCAATCCCTACCCCACAGAGCATGTTCTTATTTATTTGTAAGAATTGATTTCGTTAGAAAGTAGAAGAGGAATGGTGAACTCACCGATAGACTTAATCTTGAATAATTTTGTGCTGTCAGTACTTCCAAAGCTTAACGAAAATGGCTGTCTTCACACAGATGCCCCCTGGAAGCAGGACTGCACAGCAGCAGCAAAGTGACAATACACGAGTGTGAGGAGGGCTCCGAGCCGCTGGGGCTCTGGGACGCGCTGGGGAGGAGAGACAGGAAAGCCTACGACTGCATGCTGCAAGGTGATGCCGCATTCCGTCGCCTCTGGCCACTCATTTATGCAATACACATTTATTGAGCTACGTACAGCGCATACGGAATTAAACCTGGGCTAGGTCCTCACGGGCCTCCAGCCCAACAAGGCTAAATAATATGTACAACTAATTATAATGCCAAATAAAAGTTCTGTGTCATGAAAGAGGTACAGGTGAAGCAGGTTGAGAATAAAAACTTAACAACATTACTTCTACCAGGAAAAATCACACCCGGCTCCACAAAGACACTGCATTTACATGGATCTGGAGGTAGGTGAGACTTGAGAGGAAGAGGAGAGGAAAGTTCCAGGAAACCAGATGAGCAGTGACCGTGTGAACCTATGGAGCAAGATGCTTTCAGTGTGGCCCGCTTCCATGGTGCAGGGGAGGGGTGGAGTTTAACTTAGAGAATATGTCAGTTTTAAATGCAAAAATACAAAATATGTAAAGATCAACTTAAATGCAGATTAACATAAGAAGAAAAACTAACAATTATTAGGCAGTTAGGATGATACAGGCACTGTAAGCACCTGATAGACAGGTTAAATTAACACATTTAATTCTTACTACTCAACAAACACTCTCCCATTTTTACTGATGAGGAAACTGAAGGACAGAGAAGTTAATCAACTTTCCCAAGACTGGGCAAAAATGGACTGTACACATAATCCCTCTATTATACTACCTCTCAATTTTTATAAATTTTTATGTAGTTTTTTACATAATGAATATTGATGGAGAATGTTTGAAAATACAAAGAAGTAAATAAAAAAGAAAATAAGACACTTATAATCCCATCTCAAAGATAACCAGAATTCACATTTCTCTATTATATGTACATATATTTCTTTTAATAAAATTTGCTCTGGCCGGTGTGGCTCAGTTAGTTGGAGCATCGTCCCTTACACCAAAAAGTTGTGATTTCGATTCCCAGTCAGGACACATACCCATCCCTGGTCAGGGCACGTAGCCAAGGCAAAAAATGACATTTCTTCTCTCTCTCGTTGATCTCTCTCTCTCTCTCTCTCTCTCTCTCTCTCTCTCTCTCTCAAATCAATAAAAACATTTCCTCAGGTGAGGATAAAAAAAAGAAAAAGAAAAAGAAAATTTAGATAGCAGCCCTAGCTGGTTTGCTCAGTGGATAGAGCATCAGCCCACAAACTGAAGGGTCCCGGTTTCGATTCTGGTCAAGGGCATGTACCTCGGTTATAGGCTTGATCCCTGGTCATAGTTGGGGCACATGCTGGAGGCAGCCAAATGATGTTTCTCTCTGCCTGTCCCCCTACTTTCCACTCTCTCTGAAAATCAATGCAAAAATATCCTCAGGTGAGGATTAGCAAAAAAATAAATAAATTTGGATAGCATTATACATATTGTTTGTAAGCTGGTTTCTCTTTTTAGTTTATTGTGAACAGTTTCCCAAATTGTTAATATTTAGACTTTAATGTCTGCAGGGCATACCATGAATGTTCTCACATATATGACATTTTCTACTTAACCTGGCTCTTAGAGTTGGAAAGCTGAGTTTGGTTTCCAATTTTTCTCTATTATATAAATTCTAGAGGCCCAGTGCACAAAATCTGTGCATGGGGAGGGGGGTGTCCCTCAGCCTGGCCTGCACCTTCTCTAATCTGATAATCTGGGACTGCTGGCTCCTAACCGCTCACCTGCCTACCTGCCTGATCACCCCTAACCACTCTGCCTGCCTGCCTGCCTGATCGCCCCTGACCCCTCTGCCTGCCTGCTGCCTGATGCCCCTAACTGCTCCCCTGCCAGCTTGATCGCCCCTAACGACTCTCCCCTGCCAGCCTGATTGCCCTTAACTGCTCTCCACTGCCTGCCTACCTGCCTGATCGCCCCTGACCCCTCTGCCTGCCTGCCTGCCTGATGCCCCTAACTGCTCCCCTGCCAGCTTGATCGCCCCTAACGACTCTCCCCTGCCAGCCTGATTGCCCTTAACTGCTCTCCACTGCCTGCCTACCTGCCTGATCGCCCCTGACCCCTCTGCCTGCCTGCCTGCCTGATGCCCCTAACTGCTCCCCTGCTAGCTTGATCGCCCCTAACGACTCTCCCCTGCCAGCCTGATTGCCCTTAACTGCTCTCCACTGCCTGCCTACCTGCCTGATCGCCCGTGATTGCCTTTGCCTCGGCCCCCACCGCTGTGGCTTTGTCTGGAAGGACGTCCGGAAGACGTCCTGTCTATCCAGTCTAATTAGCATATTGCCCTTTTATTAGTATAGATAGAGTTGTAAATAATTTTTAAAATAATGATCTGCATTCATTCCTAGTTAAGGTAAAGTCCTAGATATGAAATTGCTGTGTTCAGCTATATCCATATCACCAAGTGTACCCACAGAACACTTGCGCCAAGGTTCATTCACCAGCAGTGTGCAAAAGTGTATTTCCCAGCACAGTCACGGACGCAGTACATGGCCTTTCCCACCTTTGCCAACATTGATGGGGGAAATGTTGTCTAAACACTGTTTTCACTTATTATTGTAAATTAGGAGTACTGTTAAACAATTTCTAAATGAATTATTCAGCCATTTGTATTTCTACTTTGATGAATGTTTTATTTGTGCTTTTTTTGCACATTTTCACTGAGATATTTATCTTTTCACTAAATTCCTTGGTATACTAAGGATATTAAATTTCCTTATTTTCCATTTTTACTTACCTTTTCATTTTCTTTGTTGGTTTGGGGGTATTTTTGCAATGCAACATTTTTTTTTTATGTTGTCAATGCATAAATCTTTTCTCCTTTGATTACTCCTTTTGCAATTATAATTAAAACAGCCTCTCCACCTCCAAGTGCAGATTAATCCTACCTATTTTTATACTAATTCCTTTATTATTTTGTGTTTTACGTGAATTCTCCAATCCCTCTGAAATTTACTTTGGTACATATTTTGTCTTTAGCTTTGTTCTCTTTTCTTTCCAAGATCCTGGAAATTTTAACTTCACACCCCGCCTGTTCATCCTCAGCAGTTCTTCTGGGGATTTCTTGGCCACGGAGTTCATGTATCCTGCCCGAGCCCCCTCTGTGGTCAATTCCATGCCCTTCCTGCAGGAAGATCTGTATAGTGCACCGCAGCCAGGTACGGCCCCCAGAGGGCAGGGGTCATGGGAGCAGCAGAAGACACACCTTCCAAAAAGCCTTTCCATTCCCCCTTTTCACTTATTAGGCAGTGTTTATTTGCCAAGTACTCTGATAGAAGATTTTTTTTTTATATCATCTCATTTAATCTTCACACCTACCCCAAAAGAAAAGTGGTATCCACCACATGTATAAGAAACTCGGTTACTTAACTCGCCCAAACACATCTGTTGGAAAAGGTTGAGTACAGCAGTATTGGGCCCCGTGTCCACATCTCTCCCTTTTATCCCTGAAGCCCCCAGCAGACTTCTGCCTACATCCCTTTGGCTAGAGCTCTGTCACATAGCCACCCCAGATGCAAGGGAGCTTGGGAAAGCAAGTGGCCAAGGGACAGGAAATTGGGAGTATTTGTTGAATTAGGCAAAGAACAGTATCCGCCGTACCAAGGCTGCACAGCAGAGCCATAGCTCTCGCCCAAGCCGAGGTTTGTTTCTACTCGACGACCACCTCAAGGCAGGACCTCTGTGCTCTCATTCTGGTTGGGACAGTCACAGTCACCGCAGACGGGGCTGTGTTTATAGACCTCTCTGCCCTCCCTGCAGTCCAGCCCAAGGTCGGCCGCCCCTGCCTCATGGCTTCTCCCCTCTCCCATAACAAGAGCCTGGAACCACTGGCAGCCCAGGTCACCATGTTAAAGCTTGATGGGTATACACGTCATACTGTGGGATATAGTAGCAAGGATCTTTTAAAAAGGGAGGCTGCTCCCCACCCCCTTCATCCTCTGGCTCAGGATGGGTTACTAATCTCCACTTGGCTTTTCAGGTATATGGTTTTTACAGAATCCTGAAACATATGCTTGGACTCAGAGCTAACTTACCTAGCAAGTGAGGACCCTATGCCATGTGGAGTAAGAGCAGGCTGATGGTTTGATGAAGAGAAAAAGTGAGGAACACCATTTTTAGCGCTCATTCCTCTCTAAAAGAACCATGAATGTACATCACCTGTGAAGCAGTCATACACAGGCTGAACTCAGGCCCAGGGCAAGCTTGAAATACTCTCCAGGTGTTCATGTTCTCAAGAGATAAATGGTACTAACACCCCTTGAGTGGCATGTGCATTACCCCTCCCACTCTTAGCAGCCTGTGGACTCCCAGAGGCCCACTGGTAGGGTCTGCAGTTGAGGACCCAAGGGAGAAGGAACTGGAGGAGAGAGGAGGAGAGGGAAGGAAAGCGCCTGCACCATCAGTGCCACCTCTGCCTAGAGGCCCTTTCCCCTCCCCCTGGATGCACAGCCGAGGGGATTCTCCCCCTGACAGGCAGCCTGGAGGGAAGCACCTGCTAGGCTGGGGAAGAAGGGCCTGGAAGGAGCTTCTGAGAGTCTGGTCTGTCCTCGCCCTCACAGCGCTTTTTCTTGTGGACAATCACCATGAGGTGTACCTCTGGCAAGGCTGGTGGCCCATTGAGAACAAGATCACCGGTTCCGCCCGCATTCGCTGGGCCTCAGATCGAAAGAGCGCCATGGAGACCGTGCTCCAGTACTGCAGAGGTGAGGCGTCTGCGGGAAGGGGGCTGGGGCCGGGCCAGCCAGGTACCCCTGGGGGATGGTGACCAGCATCTTCAGAAGCTAGTGCCCAGCTGGTTCTCTGCAGACTTGGTCAGCGTCCCAGACCAGGCCTTCCCTTTCTGCATGTGCCAGGCAGCCTTGATGAAGCCTGGCAGACAGTGATAAAACCAGTTTTCTTTGCCTTTAACTTTTGAGGCTTATTAATTTTCAGATTCGTGTATTCTCAACTGCCAGCACGAATAAGATTTCGTTTTTCTTTTTTATATTATAAGCCATTTAACTTGTTGCCCTGGAGGTTAGAGGCTGTACAGTTGACCCTTGAACAACAAGATTTGAGCTGTGAAGTCCAGTTATACCCAGATTTTTTTCAATAATTATACAGTTGGCCCTCCAAATCCATAGTTTTCATATCCATGAATTTAACTAACTGCAGATCAAAAAGTATTTTCGATCCACAGTTGGAAATCCTAGGATGCCAACTACATGCATTGTTCTACACCATTTTATTTAAAATAGGGGCCTGAAGCATCCATGGATTATGGGACCTGTGGGGCATCCTGGAACCAATACCCTGTGGATATTAAGGGGCAACTAAGTTTTGGGGGAGTCAAAAGTTCATGTGGATTTTTTTTATCCACATGGGGTGTTTGTACCCCCAGCCCCCTGTGTTGATCAGGGTCACCTACATTGTGGAACGCTCTGGACTGGTTAAAACCCTTCTGCACTCAGTCATGACGCTCTCCACACAGGGCATCGCACTGTCGTGGAGTAGAAAGCTCCCCCACAGGCTGGAAAGCCAATGGCAACCTTGTTACCATTCATTATTATTTATAGCGTAATAGCTAAAAAGAAAGGTCTATAGTCAATTCATGGTTTTTTATTATACTGTCCATGTAAAATTTATGGACTTTTATATAAACTGAAGGCGTCAATAATTTCTTACCTGAATTTTAAAGGTTTTATTGTTTAGTGTCACTAAGTATTCAATGGATTCTGTTCTTGAAGAGCTCTTTAGTAACAAATAACTTAATAAACTTCCCACCAAATGTTTTAGCTAAAGTGGCATATAAATTGCTGTCATTAGCTGTTTAATTCTCATTGACCTTGATGCTGCATTAGGACTACACTGAGTGCAGGAAGAAGAGAGTCCCATCCAGAAGCACGGAGAGAGGCTTTCTCCCGTCCAAGGACCCAGACACATTCTGTCATGCTCAAACAGTATAGAGTCAGATGGAGTACATGCAATTTTATGCAAAGTTGTATGCATAAAACAAACATTATGTAAACATCTTCCAAGTGTTGTTATGAAATACTCATAACTTCGACTTTAAGCATTAAGTCAACAGATCCAAACAGATAAGAAAAGGTTTCAAGGGAAGTCAGAGAAAGACAAGGTCTCTGTGCCCACTCGGGGTCAACTGACACTGGCACTCTGTATAACCACAGGAAAAAATATCAAGAAGCCGCCGCCCAAGTCCTACCTGATCCACGCAGGTCTGGAGCCCCTGACCTTCACTAATATGTTTCCCAGTTGGGAGCACAGAGAGGACATTGCTGAGATCACAGAAATGGTGAGCACACCCCTGCCCTGGGAGGGTGGGTCCCTGCCTGGTGGACTGTGGTGAGCACACCCCTGCCCTGGGAGGGTGGGTCCCTGCCTGGTGGACTGTGGTGAGCACACCCCTGCCCTGGGAGGGTGGGTCCCTGCCTGGTGGACTGTGGGTGGACTTTCCCGTGGGGAGAAGCATCCCATTGCATTTTCAAAGTGAGAACATGTCTTTCCATTTACGACATGTTAACAAGTCTGTGTAGAATTAGCTTAGGAAGAAGAAAAGCCTAAGGATAAATCAATTAAAGTATTTTGGTAATTTTCTACACATAGTACTCAAATTAAAAAACTGAAAAGCAAAGGTGAATTTAATTACTTTAAAAATATCCACAAATAAAAGCTGGCATCTCTTCACTCTGTTAGCTAAAAATATGTTGCTTCTAAAGGGCCACATGAGGCACACAAAGCTCGTGTTTCAGACATTGACCTTGTATTAAAAGAGATACAGAATAATTCTGAGATGCATTAACATATGCAGATAACTAAGTGAATGAATGTATTGTGGGTCACTCCTGATAAGGTACTGCTCACTATCTCATTAATATTCTTTTATGAGACCACCTGGCATTAGCACCTGAAGCATTTATCAGAATCTCTATTGCCAAAACATATTGTGAACCAGAATGTTATGATTTCCATCTGCACAGAAAAAAGGAAGCTTCCTGCAACTATATTGAATTTCTTAATTTCTGAGGTTTTTAACAGTGTTCCAATAGTGTTTTGGGTTGGTGGGTAATAGGCTGGTAGGTCTATTTTGGTTTTCTTTCTGTGTAGGAGAACTGTTTTTCCGGGAAGGGCGGGGATGGCATGAATGCATTTTATAGGAGGTCTGAATAAATTTAAACAAGAAAAGTTCATTGCTGCTTAACAACGGAGGAAGCCTTTCATAGTGCAGGCATCACTGCCAATACTACCCTGTCTGTGGCCAAATGGACTTCATTAAACAAGGAGGGCTCAGGCAGCCTGCTGTCCGACATAGTCAGTGAGAAGGCTCTGTTCAAGATAACTATGCGATCCACCAAGTTTCAACGCTCTAGACCAGGGGTGGGCAAACTTTTTGATTCGAGGGCCACAATGGGTTCTTAAACTGGACCGGAGGGCCGGAACAAAAGCATGGATGGAGTGTTTGTGTGAATTAATATAAATTCAAAGTAAACATCATTACATAAAAGGGTACGGTCTTTTTTCCGCAGGCAGTAGTTTGCCCACGGCTGCTCTAGGGAATAGGAGCACTGTCGCTGCAGTCTAAGTTCAAGGCCATAAATCATGGCCATTCTTTGTATTCACGCTCCGTCACTGGTGCTGGTGGGGAACTGTGCAATGCCTTGTGCAGGCTGCAGGCTTTTGGCCAGTGAGCAGTTGGCTTCCCACGTCAGCAAGTTGTAATAATAATGAACATTCACTGAGAGCTTGGTCTGTGCAGGAACTGCTCCAAGCACTTTACATTGATTTCTCCTTTAATTACCACAACAGTCTATTGCAGCCGTGGGCAAACTACGGCCCATGGCCGGATCCAGCCCATTTGAAATGAATAAAACTAAAAAAAAAAAAAGACCGTACCCTTTTATGTAATGATGTTTACTTTGAATTTATATTAGTTCACACAAACACTCCATCCATGCTTTTGTTCCAGCCCTCCGGTCCAGTTTAAGAACCCCTTGTGGCCCTCTAGTCAAAAAGTTTGCCCACCCCTGGTCTATTGAGATTAATCATATTATTATCCCCATTTTTCCGATGAAGGAGCTGAGGCACAGAAACAGGAAGCAGCTTGCCCCTGGTCTTAGCCTCAGGCTGTCTCTGAAACCAGCCTCTTGACCACTAGTCTATACCAGATACTGCTGCACTGCTGGCCAGTGGTTTTTAAAAAAAAAAAAAATCCTGCCCTAGCTGGTTTGGCTCAGTGGATAGAGCATCGGCCTGTGGACTGAAGGGCCCAGGTTCTATTTCGGTCAAGGGCACATGCTGAGTTGTGGGCTCAATCCCTGGTAGGGGGCCTGCAGGAGGCAGCCAATCAGTGATTCTCGCTCATCATTGATGTTTCTCTCTCTCTCCTTCCCTGACCCTTCTTCTCTGAAATCAATAAAAATATTTTTAAAATAAATATATTATTTTTTAAAAAATCCTGATTCAACCGCAGCATATTCTAGATGCATTTTCTTCCCTTCTTTTTTTATTGTGGATTAAGAAACAGAGCCTGGGGGTTGCGGTGGCGGGGTGAGGGGGGGGGAGTGCGATTCCTTTCAAGGCTAGTTATTTTTAAATATTGTTCAGTAAGCATCATTTTTTTGATGCTTCTGGTGTTTAGACTTCAAATTTAATAATCTTATGTGATAATTCACTCAAATAAAATTCCCTAAGCTTTTCTCTGAGGCAGCTCTGAGACAGGATTTGTTGGACCTTTGGTAGAACTAGGGGGCTTTGAACAATTTCTTTCCACTTTAGAGCCCTGTTTCTCCCCAAGGGAGGGTGTCCAGACTCTCACACAGATCGGACAGGCTTGTGTGTCTGCAGGCACGTGATAGAGCATGTTGAGATATGGGACACAGAGTTTCTCTTCCCCCTCCTCTTCTCTAGGATACGGAAGTTTCCAATCAGATCACTCTTGTGGAGGACGTGTTAGCCAAGCTCTGTAAAACCATTTATCCCCTGGCTGATCTCCTGGCCAGGCCACTGCCTGAGGGGGTTGACCCTCTAAAGCTGGAGATTTATCTCACTGATGAGGACTTTGAGGTAAGTGTTCCTTCAGGTAGGCCAGCGGGTAAACCACATGCTGGGCTGGTACGGGAGGCCTCTTCCTCAGCACATGGGCATTTCTCTCAATTCTTCCAGTTTGCACTAGACATGACAAGAGAGGAATTCAGTGCACTGCCCGCCTGGAAGCAGGTGAACCTGAAGAAAGCCAAAGGTCTGTTCTGAGTGGAGAGATGCTGGTGGAACCTGTTGTCACTTTCAATACCATTGGACCAGGAAAATGGATATTTTTTTGGACAGGCATTTTAAAAAAATATTTTTTAATCAGAGATTTCAAAACCTGAAGTTATTAGCTCTACCACTAGTCCTGTAGTTGTGTATTTTGTAAATGTTTAAGAGAACGCTTCGGAACTCTCTCCACGATTCAGCAGGTAATGTTAATAAAATCTGCGGTGCAGCTCAGCGGCGCGCCTCAGCAGAGCACAGCACTGCCCCCTGTTCCAGCTCAGTGTTGCCGGTGTGTTTTAAGCAGTTCTCTTTATAAAGTGTTATTTTGATAGTTTATGGATTCTAAAATATATATATTTATATAAACACCATATAAATCAAATATGTATTTAACAAAGCAGTATGCATTCATTCACTGTTAAGATTTTTTGGGAGGTGTCAAAGTAGATGGAGTTGCTTCTGCCGATACGTATCTTCACCTACGTATCTTCACCGTGTTCAGAAACGTCTTCTTCAGCATTACATTAGGTCTTACTTCTTCTGAGTGCTGCTTCCGGTGCTAAAACAGAAAATGTGCAAGTTCACCTTTCTACCTTAATATCTCCTCAACATGTATAGTGCCTTGTTTTTATGTACAGTTTATATACATACAAGTTTGCTCTGCATTTTTTGATGATGGTTTGGAACATTACCTACAATTTTACTCTAAAATAGTAGAAATAAAAAAAAAACACCTTAATTTCTAATGCCTGTTGTTAACATTAAACATGTCATTTTGCAATCTAGGTCTCCAAAATAAAAGCTTCAGAATAAACACAGCAATTAACTGATTGGTTCACACTGAATTCTAAGC
The DNA here is from genome assembly GCF_963259705.1 of Myotis daubentonii. Taxonomy (NCBI): domain Eukaryota; kingdom Metazoa; phylum Chordata; class Mammalia; order Chiroptera; family Vespertilionidae; genus Myotis; species Myotis daubentonii. Next base: position 99,281,863 of record NC_081840.1, read on the forward strand.
ATGTTCCTTTCTGAAAAATATGTTTTTTGCAAAAGTTAACCTAGTACCAATAGTCCACCATTAAACAGTATTTGCTCTTTTAATTGCGGTTAGAGCAAGATTTTATACAAGGTCATAAGACTAAATAGACAGATATTCCACTCATAAAATTACTTATAAGTACTACGTTAATGGCATATTTTTATAAATCATCCTTTAACAGAAGCTCTTTACCTACAACTATATCTACATCTCAAATTCACGATCTCTGTGCCTTTTCAAATATTGAATATATAAGGCATTTAGAAAACTTAAAAATGAGCCAGAAAACTCTTCACAGGCTCATATGTTGTTAAAATCCTAGGTCCATAGTGTGAACAAATTCTATAGACCTACTGTAAGCTGCTCCTGCTCCTGCTTTGGTTCAAGTTTAACATATTGGATAGCATTTGCCTTAAACATGCTCACTTACCTGTGTGCCCCCACCGTGGGACCGTAACCCCTCCTGGTCCCACAACCTTAAGACTATGTGATACTGAGCAATCACTGATGTATTCTACCTACATTTCCTTTAAAAAAATAAAATAAAGGAATTAATATCAGCTTCCCTGACCACATCACAGGACTGATGCTTGGTGAGGATCAAGTGGAAGCTCCTTATATATTGTCAAATCCTAAGTACCTGCTGGTATTATTATTATTATTGTTACTGTAGCTGGCATAGGGAAGATGAAAATTAAGGAATGGAGTCACACACTTAGAAATTATAGATTAAACCAAAATGAGTGGGCTCTTCCAAAGAAATAAATGTAGGAGAGAAAGGAGCTCAAGAGTAAAGGCCCCATGGGTAGTAAGCAATGGGAAACAGAGAAGGACTCAAAGAGCCAGTAGGATGACCAGTGGAATGTGGAAAAGAGAGGCAGGGCCCCAGCCTCTGGTGTCTCAGTTGATTGGAGAATTGTCCCATTTACCAAAAACATTGCAGGCTCAATTTCTGGTCAGGGCACATACCTAGGCTGTGGGTTTGATCCCCAATCAGAGCACATGTGAGAGGCAACCAGCCAATAGATATTTCTCTCTCTCTCTCTCTCTCTCTCTCTCTCTCTCTCTCTCTCTCTCTCTCTCTCTCTCTCCAATAAGCATATCATCTTCAAGTGAGGACTAAAAAAAAGAGAAGGAGGCAGGGTTGCCTATGTCAGTTCAAGAGGTCACCTGGATCCGTATATGCATGGAAAGGGACTCAGGTTGCTTTAGACTCTTATAAGAGCTTCCATTAGAGAGCTTGCCATCGATATAGATAAGTGTCATCAGCAATATGCATTACCACCAAGTGCTTTCAAATCGTGTATGTCGACTTGTATTAAACATTGTCCCCCAGTGTTGTTTGTCAGCCTGCTTCCTGCCTCTTCTCTAGAAATAGGGCTCCCCATCTTGCATTGCCAGTTCACCTCCTGCCTCTGCCTCTGTGTTGTCCCCATGTCTCTTTCCTGCTTACAGAAGTAGATCCTCTCTTAGGTGGTTTTTCTGGTCCCTTTCCATTCATAGCTGTGACTTGACCTTTGCATACTGAGAAAGGACCCCGGCTGAAAACTACAATTGCTAAATCTGAACAGCCGGGCCCAGGACGCCACACCAGTGCTTCGGGCCGCCCTCCAGAGCCTCTCAGAAAGCAAACCTCCCTGGTGAGCTTTTATTAAACACAGCAGAGTCAGGCCATTGGTGGTTCCATGACTTGAAGCTTTTGAGCTAAAGGGCTTTACAGAGGGGCACTGATGTTTGGGTTGGGATTGATAGCAGAGCTGCAGTGGGACAGATGGGACATCATGTGTTCCAAGGCTTGGAAGGAACCATGTGAATGTGAGCAGTTTCCAGAGTAGTGGAACTGGGGTACCTACTTATTCCTGGTGAGCAGTGCCCAGGCCAGGGAAAGCCTGCTCAGGAGACCACTTCTTTCTCTCCTTATTTTAGAACTTCATCCCCACTCATAGAGCTCCCATTTTGGTAAAAGATGCATTTCAGAAAATCCATTTGGTCCTTTACTTTTGTTGTTTTTCTTTATTTCTGATTATAAAAGTAACACTGTGTCTACATAGACTTGTGTATGAATGTTCACAGCACCTTATTCATAGTAGCCCAAACCTGTAAGCAACCACGTATCCATCAACGGACAAATGGATAAACAAAATGTGGTACACTGTACAACAAATTACCCAACAGTTAACAGGGTGGGGAACCTTTTTTCTGCCAAGGGCCACTTGGATATTTATAACATCATTTGCAGTTCCTACAAAATTATCAACTTAAAAATTAGCCTGCTAACCCTGGCTGGTTTGTTCAGTGATTAAAGCAGACTGAAGGGTCCTGGGCTCCATTAAAGCAGACTGAAGGATCCCGGGTTCCCAGGGCAAGTATCTCGGTGGTAGGCTTAATCCCCGCCCTGGTCCAGGCACGTGCAAGAGGCAACCAATAGATGTATCTCTCTCACATCAATGTTTCTCTCTCTGTCTCTCCCCTTCCCTTCCACTCTCTCTAAATAAAAAAATAAAAAAAAAAGATGGAAAAAATATCCTCGGGTGAGGATTAACCAAAAACAACAAAAATGTAGCCAGCTAAATTTGGTCAAACATTTAATTAACTCACTCACCCCTAATGCCTTGGCAAGGCCAGGCCAAATGATTTCACAGGCCTCATACAGCGTTCGAGCCAGGCATTTCCCACCCCTGAGTTAAAGGGGCAAACTACTGATACTGCAACATGGATAAGCCTCAGAAAGTGAGAGAAGCCAGACACAGAAGGCCACATATTCTCTTCAGTTTACAGTCCTCCCCCTTTATCTGTGGTTTGACTTTCTGCAGTTCCAGCCATCCATGATCAACTGTTGCCCAAAAGTATTAAATGGAAAATTCTTGAAATAAACATAAGTTTTAAACTGTGCACAGTTCTGTGTGGTGTGATGGTATCTTGTGCCGTCCGTCCTGCGCAGTCCCACCCTGGACATGGGGCACGGGTCATCCCTTTGTCCAGTGTTTCCATGCTGTAGATGCTCCCCAACCCTTAGTCAGTTAGTACCCATCTGGGTGGACAGACTGGTTATCAGAAGAGAGAGACCACATTCACATAACTTATTACAGCATGTTGTTATAGTGTTCTATTATTAATTATTGTTGTTAATCTCTTACTGTGCCTAATTCATAAATTAAACTTTATCATAAGTATGTATAGGAAAAAACAGGATACGTAGGCCTCAGTGCTATCTGCAGTCTAAGGCATCCACGTGGGGGGCGGGGGGTGTCTTAGAATGCATTTCTGATAGATAAGGGGAAGTTTCCAGAAAAGGCTAATTTATTCAGACAGCAGGTCAGGGTGACTGGAGGTGGAGGCGGGAAGGAAGGTTGATTTCAGGAAACTTTTAGGGGAGATGGAAATTGTCCTAAAACTGGATTGTGGTGATGGTTGCACAACTATGTAAAAGTACTAAAACTTACTGAATTGTGCAGAGGCATATTTTATGGCATGTTTATTATACCTCAAGAAAGCTGTTTTAAAAAATAGTAACACTGATCTATGTGAAAAATGCAAACATTAGCATTATAAGGATAAATAAATTAAGAATTGAAAATCATAGATATTGCTTCTCTTAAAGAAATAATTATCCATGAAACTTGTTAAGACAGTAAGGCCGCCGAAACCGGTTTGGCTCAGTGGATAGAGCGTCAGCCTGCGGACTGAAAGGTCCCAGGTTTGATTCTGGTCAAGGGCATGTACCTGGGTTATGGGCACATCCCCAGTAGGAGATGTGCAGGAGGCGACTGATCGATGTTTCTCTCCCATCGATGTTTCTAACTCTCTATCTCTCTCTCCCTTCCTCTCTGTAAAAAATCAATAAAATATATTAAAAAAAAAAAAAAAAGTAAGGCTGAGCCCTGGCTGGTGTGGTCAGTGGTTAGAACATTGACCTGTCCACTGAAGGGTTGTGGGTTCAATTCCCAGTCAAGGGCACACACCTGGGCTGCAAGTTTGATCCCCAGCCCTGGTGGGAGCACATTCGAGAGGCAACCAATCGATGTGTCTCTCCCACATTGATATTTCTCTCTCTCTCTCTCTCTCTCTCTCTCTCTCTCTCTCTCTCTCTTTCTCCCTCCCTCTCTCCCTCCCTCTTTTCTACTCTCTCTAAAAATCAATGGAAAAAATACCCTCAGGTGAGGATTAACAATAACAAAGAGTAAGGCTGACTTTATTAAGGGCTATTGCTATAGGTATAGGGACCACTGCAATGAGGGTTTGCTCTAGGGGAAAGAAATTGGGTTCAATTAGGAATAGACAACGGAAAGTGGGAGTTTATAGCCAAGGAGCAGAGGGAGTGGTGGTCAGTGGATGGAAAATTAGTAAGAGGAAACATCAGGACGAGGGTGAGGAGGGATCTGACAGGCAGATCTTGGGGCTCAGACATCAGCTGGGCACCGGTGCAGGTTGTGGACCCTGACCAGATAGAAGGGTGATCAGGTGTCAAGGGTGGGGGAGCTGGCCTAACGTACTTGACAAGATTCGCGCTAAAAATGGGCTCCTGAAGGACATGCCCAAGCACAGGGCCTAGTCGGGCTCAGAGAAGTCTGACTAAAGTTTGATCAAGGAGAGTGTCTCTGTCATCACTTCCCAAGACAAGGACTTCAATAACTGGATTAATGTTCTAGATTTTTCTTTACATCGACTAATGTCGAGATGCGTGCTCATATATTTTTGAAGAGAAAAATTGATTTGTTTACAGCATCTTAATTTTCCTGTTAGTAGGGCTCAGACACCAGTCCTTGGGTGTTTATCTGTGTGTGAGGTTCTGAGGTCACGTGGGACAGTGTGGAGGCTAAATCACCAACCTCCCCCTCACCCCCAGGGCTGGTCCACATTTCACACAGGGTGGGCAGCATCTCTCCTGGGCCCAGAAAGAGGGTTGGAGATATGTTTTTACAGGCCTTTCTTTATATCAGGTCCAGAGTTAAGGGCCATAATTCTCAAAGCAGGCCTCCATACATAGCCTTTCTGGACAGCAGGATAGTGGGTAGGGGTCAAGGGAACAATAACAAGTCAGAGAGCAAGGTAATGATTCAAATGCAAATAATGTAAAGTTGACTATATTGGTGTGTCATTTGATCCAAAGAAACTTTCCTATTTTACTTTGAAAGAATAAAAGCATTGCATTGCATACATTTGTTCTTTCTGCACCAGAGAAAAGATGTTAGGGCTGCTTTAGACGACCTACAATAGATGTTCTCCAGGAGTTAGATCAGAAAGATGGATTTGTAAGGGGGAAACACCAGAGATTTTGTGTGCCTATAATCAGGACCCTGGATATGCTGTGAGTGTTGAACTTGTGTGGAAATAGCCCACAGGTTTCACCATTTGAATATACAGGGCATAATGTTGATCCTTGCAGGTACATAAGGAAGAAAGATGAACAGACCAGCATGCCTCATTTCTAATAATGAGCTGGTCCTCTATTGAGCTTTTATATCGTGCTGCTAACACTGAAAAGAAAGTCCCAGGAGTAGAAATGGATGCAAGCTCAATACTGGCAGGAGGTGTCCCAAATCCCGCGGTCTAACATTCCTCATCAGAGTAGTGAGAAGGGTCTTTGACACCTATGCAGTGGAGCTCAGGAAGTCTCTGAAGGGAAATATTGGAACTGATGTGTCTGAACTGGAGGCCTGCATAAATTGCCTGTTATTAAATCTCATTGAATTAAGTTCAACTTTACCATCTGAACACCATTTTAGCATCCATCCCGAAATGGTTGTAACAGGACGTGTTAGCTCCATAAAGTAAAGAAATATTGAACAACTAAACAAGGAGCCCTAAGCCTATGTGAAAGCAAATAAAATGGGACAGGGCGAGCAGGGCGACTGGCACTTTTTGATCGGTGGTTCCACAGATGAAGAAATAAGCAATGAAAGAATGCATTGGGAAGTGAGTCACTGTTGGTCAAAGCCCATCCTAGGAGGTGACCATAAAGTGGGCACCCTAACTCCTCCCCTGGCTTCCCTACTCCTCCATCTCCACCTTCAGTGATTCCTTCCCCTCCCAACACCAGTGCTTCCTGGGCTGGGCAGGGGAGACATTCGTGTTTTAAATCAGGAATCACGAAGAGGTGGCATGGCGCATCATTTGTCAGTGATGGCATCCCAGGTCCTGGTGGGAAAAATGTTTTTTCTGGCAGTTGGCAGGGTCCTTCCACAGGTCCAATCAGACTCCAGTGGCAGCCACATCACCTGCTGACATGTGTTCCTAGGATCACATATGTACACGCAGACCTGTCATGATGGCAGTCCCCATGCACTCCAGTGTTTATGAGTGTGCACAAAGTGTAGGCCTCACCAGAGAATGCACAGTCATGTCCAGGCTCTGACTCCACAAGGAGCGTGTGCTCCAGGAAGAAAATGATGAGTGTTCACCAAAAGTGTAACTCAGGATGCCATGGGAGTCTCATAGATGGAACTGTGGCCCCTCCCCTGCCCAAAGTAAAAGATATGATAGAGTTCTAACTCCCAATATCTTAGCATATTGGAGATAGTCTACAGGTAATCAAATCAAATGAGGTCATTAGGGTGGGCCCTCATCCAATATAACTAGAGTCCTTATGTGAAAGGGGAATTTGGGCACAAAGATAGGCATTCATAGAGGGAAACAGGATGGGGAGAAGACAGATAACTCCAACCCAAGGGGACAGACCTTAGAAAAAACCAACCTTACCAACAGCTGATCTCAGACTTCTAAACTCCAGCACTGTGAGACAATAAATTTCTGTTAAACCACCCAGTCTGTGGTACTTCGTTACAGCAACTCTAGGAAACATACAGAGTGCAAAGGAGAAACTTGTGGTTGGAGGGAGGAGGGAACGGAGCAATCAGGACAGCTTCCTGGAGGAAGTGCCTGGACTGTTAGGATTTCTCACTGCAACTGGCATCAGCCCATCAGGCAATAGCTCCAAAGGGGAATATTTAGAAAGGGGCGATACAGAAGGAGGGTGTGCAAGTCTCTCAGCTGTGGCACAGGTAGGATAAGGGAATAGTAATTATAGCCTCAAGGCTATAAAGTAAAGGTACAATATGGGTGAGGGACATTAGAAATGGGCAGACTGATTGGTCCAGGGCAAAGGACATTTTCAAGTGTGAGGACAAGCTGGCAACATCATCTGGGACTGACTCCTGGGCTCCAGGATGCATTAGGCCAATGGGCAGCATCCCATGCTCACTGTGACCCAGTAAGTTTGTTTTTAGGGCCTCTGGTCTCATCTTACCTGCTTACCGTACACTGTAGGATCTCACTTCTAACTTGTACCTTTATATTCAAACTAGAGGCCCGGTGCACAAAAATGTGTGCACTCGGGGGGGAGAGGGGCTCCCTCAGCCCGGCCTGTGCCCTCTCGCAGTCTGGGACCCCTCAGGAGATAACGACCTGCTGGCTTAGGCCTGCTCCCGGGTGGCAGAGGGCAGGCCCAATTCCTAGGTGCAGCCCCTGGTCAGGCTCAGAGCAGGGCTGATTGGGGAGTTGGGGCGCCACCCCCAGTCATGCACAGAGCAGGGTGGATCGGGAGGTTGCGATGCCACCCTCAGTCACGCTCAGGGTAGGGCCGATTGGGGAGTTAGGGCACCGCCCCCTGTCACACTCAAGGCACGGTCAATGGGGAGGTTGCGGCGCCACCCCCTATCATGCACAGAGCAGGGCCCATCAGGGGGATTGGGGCTCCGTATCCTGTCACGCACAGAGCAGGGCCCATCAGGGGTTGGGGAGCTCCCCCCTGTCACTCACAGAGTAGGGCCGATAGGGGAGTTGGGGCACCACCCCCTGTTACACACAGAGCAGGGCAGATCAGGGGGTTGGGGCACCACACCCTGTCACACTCAGGTCAGGGCCGATGGGGAGGTTATGGCTCTACCCCGTCACACACAGAGCAGGGCCCGTGAAGGGGGGTTGGGGCGCCGCCCTTTATCACCCACAGAGCAGGGCTGGTCAGGGGGTTGGGGTGCCGCCACTGTCACACTCAGGGCAGGGCCAATGGGGAGGTTATGGCTCTACCCCATCACACACAGAGCAGGGCCTGTGGGGGGGGTTGGGGCGCCGCACCCCTATCAGGCACAGAGCAGGGCTAATCAGGGAGTTGGGGTGCCTTCCCCTGTCACGAACAGAGCAGGGCGGATAGGGAGGTTGTGGCCCCGCCCCCTGTCACACACAGAGCCGCAGGGTGATCAGGGGGTTTGGGCGCTGCCCCCTGTCACGCTGATCCCAGTGCTGGGAGGCATATTACCCTTTTACTATATAGGATAGAGGCCTGGTGCATGGGTGGGGGCCGGCTGGTTTGCCCTGAAGGGTGTCCTGGATCAGGGTGGGGGTCCCCACTGGGGTGCCTGGCCAGCCTGGATGAGGGGATGATGGCTGTTTGCAGCTGGTCACACACCCTTCAGGGTGGGGGTCCCCACAGGGGTGCCTGGCCAGTCTGGGTGAGGGGCTGAGGGCTGTTTTCAGGCTGGCGGGTGACTGAAGCTCCCAACCGCTCCTTTTCTTCTTCTTCTTTTTTTTTTTATTCTGGACCAGCTTTAGCTCTGAGGCTTGGCTCCAGCTCTGAGGCCTCGGCTGCTGAAAGCAGGTATCTGGTTTGTTTGGGTTCTATAATCGAAACACTGTTTCAACTCCAGCTCTGAGATCCCAGCTGGCTGAAAGCAGGTTTCTGGGGTTTTGTTTAGCTTCTATATTTGTAACAATGTTTCAAACTGCAAGCTCAGAGGCCGGCAGCGACAGGCGGGGAACATTGGAGTCCTCCGTCACTGAAGCAAGCAAGACTCATGTTTGCTTCAAGCTGCCTGGCTGCTGGCCGCCATCTTGGATGGCAGTTAATTTGCATATCGTCCTGATTAGCCAATGGGAAGGGTAGCGGAGTGACACCAATTTGCATGTTTCTCTTTTATTAGATAGGATATTAAAAGTGTTGGCTCTCCAGTCCCTGTCTAGTCTTCATATAAAGGCATTTCTGAAATCTCCAGCAAACAGCTTTGGAAATGCTGGTTTGGGTTTTCTACCCAATAGTGACATTTTTGCAGAAATTTAATGACCACAAGATGGCTCCGCCAAATGTTAGGTGCAGGACTGCTCCCAGCGATTATCTGTGCTCCATCTGGATATGATGAATATTGAGTAACCAAGACCCACGAAAGCCCACAGCCATCTCTTCCTTTATGAGGGACTGGGAAGGGAGGGAAAGTAGTCACACTCCCAGTCCTGTGCCAGCTTTCTCCACACGACTGCATCACAGCCATGAAGGGTCCCTGAGTGCTTGTTGTCCCCATTGTATAGGGACTTGGGCTGGGGCCAGGACTCCCCCAGCAGGAATTTGGGACCATTGTCTGCATAGGAACTCAGCAGGTGGCGTGGCATTCTCCCTCTTTTCAGACAATATCCACCTCTGGTCTCCAGAGCAGGACTCAGCCTGACAGCTCCCACTTCATGTTCAGTAGGACTCCAGCATGTGAAAGGTGGAGGGAAACAGCTGGCTGTCCTCAGGGCCACCCAGTGGGACCTACTTCAGGGCTCCAGAACCTCAGAGAAGTCGGATGGGGCATCGGAGATGCCAGCTCCCTCATCTCATGGACGGACCTCTGCCAGGTCTGGGTGTGGAAGACAGATGGCCACCCTCTCTGCTGACTCTGCTGCAGAAGGGTTTTGCCTCAGTTCGCTTTAGAAGCCTCATGGTCCAGTCCCCACCTGGGCGTCTGTGTGAACGGGGCTCCTTAGGTGCCCACAACAGCTCCTGCCGCAGGGCAGGAACAGGAGGCTGCGTCACCTTGCTCTGGATGAGAAAGGATGCTGAGACTCGGGGAGTAATTCAGAACTTTTTCCACCATTGGGAGAGCAGATGAAGATTTCCCCATCTCTGTCCACTTGGGGGAAATAAAATATGTAGATGGAGCCCTCACACTGCCCTCGAGACCGTGGGTGGGAGTAAGTGGCAGGATATCAGGTGGGGTATTCATAAAGCCAAGCTCAGTGACTGTGTCAATTCTGTGGTCTCCATCAGCGCCTGCTTGCCCCAGTCTTCCCCCAACCAGTGCACAGCCTAAGGAAAAAAGTGCTTGCTATGCAAACACAGCTACTAGACAAGTCCCTGGAACCCACCTTCCCCAGACCCTCCAGTGACAGGGTTAGGGAGAGATGCTTGCTGTTTACATCCAAATGGTGCTCTGACAAATTTAGCTACATTCCTCCAGCTAGAGAAGCCAGGACACTGAGCTGCAACTGGCTAGGGAAAGAAATAAGGAAATTAGAGAATAAAAATGTTGGCAATTGACCCAAGGTCAGCAGTGGAAGAGCTGTAGGGCCAGAAGGTGGCGCTGTTGCTCATCAGCTGAAGCAGAGGAATCCCGCAGGAGAGCCCCGCCCAGCCACTGCCCTGAGTCATGCTCTAAAACAAGCGCCAGGACCCTAAGACTCTAAGACTCGAGCTGACTTTGAGTGAAGCCCAGCTCCACTCCTTAAGTTGTATCCAAAACAAAGAACTTGAATTCAATGACTGTGGGAGTGCAATTCCCATCCTGCAGCCTCCTTTCCATCTGCCCCTGCCAGAGGCTCCCAGAATGTTCCCGGAAGCAAATCCACGGAGGCCAGCATTGCAGTGATACAGCATGAGAAATTACACAATTAAATGGAACTGCCCCAAGGTCGGGGGTTCTGTATAAGGATCCCTGCCCCCACACACGCACACTTCTTTTTCTTTTCTTTTTTTTCTTTTTCCTTCTTTAAATTTCTTAATGTCTTCTCTTTGGCAGTTTTGCCATCTATGGACTGAAGGTGTTACTTTTCTTAGAATCAATTAGTAAACGTCAGGAAAGCTCTCTGCAGATGAGAAGTGATAAATTCTATTTATCAAATATTTAATTAGCCACAGTTGGGGATGATTCATAATCTATTCATCTTGCTGAAGAACCAGAGAAAATGGCCAGAGCAGAAATATAATTTTAAATAGAGGTTTTCATAGATTTTGTACCTGTCAGGACTATGAGAATTTTCAAATTAACATTTCAATTTCTCCCTGTTTCCCAGGGCCCTGAGAAAGCAGGCTCCCTTCCCACTCAGCCCATTGGTTGGGGCCGTCACTGCCCATGGCACCCGCTGCCCATGTCACCCTCTGCCTGGCCTGGACAAGCACTAAGCCCACAGCCCCGCAGCAGCATTAGGGCAGAGTCACAGGACGGCCTGGTGCCAGGAGGCCTGGCGTGTGTGCCCCGAGCTCCTCTCTGCCCTGGCAGGTCACACAATCTCTTTTACTCAGGTCTGTTGCTTCACGTCCTGTCTGTCACATGCCTGCCCCCTTTCTGCCCTGGCAGGGACTCTGTGAGGAGAAATTAGGTCATGTGCAAGACATCAAAGCAGCTCAGAGTTTAAGTTGATTCAGAGACATTTTCAGTTGCTTGGAAGCAATATGGCCCAGTTTATGTTCAGATCAAACCGAGACCGTGGTGCTCTCCCAGTACTCAGCAACATTGTTTTTTCTTGTTCATTCGTTCTGCAAATATTTACTAAGCCGTTGGTATAAAGCTATGCTAGATATGCATGTTAAAATGATACAGATGACTTGCTGTCAAAGCACAATTTTCAAAAAGCTAAAAACAAAACCCCCCCTATGGCTATACCATATATATGGTGCTGTATTTGGGGCCCTCAGGAAACAAGCACCAAGAAGTACAAGGCATTGGGGACAAGAAAAAAGACAAAAGGAACCCCAGCCCGGTGGCTCAGTTGGTTGGAGCATCATTCTATACATCAAAAGTTTACGGTTCCATTCCTAGTCAGGGCACACATGTAGGTTGCAAGTTCCATCCCCGGTCAGGGTGCATACCAGAGGCAACCAATGGATATTTTTCTCTCACATCGATGTTACTCCTCCCCCTCCCCCCAGCTTCCTCTCTCTCTAAAATAAACATATCATCAAGGTACAGAAGAAAGAGCCTCGGACTGAGGGGTAGCTCTGAGAATGTTTTGGCCGATCAGTGGGGAGCCCCAGAGCAGGGGTCACCCTCTTGAGGACATGAGCTGAAATGTCTAGACCCCAGGACCCCACTGGGCTGAGTCACTAGCCAGGCCTAACTGTGGCATGAAAGTGGAAGAGGACTGAAAGTCACTGCACCTAGAAGCTGCCAGCTGCCAGCTGCCTGCGGTCCTCACAGCACATGCCAAAGACTTAATTCATTAGATGGTAATGACAGAAGCAACAGGATGGTAATGTAAGTTCAGAAGGGGCTTGCAGAGAAAATACGAACAGACACATACATGTTTCTGTATATAGAAAGGAGACAGTGGGGATGGGAATGAGGGAATCATATTTCAAAATTACATTCAAAACTGGGTCAGAGGAAAATGTCAATAAAAACATTAATATTTTCAGCCCTGACCAGTTTGGCTTAGTGGATAGAGCATCGGCCTGCGGACTGAAGGGTCCCAGGTTCGATTCTGGTTACGGGTATGTACCTTGGTTGCGGGCACATCTCCAGTATGGAGTGTGCAAGAGGCAGCTGGTCGATGTTTCTCTCTCATCAATGTTTCTAACTCTCTATCCCTTTCCCTTCCTCTCTGTAAAAAATCAATAAAACATATTTTTAAAAAATGTTTTTTAAAAAATTAACATTTTCAGTAACTCTTTTCTACCAGTCAGAAATCATTTGCCTCTCTACTGGATAAAAACTATTTGCAATTTCTCCATTTCCTACAAGTTCACATGTAACTTTAGCCTCTGGCACTGATCAATAGCAAGCCATCAGTCAGACAAGACAACTTTCCTTAGAGAGCCCAACACTGCAGGCTTAGGGAGCTATGTCTTGTCTGGTATTTGTACCTCGTTTCTAAATTTCAGACAATTAGGACTTCCTCAGGGAGCTTACCTTTTAGGGGACAGAGATACAAGTAACAGGTAGTTAAAATGGTGTGTGACATGTTACTACAGGGTCAGCCCATAAGGGGGTCACTGACCTCAGACTGGAGCTTGGGGCACAAGAGCTTCCCAGGAAAATAGCCCTTAGCCAAAAGGATGGTTGAGTTAACCAGGTGTAGCGTCAGGTTGCGGGTGAGATGTCGGAAGCAGGGAAAAGCAGTACAAAGGCTTTGAAGGGGCACCTCCTAGAACTGCCAATCATTATGAAGAGCTGATGGTGGGGAGTGGATGGTCTTGGGACTGGAATAAATAGTGAGACTGGGAGGAGGGGACAATAGGACAATCTTGGGTGCCATGATCATGAATTGAGATTTTCCTCCTGGATGCAATAAGGAGCTGCTGACATGTTTGAAATGAGAAAATAAAAGGATTGACTTTTTTTAAATAAAGACCCCTCTAGTTAAAGTGTGGAAAATGGATTGAAGGGACCTAGAGCTAGAATCAGGCAGGCGGATCATAAGGCTGCTGTGGTCACTCTAAGCAGGGGGCGATAGTGGCCCAAACCAGTGTATTGACTACAGGGGAATCTAACAGAGGTCACAAGCCCAAGCTATGGGACACTTGGTGAGCTTGGTCGACCTGGCCCTCCACCCAGACAAGTGACCTCTTGGTCATCAGAAGGGTTCAGAGTCAGCTGAGTGACGGATGCCAGGGCCAAGAAAGAGACAACGGTACATCGAGGTCCTGTGAACTGTGGGACTCCTGCACATCTGGAGCTGTGGAACCAGTCTGCAGGCACCCAGGCTCAAAACAATTTGACTCCTTCATTCATCCAATAAACATTCACTGAGTACCTACTATGTGCCAGGCCCTGTCTGGACTTCAGAGATACAGCGATAAACAAGACTGATGTCCTCAAGGAGCCTACATACAAGGAGGGTGGGGACAGGCAATACCTGACAAACACAAAGGTAGCTAGTTTAATTTCACTGAGCTTCCTAGATCTGTGGTCTGTTGTGTGTCATTAATTCTGGAAAGTTCTCTGCCATTATTACTTCAAACATTTGTTCTGCTCAGTTCTCTCTTCTCCTCTGGTATTACAGTCATGTGTATTACAGCTTTGTAATTCTCACAGTTTTTGGATGTTCTGGGTTTTTTTTTCTTTTCTTTTACTTTTTTTTGGGGATGGGGGGTTATTGTATTTACACTAGTATATCTTCAAGCTCATTGATTCATTCTTCAGCTATGTTGGGTCCTGTAATGAACCCATAAAAGGCATTCTTCATTTCTCTTAGTGCTTTTCCTTTTTGAGGCTTCCTTGTCTCTCCATTTGTCCTCTATCTGCTTGCATTACCCATCTGTTCTTGCATGTTGTCTGCCTTGTCCATTACAGCCCTTAACAAATCAGTCATAGTTACTTTAAGTTCCCTGAATGATCATTTTTAACATCTGTGTTATCTGAGCCTAATTTTGATGCTTTGTTCCTTCAGACTATATTTCCATGGTTTTAGGTGAGACTGCAACCTTTTATTGAAGGCTGGACAAGCTGTATTGGGTAACAGGAGCTTAGGTAAATCGGCCTCTTATGTAAAGATTTATGATAATCTGGCTAGGAGCTGGCTTTATTGAATGTTTTCTGTAGCTGTAGGTGCCAGAGACTCTAGTGTCATGTGTTTGCTTTTTGTCTTCCCTCTTGACTTTGGGCTTCCCTAAGTCCTCCTCTTCAGAGAGTCTGTGTCTTAAAGCTCTTTCAGCTTCAACCTGCTATTATTACCTGGAGCCCCGTTGGTGTAGAACAGTGATGGCGAACCTTTTGAGCTCGGCGTGTCAGCATTTTGAAAAACCCTAACTTAACTCTGGTGCCGTGTCACATATAGAAATTTTTTGATATTTGCAACCATAGTAAAACAAAGACTTATATTTTTGATGTTTATTTTATATATTTAAATGCCATTTAACAAAGAAAAATCAACCAAAAAAATGAGTTCGCGTGTCACCTCTGACACGCGTGTCATAGGTTCGCCATGACTGGTGTAGAGGAAAGGAAAGTGCTACATCTTCCAACTACATCTCAGTGCCTTAGTGAGTGTGTGCCTCTGGTCTGCGAGCTTCGTAAGTGCTTCTTCTTGGGGAGTACTTTCCCTCTAGGTGAGGTAGGAAGACCAGAGGAGGCCGGGCTGGGAGGGCTGCTCGTCCACTGGTCCTGGACAAAGCTCTGGCAAAGCATTTCCCCTAAGGGCAAGCTTTAGTAATGGAGAATCACCCTTCCTTTACCCCAGCCACAGCCCTGGAGCTTTCTCAGATCCTCACCATGAGATTCTGGTGGAGTTCCTAGAGAAAAAGCCCAAAAATATGTGGGGTTGTCCTAAGACTGCAGTCACCAGGAATTTGTTGTTCCCACTCTAGTCCACACTCAGCCTCCAGCAATCCATCAAATTGACCAGTTAAGTTTTCCTACAAGTTTATAGGTGCAGTAGCTTCTGCTTCAGACTATCAGCCTTTGGCTTTGACTTTCTGGATTCGCCTGTTTCTGTAGATTTCAGGGTGGTGGTTTTCCCTGCAACCTCAGTTCCCTAATGAGTCCCCCCAAAAAGTCATTAATTTTCAGTTCATCCAGCTTTTTTTTGGTAAGGATGGGAGTGACAACTTCTAAGCTCTTTCCATGTTGGAGCTGAAACAGGAAGTCAGTAAATAACTTACTTTCAGATGGTGATGAGGGTTAGAGAATTGACTGGGGAGGAGGGGCAGAGCTATTGTGAGGTCATGAGAAGCCTGTCTAGGGAGATAGCAGGAGGAGCCTGCGGGCAGAAATATCTAGGGGAGGGTGATCTGGCATTGGGATTGGCAGATATAAGTTCGTGGTACTAAAAGAAAAGCCTGAATGGCCAAAGCACAGGGAAAGGGAGTGTGGAGGGAGAAGATGAGATCTGGCAGACCTCAGCAGGGCTTTATGCTAATTGCAGAGGGAAGCCATTAAGCAGGGGAGTAATGGGACGTAGCTTATGTTTGCAAATGATCCTTCTGGCTAGGACGTCTAGGTGCTCTCCTGGTTTATGCCTTTTGCCTGGTGTAATTATTTAGTGTCTCCTTTCACTTTCAAAAGTGTCCTGGTTCAGATGACAAATCACAAGATCCCCTGGCTCTGGGCACAGGGGGGAGATGGTGTGACAACATCCATCATGGAAGCTGAGAAGTCAGTTGGAAGTGAATCCAGTGAAGTAGAAAAGCCATGAGGGGGGCTTTGGTGGATGGTGGCTGAGAAGCTGGAGGGAACTGGTGCCTTTGGGGTGTTTTAGAGGCAGAGCCAATGGGACTGCTACTGGATTGGTGTGGGGGTCAGGAGAAGGACAGGAGTCAGGGATTCAAGCAATCATGACTGACTCTTTGAGCCCATCAATCAGTCTTGTAAATTCCACTTTATAAACTCTACTAGAGGCCTGGTGCACAAAATTCGTGCACTCGGGGGGGGGGGGCATCCCTCAGCCCGGCTTACACCCTCTCACAGTCGGGAGCCCTTGGGGGATGTCTGACTGATGCGGAGGTGGGAGAGGCTCCCGCCACCATTGCTGCACTCGCCAGCCATAAGCCCGGCTTCTGGCTGAGCAGCACTCCCCCTGTGGGAGCACACTGACAACAGGGGCAGCTCCTGTATTGAGTGTCTGCCCCCTGCTGGTCAGTGCACATTATAGCAACCAGTCATTCTGCCATTCAGTCAATTTGCATATTAGCCTTTTATTATATAGGATGGGAATGGGAGAGATGTGTTGTTTCTCTCCCATTCTCATATCCATCTCCATTGGTCAAGTCTCTTCATCTCTTGCCTGAATTAAAGATCTCCCCTCTATGCCCTAGCTGGTTTGGCTCAGTGGATAGAGCATCGGGTCCTGGGTTTAATTCCTGTCAAGGGCACATGCCCAGGTTGCAGGCTCAATCCCCAGTGGAGGGTGTGCAGGAGGCAGCCTATCAATGATTCTCTCTCATCATTGATGTTTCTATCTCTCTCTCCCTCTCCCTTCCTCTCTGAAATCAATAAAAATATATCACTTTTCTCAGGATATGGACATATGTGATTAGGACAGAGCTGGCTAGAGAAACAAGGTTGGCGGAGATAGAGTGCTTCTCCACTTCACAGCACTGAGCAGGTGACAGTGAAGGACTAATTCAAGGGCCACATATGTCCTGGGCCCGACCAGGCCTGCTGGAGCCAAAAGCCTGGACAGGAGTTTCAAAGAAGGGACTGACACTGACCCTTCTTCTTCTCAGGCTGCGGCCCTGCCAGCTCTTCTTCATTCACCACAGGGCCATGGTGTTGGCCGAACTTCTGAGGCGGACGGCACACCTGTGGTTCTCCCCTCTAACATATTTGAGGTACAAAGGGCCCAGGAGCAGAATTCCATGTCTTCCCTGCCCCCCTTTTCCCCTCATGTCTAGGAATCAGAGGAACATCTTTTGCTCTGAAAACTCAGTCTGGGGCCCCAGGAGCTGGAGTGGACACACAGCTGCCACGGGCCAGACATCCACTCTGCTCTTTGACCTAGAATTAGCAGTGCAAGCACATGAGTACCTCTCAGCCACGGGATCGTGTGTGGAGCTACACTTGCAGAAAGTTCTTACCAAGCTGCATGTCAGTTGTGAGGGCCCAGGAGTGCCCCTGTGGGGTCAGATACTTTCAATAAGACGGATCAGGCAGGTGTGGGCAGTCCCGTGGCCAGGGCCAGACCCGCACCCTACCTCCTTCTGGCTGTGTGATGGGAAAATTACCCAACCACGCTAGTGCCAGTTTCCCCACTTATAAAATAGTGGCTCCTACCACACAAGGTCCAGCGAGGAGGTAACATGTGGACCATGCTTCCCCAGGGCCTGGCAGTTAGAGAGGGCTTCGGAAATGGCTGGCTCTTTTGCTATGAAGCTCTCCTTTGGGCTCAGCACCCCTGTGGGCCGTGATTGGGATACAAAAGGTTAAACCGCATCCCTCCCTCTGGTAAGATAGGTAGGAGTACCCCAGGAAACAGTCAAACAGCTAAGCAGTCTGTGATTAAATGCAAAAGCGACTGGGAGGCAGCAGTGCTATTTATAATAGCAACTTGCTGGAAGCAACCCAAATGCCCAGCCATGCTGTGATGACTAAGCAAACCTGAAACTTCGTGACATGACGGCCACGGCGGGGCCGTGGGAAATGCAGGTGCGCCACTGATGCCCACCGTGGAAGTGTGCCTCCGAAATAGCCGTTCCCAGAAGGAAATCACGGGACGGCATGAGTCCACTGTCTGCCGGAGGGTGACTATAGGTGAAGTCACCACAGAGCTCAAAAAGGAACGTGGGGGTGGAGGTAGTTTAGTGGGTGATGCTCGTCAGTTATTTTCTTCTCCAGACAAGTTGCTTCACAAAGAGCACAGTGCCACGAGGAAGTGTTAGAGCAGATCAGAAAGGGAATGAGGTATGGGGTGGAGGGCTGAGGGAGGCTTCGCAGGGAGGATGGTGTTTGAGCAAATGTGGAAGCACCTGTGGATTTGAATAAAGGAGCAGAGTTGCCCCAATGGGACAACTTGGGTTTGCCCCCTGCCCTGGTCTCTTTGGCCAAAGAAAGTGAGTTAAGTACAATGAAGGGCAGTGTGAGCAGTAGGTATGGGAGCACTGGGGGACCCACCCTTCTCCATGGGGGATCAGGGGAGTAAAGGGAAAGCTGTTTGTATACTGAGCGTCATGGCTTGTCTGTGCCAATTGGTGGACTCTCTTCCAGGTTCTTGCCTACGTCCTGCCCCGATACTTACCCATGAAGGGGGCCAGGGGCCCAGTGTGGGCCAGGATCTGGATGGGCTGTGTCTTAGGGAGAGAGGGGCCCGTGCCAGGGCTCTCTCTCAGCTGGACAGTTTGCATGATGACACTCATGAGTCTGCAAATAGGGTCTCAGAGACACCAGAATGAGTGCTTGGCAATAGTTGAGGAAATGCCCCTCCATCTCGGCAGGCCAGTGAAGGTGCTGACTGCACTGTATCCTGCTGCAAACCATGACAAACTCCCCAGGGCACTCTGGGCTCTGTCGTTAATTAGTTTATGGGGTAAGTCTCCTAGCTGCTGTTTGGGTCTGGCCAGCCTTTAGGGATCAGCTGTAGGGTCTGGTTCTCTCCCCCTAATGTGAACCAGGAGGTATCACGGGAGGTCCCAGAGCAGACATCCAAACCTGATAGATGTGAGTTTGAATCCTGCCTCTGCTACTTACCTGTGACCTTGAGCAAGGTTTTAAACCTCTGTGAGCCTCCAGCAACCCATCTATAAAATGGGGAGTTACCCCTCCGTCCGGGGCTTGAGGATTAGCAATAACATGTGTGAATGTTTCCACAGAGTACAAGCTCTGCATGATGAGTGTCGCCCTATTCCTCCTGCTGAAATGTGCCTGTGATGGAGGCGTTTTCATGAGACAACCATACACCAGAGGCACGAACCTATTGCGTGAACATGGCCTTATCCCCATCCCTCACTCTCTCCCCTGCCAGCAAGTCCTCAGCTGCCCTTAATGGGGTTTCCTGACCACCCCCCACCCTCTCAGGTCAGAGGCAGTGTGTGCATCAGAGATGGGCTCCCTCTGCCAGCAGGTCAGGGTGGTCTCAGGGCAGGTAAGGCCAAGGTGGCTTCTAAATGCCTTCTAGAATTCCCACAAGATTGAATCTACCAGGGAGCACGCAGACATAAGATACCTAGCTGCCTAAACATAAGAAATATATATTTGGTTCCTGACACAGAGCTCTTAAACCCTTGGAATATTTGGAGTGATAGTGGTGACAGGAACATATTTTGTTCTATTTGGTCTTTGTCCTGATTCATGATACAAAGCTTCTACCTCTCTTGGCAATTCTTGGGTGACAGGAGCATCTTGTCGTAATGAGATGACGGTGGGCAGGCCCTAGAAAGCTTCAAGATGGGGCAGGTCACCAGAAACCAAATCTTAATTAGAAGTTTGGAACATTAAGCCCCACCCCCAACCTCTGGGCAGGAGAGAGGGACCAGAGATTAAGAATTAATCACGTCTACATGATGACGCCCCCATAAAAATCAACAGCACACATGGGATTCAGCGAGTTTCTGGATTGGTGAACACATCTATGTGCTGGGAGGGTGGCGCCCCCCAACTCTGTGGGGACAGGAACACTCGGGACCTTTCTTGACTTCGTCTTATGCATCTCTTCATCTGGATACTTGTTTCTATCCCTCAGTATGTCCTTTAAAGTAAACTGGTAAATGCAATGAAGTGTGATCTTGAGTTCTGTGAGCTGTTCTAGCAAATTACCATGGGAATCCCTACTTATAGCTGGTCAGTTGGAAACACAGGAAGCCGGGACTTGTGGGAATGAGCCCTTACTGTGGATCTGTCCTAACTCTGGGTAGTTAGTGTCAGAACTGAGGTGAATTGTTGAACACTCATTTGTGTTGGGACGTCAGAGAATTGGTTGTTGGCAGTGAAAAATACCTCACCTTCTAAACTTTCAAAGTAACTGGGAGCCCCCAGGATGCGAGGGAGCCATCACTAGCACACTCATGAATGAATGGCCCCAGGAAGGGTCCTCTGAGAACATCCTTGGAGATGTACATACATAGGCCTGCAGTTCATATTGGGAGAGCCCAGGCGCATCTTTGCCTTAGAGCCAGGGTCCCAGGGACCCTTTAGGGAGTCCTAACAAGGCAGAATACTTCTACACATTGTTTTCCTAAACCTTAATTCCCAACTCATCAATATTGCTGGTTCATTAAAAGATTCTAGGCTGTGTATGCGCTATGCTATTATTTCAGGTATTC